>NC_135887.1:143138162-143583098 GCF_964194155.1 Cetorhinus maximus
AATCTAACTTTTAATCTTTTTAATCTCTTTTAATCTGTCTTTCACTTTGAGGCTTTTTTCCCCAGAGATTCTTCCTATAGCGAAAGTTAGGCAAATCTTTGAGCCTTGTTTTAACTTCTCATGAATTTGGTCTTTTCATTTAAAGCACAAGTTCCCACCCACATTCCTGCAGGGCGAACCACAACATCTTGCTGCCTATAACTGCTCCCCCTCTCTTGGATCCTGGCAGACTAACCTTGTCTGTGAGTTTTCAGGGATATCTTTGACCCTTCCCCTTTCAAAGTCCATCTCTGTGCCAACAAGAATCACATGGGCCTTGTACCCAGGGAGCAATGTTGATTAGCCATCCTTTAGACCCCAACTCTCTTTTATCTTGGAAGTAAATGGACAGTTTAAAGCATGACTGCTTACAACCTAACATTCTCAACACTTTTCTAGGATTTTGGAGTCTCACAGTCTATCCACTGTTAGCAAACAGGCTGCTGCCAGTGTCTCCAAGTGTAAACATCTTACACCTTTTTCCCAGTAAAACAATATGTCACCCCATCAATGTCTAACAATCAAACCACCCAGGCTGGGTGTCAGGCAAACTTCAGAATGGGTGATGTGACCGCATTCATTTTACCTTAAGTTAAAGGCACAGCCCTAAAATGTAACAATTTTATAAACTTCATAATTATAACAATATGTTTCCTATTAATACCCACTTTTAATGCAGGCATCTCCAATTTGTCTATGAACTTCATCACTTTCCTTTCCTTTGTATAGAGGTCTGTTTGAAAACCTCACTTTCAGGTTCCCAGCAATGTGACTTACCACTTTTCCGAATTTTCTTTTGTTAGGGCGAAATTAAAAATGCTAAAAGAGAATACAGTGAGAATTTACTGAAGAACCCTTAAAATCTCCAGGCAAACATGGCTGCTAAACATATTAAGAGTTGAAGATTACCAGGGGAACATTACACAGCCTTGAGAGTCAGACTGGAGACAAAAGTAGGACATAAATTAGGTTAAGTGTACTCCCCTCTCAGATAGGGAAGGGGCAGATAGTTTTAGCTTAGATATGGGAGGACATACAATAGACAAAGAGGGGGCTTTGATGAAACACAAACAGTCTGGTGTTGTAAGAACCAAGGTCTTTGCATACGTGTTTTAATTTTGATTGGATAATATAATTATGTATACAGCCTTTAGAATAGTTGGTTAGCAAAATCACATGTTTATGTATTCAATAGGATAGAGTTAGCATGGGACTGGTGTGTTGGTTACCGATTGGATGTATTCAAATGCACTCAAATGTATTATGATAAGAAAAAGTGCAAAAGTAATGAAATGTAATCAGTCAGGGAGCTGGGTCATCATTCGTAGGAATGATTGCGGCTCCCTTGCATATGCTTGAATAAAACCGGCTAAAAGGAAGCCTGAGCCTCTGTGGTCGCTGGGGGATCGGGGATTGTAACTTCTCCTCTTCAACTGGCCTATGTGGTAGTTGCAGGATTGGAGGGAATACCTTCTTCACATTGAACAGTTTTCCATCGGAAGAATTTGGAAAAGAGCTATATTTATATGTTGGATTTAGAAAGCAAAGTCTACTTACACCACTTTGAAATGAAAGATTGTCAAAATCACAATCATGGAATTGTATTGCACAGAAAGAGGCCATTCAGCCCATCATGTCTGCACCAGCTCTTTCAAAGAACAATCCAGTTAATCTCAAATACTAATAAACTAGACATTAGATATCAAATAAATAAGAAATTCATTACTTCTTCTCAGCAATTGACAAACAACTTATGCCCTTAGTGCTGAGCACTCTCTAGTCTTGGCTGCTCAGTGGTATAGTTCCTGTTCTGATGAAGATTCATTCGGACTCGAAACGTTAACTCTGTCTTCCTCTCCACAGGTGTTGTCAGACCTGCTGAGTTTTTCCAGCTATTTTTCTTTCTGTATAGTTCCTTCCCTCTGGTTATGAGTGAAAGCAGATTACAAAAAAGAGAAAAATACACACACCGAACTGACAGTCAGGTTTTCAAACAGAATATCACTAGGAAAGGTTTTGGTTGATTCAGAAGGTTCGAATGTAGGATGTTAGTCAGAAGTTATTTTATTTGGTGGTGATATCTTACAGTTCACTCAGGGAGCCCGAGTTGCTGTGGTAACATACACTTTTACACGGATGCTGTAGTCTGGAGCTGTGGATAGTGATGGTAGAGGCTCTAATTTCTTCCCATCAAATGGCTGACCAGGAATCTATCCCACTCTTACCGCCTGTCATTGGCATGTGTGGGAAGGATTCGCAGATTTATCATGGACCTGTTTGGCTGCGATATTTTGTTTAAATCAAGCAAAATAATCTACTGAATTTGGGAAGCATAGTATGCTCATTATTTTGTACTTCACATCAGGTTGCTTAAAGTGACATGATATCAATAGATTCAGTTCTGATGTGATCCTGGATGACAAGGACCATATTAATGAGGGAGCAACATGGAATGGGGCAGAAATTACAGCACGCTATAGTCCAAAATGTCAGAGTTTAAGCATGCTTCACCATTTCCATCAGTATTAATTATGCCCACCCTCCTTTACCCCAAGCTTATTAAAGTTTATCTTTTCTGATAATTGTCTCCCAATTGTTCCCAGGAAGTAGCCAATCAGCAACCAAATATAAAAGGAAATATCTGCAATGGCAAAATTTAAGTACAAATGTTTACCGCCCTTATATTGCATTCCCCTGTACACGGCTTTTAGACAATGTGAGCCTGTTCAATATAAACAGTTAAATAGTTGCTTAAAAATAGCAAACTGAGAAATCTGAGGACATTAAGTCGTCATATTTGAAATTCACAGACTAAAAATTACAGTTTAAAATATTGAAACATTTGTGATCACCATCTAAGTGAACACATTGAGAGATAGTGATCCACAGGAACAGATCTTTCAACTCCAAGGAGCCCTGAATGATAAACTATGCCGCCCTGTTTATTAAGAGTGGCACCATGTCTACAAAAAAGGTCACAAGGATTAACATTCCAACAACATCCTCAACATTATTGAAACAAATGCCATTTTAGTTTTATTAATTATTTTCATCCAAAACATGTCACCAATGTGAAACTACAAATGTAACATTAACAAGCTTGCTTGCAAAATTAGCTTCTGTTTTTTGCATATGTTAGATTTTTAGTCTGAACTGAATATTTTAGTTCACCATTAAAATTGGCTGCAGGGAATTTCCATGCAGTAAAAATTCTCTGCATTGATAAACACAACTACAAACTTTATATGATCTAAAACAAAAATAAAAATACCTGGAAAAACTCAGCAGGTCTGACAGCAGTTAACGTTTCGAGTCCATATGACTCTTCAACAGAACCAAGGAAAAATAGAAAAGAGGTGAAATATATGGTTGAGGGGGGTGGGACAAGTAGAGCTGGATAGAGGGCCAGTGATAGGTGGAGATAACCAAAAGATGTCACAGACAAAAGGACAAAGAGAAGTTGAAGGTGGTGATATTATCTAAGGAATGTGCTAATGGTGACATTAAGGGTAGAAAGCAGGACGAGCAAGGTACAGATAGCCCTATAGGGGTGGGGGGAAGGGATCGACATAGGCTAAAAGGTAGAGATAAAACAATGAAATACATTTAAAAATAATGGAAATAGGTGGGAAAAGAAAAATCTATATAAAGTATTGGAAAAAAGGGGGATCGGAAAGGGGGTGGGGATGGAGGAGAGAGTTCATGATCTAAAATTGTTGAACTCAATATTCAGTCCGGAAGGCTGTAAAGTGCCTAGTCGGAAGATGAGGTGCTGTTCCTCCAGTTTGCGTTGAGCTTCACTGGAACAATGCAGCAAGCCAAGGACGGACATGTGGGCATGAGAGCAGGGTGGAGTGTTAAAATGGCAAGCGACAGGGAGATCTGGGTCATGCTTGCGGACAGACCGAAGGTGTTCTGCAAAGCGGTCACCCAGTCTGTGTTTGGTCTCTCCAATGTAGAAGAAATCGCATTGGGAGCAGCGAATGCAGTAGACTAAATTGAGGGAAGTGCAAGTGAGATGCTGCTTCACTTGAAAGGAGTGTTTGGGCCGATATGATCTAACTTTGCTTGACAGTGCGTGGAGTTAGTTTTAGATTGCAAGAAGCAGATTTAAGGGGTGGCAACACCTGCAAAACAAGGGTTGGTGGATGTACAAGCCCCTGAAGCTGATCCACTGCTACTTTCAAAGGCCCTTTTGTCAAATGACTAAAGCACTTGACTGTTTTAGGGACTGTGTTAGGGAGTAAATCTCTTTAATGTGCAAATAAGGACCCTATAACACACATGGAACCCAGCTGCCATTTTAAAATATAGTTGATGAGAGGGTGTTTCACTGTTTTGAATGATTGGAAGCAAGTTTCTCTCAGACATTTATGTCAACACTGCCGCCCTTTAAGGAGAGCTTCAGGGCGTCTGGGGTGTTGGGAAAATGATTTGGTGGGGGAGACACCTTTTGGCCAATCGGACACAGTGTCCAGTCCATTGTAGTTGATTTTGCGGGAGTTTTGCCTGAATGCTTGTGGAGCTGGATTCAAGAAGGACACGAGTGTTTACTCAATGGCTCTCCCATTGAATCTGGGGGATGTGGCAGAGGCATTGCTGATGGAATTTCTCTAGCACTGTGTGTGTCGCTGATACACAGCCCAGGTCTCACTGCAGTACAGGAGCGTGGTGACGGCAACTGCTCTGCACAATAGGATTGACACTGACTTGCAGAGGTCTTCACTGTCAAGCACTCACTGCCATAGTGTGTAGAAGGCTGAGCCGGCACAGATGATCTGGTGTTGGATCTCCTCATCAATGGTGGCCTTTAGAGAGAGGTAGCTTCCCAAGACATGGGAAGTGCTCAACATATTCCAGAGTCTGGTGCAGGGTGGGCAATGACAGTGCAGCCACCTGCAAACTGTAGATCATGGGCATGAACTTCCTCGGAATGGCAATCAATGTTGGATTGCCACTCCAATCCCAGTTACTTACCCAAAATCCTGTCTCGCTGACCTTCCAGCATCTGGGGTGTGAGGGGATTGGGACGGGTCGGGCCTCGGGGGTGTCAGGCCTCGGGGGGTGGGTGGGGGGTGGTGTGGGGAGGTTGGGTGGGTGGGGTGGGGGGCAGGGGGGTGTGGGGGGCGGGGGGTGAGGGCGGGGTGGGGGTGGGGGGCTGTGGGGTGGGGGGCGGGCTGGGCTGGGCGGGATGGGGGCGGGGTGGGGTGGGGGGTCTGGGCGGGGTGGGGTCATTGTGTCTCAGGTGAAAACTGTTGGGCCTTGTTGGGGGATGGGGGTGAGTTGGTTCATGTCGGCTGTGTCGGGTGGTGGCAGTGTCGGGTCGGACCTTGGGTTGGAGTATCACGTCGGTTTGGGACAGGCCTCAGAGGGGTGGAGGTGAGAGTAGGGCCTGGTGGGGGTGGGGAAAGAGACCCCACGGGTGTGAGGGGAGTCCCGTGGGGGGTGGGGTAGTTTTGTGGATAGAGGGAGACCCCTGGGGATTCAGGGGTTGTGGGAGTCCCTTGGAGGGATGGGGAGAGACCTCCGGGTGGTCAAGGGGATGAGTGAGTTCTGTGGGGCGGGGGTGGGGGGAGACCCCTGGGTGGTCGGGGGGGGTGGGGGGGGCAGTCTGGTGGGAGTCCTGTGGAGGGTCAGTTTAAGCGTGTGCAATAGTTACTCAGTAGTTAGAAGTGGTTTTAATCCTTCTAACTTTTCCTGGGCAGTTATCACTGTAACCCAGTCAGAGCCAGTTTGTAATTTAAATCACATTTTTCATACGGTTCCCAGTGCAGGGCTATATCCCATTGGAAGTTTGCACTTCCGGATAATTTCCATGCAAACTTTCCCTGGGAACCTCCGAAGGGAATTCCCCAGTGCATGTTTGGGGGACCCTGGCACAGTCCTTGTGGAGATGAAGCCCCATCTTCACATTAAGGATACCCTCCATCATGTCATGTGGCACTACCACCGTGTTAAATGGGATAGATTTCAAACACACCATTCAGCTCAAAACTGGGCATCCATGAGGTGCAGTGGGCCATCAGCAACAGGAGGGGAGGCAGTGGTGTAGTGGTATTGTCGTTGGACTAATATCCCAGAGACCCAGGGTAATGCTCTGGGGACCTGGGTTTAAATCCCACCATGGAAGATGGTGGAATTTGAATTCAATAAAAACCTGGAATTAAATGTCTAATAATGACCCATCTGGTTCACTAGTGCCCTTTAGGGAAGGAAATCCCCCTGTCCTTACCTGGTCTGGCCTACGTGTGACTCTAGACATACAGCAATGTGGTTGACTCTTAACAGTCCTCTGGACAAGGATGAAGGGCTATTGGGGATGGGCAATAAATGCTGGTCTAGCCAGTGACCCCACATCTAATGAATACAAAAAAAAATTGTACTCGAACACAATCTGTAACCTCATGGCCCGGCATATCCCCCACTCTACCATCACCATCAAGCCAGGAGATCGACCCTGGTTCAATGAAGAGTGCAGGAGGGCATGCCAGGAGCAGCACCAGGCAAACCTAAAAGTGTGAACACAGGGCTAAATGTGTGCCAGACAGCATAAGCAGCAAGTGATAGACAGAGCTAATCAATTCCACAACCAATGGATTAGATCTAAGCTCTGCTGTCCTGCCACATCCAGTTGTGAATGGTAGTGGACAATTAAATATCTCACTGGAGGAAGAGGCTCCACAAATACACCCATCCTCAGTGATGGAAGAGCCCAGCACATCAGGTGCCAGTCTTCAGTCAATTTGAGTCACTCCAGGTGATATCAAGAAATGGTTGAAGGCACTGGATAGTGCAAAGACTATAGTCCCTGACATCATTCCATTGTCAATAGTACTGAAGATTTGTGCTCCAGAAGTTGCCACACACCTAGCCAAGGCATTCCAGTCCAGCTACAACACTGGCATCTACCCGGCTATGTGGAAAATTGCCCAGGTATGTCCTGTACACAAAAAGCAGGACAAATGCAACCCGGCCAATTACCACCCCATCAGTCTACTCTCGATCATCAGTAAACTAATGGAAGGGGTCATCAACAGTGCTATCAAGCAGCACTTGCTAAGCAATAACCTGCTCGCTAACGCTCAGGTTGGGTTCCACCAGGGTCACTCAGCTCCTGATGTCATTACAGCCTTGGTTCAAACATGGACAAAAGAGCTGAACTCCCAAGGTGAGGTGAGAGTGACTGCCCTTGACATCAAGGCAGCATTTGACCGAGTGTGGCATCAGGGAGTTCTAGCAACACTGGAGTCAATGGGAATCAGGGGGAAAACTCTCCACTGGTTGGAGTCATACCTAGAACAAAGGTTGTGGTTGTTGGAGGTCAATCACCTCAGTTCCAGGACATCACTGCAGGAGTTCCTCAGGATAGTATCCTCAGCCCAACCATCTTCAGCTGCTTCATCAATTACATCATAAAGTCAGAAGTGGGGATGTTCGCTGATGATTGCACAATGTTCAGCACCATTCGTGACTCCTCAGATACTGAAGCAGTCCATGTCCAAATGCAGCAAGACCTGGACAATATCCAGGCTTGGACTGACAAGTGGCAAGTAACATTCACGCCATACAAGTGCCAGGCAATGACCATCTCCAACAAGAGAGAATCCAACCATTGCCCCTGGACATTCAATGGCATTACCATCACTGAATCCAACACTATCAACATCCTGAGGGTTACCATTGACCAGAAGTGGAACTGGACTAGCCATATTGTCAAGAAAGCAAGAAATTGTAATATTTTTCTTCTGTTAATAACTCTGTCATGTTTCTTATACACTAGAAGACAGGTGGTTGGGGGTGTAAATATGGTAATTGCAGTAAGAGTCAGAGTGACTGCAGGAGTCTAAAGCCAACAGAAGTGGTTTGATATGCTAATGAACCAAGAGGAACTTCAATCAGAGTTTTACATAAAACAATAACAGAAATAGTTTTGAATTGAGTTGTTTTAGTTCAAAAGGGGATATATGCAGGTTGTAAAAAGGTGTAAGTAAGGTGAAGATAGGGTAATTTACTTTAAAAAAAAAACCTAAGAGCCTAAGTAAAGAAGAGTCTAATCAAGTCTGGGAAGAAAGTATTCCTGAAGAGATTGGTTAAGACAGTAGAGAGATCAAAGGGAAAGAATGCTTTTAAGGAAATGCTGAAGCCTATGTGAGAAGGGCAGCTGCTTAGATCTCCCATTAGACAGCAGAATAACTGGTCAGAACTCCCTGAAGACAATGCGAATAAGGCCAGACCTGAAGACTCAATGGCTCTCAGCCTCAGAGGAAAAAGGCGCTGTGTGGTAAAAATTATTGGAATTCTGTAGATTTTAAAATCGATAAGGATAGTTGCTGGGTCAAATTCCTGGAACTCCCTCCCTAACAGCATGGTGGGTGTACCTACACCACATGGACTGCAGCGGTTCAAGAAGGCAGCTCACCACCACCTTCTCAAGGGCAACTAGGGATGGGCAATAAATGCTAGCCTAGTGATGCCCACATCCCATGAATGAATTTAAAAAATGAGCTGGGGTGCTCAGAAGTTACGCCCCCATGTACTTGGCCAGTTTAGTTTTGGCACAGAGGTGCATTTTCCATCCGGGCAGTATTTAATCTTCACACTAGAGAGCAGTTGATTTTTGGTGAAGTGAATAGCCACTGTCAGGTAGATTGTAAATAGCAAAGGGGACTATCACACAGCCTTGCTAGACCCCAGTCTAGATTTTGAAGGCTTCTGTTTCACATCTCCCACTCAACACAGTTGCAGTCACATCACAATGAAGCAGTTACAGGATTGTCAAGCAGTTTCTTGAGGATGCAAAACTCTGGAGCACAATCGGCAGAGACTCGCCAGTCACTGAGTCAACTGCTTTGGTCAGGTCGATGGATACAATGAAGAATTCCTGGTGTTCCCAACATTTTTCTTGGATTTGTCTAGCAACAAAGACCATGTCAGAGGTTGTCCCGGAAGGTTTAAAACCACACTGTGTCCCTGGGAGGATTCCCTCAGCCACAGGAAGTAGGTAATTCAGAAGAATGTGTGTCAGGAGTTTCCCTGCTGTGGACGAGAGGGAAATACCTCAATGGTTTCCACGGCCAGAATTTTGACGTCGGCATGCAGGGACGAGCCCGTCACGCCGACGCGTAAAATGACGCACGGCAAAATCAGGCGTGCGTCCCGACGTCATCGCGCGTCATTTAGATATCTCGTTTGGCGGGTGCTCAGCGGGGGCAGCTGTGTGCCCACCGAACTGTCAATGGCCTATTAAGGCCACTAAACAAAAACAATTAAAGCTGTTACCAATGCTGCCCGTCCAACCTTAAGGTCGGCGGCAGGCAAAGAGCCCAGGCGGCCTTCACGTTTTTCAGAAAACCTCATCCACGGGCGGGATGAGGTCTCCTGAAGGTTTAATGAAATCAATAAATAGCTTCTGCTCCATTGACAAACATGTCCCAGCTCATGTGCCACTGTCACATGAGGGGATTTGTGTAAATCATTTTCATCTTTCTTTATTAAAAAATTTCAATATGTACTGAATCTTCCTCAGGCAGTAAAAAAGCATCGCAGGCTCCGACTCTTCCTCCTCCCCCCACCTGCATAGGGAGCGCTGAGCGCTACCAGCCGTCTGTCACGCTGGGCCCGCCCACGTAAAACAGCAGCGTGGAGCCGATCGTGGGCAGCGATCAGCTCCGCGCCCACCAGTGCCCGCTCCTGACCGGCCCACCGAGATGCAGAAAATTATCCCTCACAACATGATACTCAGACAGCTGGTACTCTCCCCAGTACCCTGTGGTAGGAACATAGAAACTAGGAGCAGGAGTAGGCCATTCGGCCCTTCGAGCCTGCTCCGCCGTTCAATATGATCATGGCTGATCATCCAACTCAATAGCCTGCTCCCGCTTTCTCCCCATATCCTTTGATCCCTTTCACCTCAAGAGCTATATCTAACTCCTCCTTGAAAACATACAATGTTTTGGCCTCAACTACTTTCTGTGGTAGCAAATTCCACAGGTTCACCACTCTCTGGGTGAATAAATTTCTCCTCATCTCAGTCCTAAATGGTCTACCCCATATCCTCGGACTGTGACCCCTGGTTCTGGACTCCCCCACCATTGGGAACCTCCTTCCTGCATCTACCCTGTCTAGTCCTGTTAGAATTTTATAGGTTTCTATGAGATCCCCCCTCATTCTTCTGAACTCCAGCGAATATAATCCTAACCGACTCAATCTCTCCTCATATGTCAGTCCCGCCATCCCAGGAATCAGTCTGGTAAGTCTTCACTGCACTCCCTCTATAGTAAGAACATCCTTCCTCAGATAAGGAGACCAAAACTGCACACAATATTTCAGATGTGGACTCACCAAGGCCCTGTATAATTGCAGCAAGACATCCCTGCTCCTGTGCTCGAATCCTCTGGCTATGAAGGTCAACATACCATTTGTCTTCTTTACCACCTGCTGTGGAATCCAGGAGTGAACCACCATCGAAGGGAGAGCTGCAACAGGCAGTCAAACACACCAGAAACAACAAAGCCTGTGGCCCTGACAGTATTCCAGCTGCGGACTTCAAAGCTGGCAGACTCTTGCTCACATCAAGACGCCATACACTCATCTTACCACCAACCTCACCCCACCCCACACCCCAACACTGGGCTTCAGGAATGCAGCAATTATCACTGTCTTCATGAGGGAGATAAATCCTGCTTATTAAATGTACAATCTTGAGTTGGACTGAGATACAAGTGAAGTGTTTTGAGAAGACGTACAACAATAAGGTGCTACAGCCAATTAACAGAAACTATTTGATTAAACAAAAAATAAAATTCGAATTAAAAAGATTACATTAAAAAAATGCATTTCTCCCAGTTTTGTATGTGGAAAATTATAGTTTCAGGTGTCTACACTGTCTTAATGTCTGGTGAAGGGTTCAGTGGTATGGGAAAGGTTACTCAGATATCCAAATACCTGAAAAAAAACCCACTTTGCATGCAAATATCATTCATTCAACTCTTTACCCCATTTTCAGTCTATCTGAATGGGAGTAACTTGCCCTAATAGAGCATTTTTAGCACAGGGAAATATCGCAAAACCCAGTGAGGAAGTGGAAATAGATACCAAGTGGCTTTTGGGGAGGAACGTATGGTTGAGCAGGCTGATTTTAAGAAAACATTGAAGATAAGAAGGGAATGAGTGAGTTGGACGAGTTTGGAAAGAAAATCCCAGAGGATAATGTATAATTGTTCAAGTGCCTGATTCAGGCAGAGCAAATGGAGCGGCCAAGATTTGGACCAGTGGGTAATGTTCGCTGGGATGTTGATACTCGCTGGGGTGTTGATACTCACTGGGATGTTGATACTCACTGGGGTGTTGATACTCGCTGGGGTGTTGATACTCACTGGGATGTTGATGCTGGGGTGTTGATACTCGCTGGGGTGTTGATACTCACTGGGGTGTTGATACTCGCTGGGGTGTTGATACTCGCTGGGGTGTTGATACTCGCTGGGGTGTTGATACTCGCTGGGGTGTTGATACTCACTGGGATGTTGATATTTGCTGCGGTGTTGATACTCGCTGGGGTGTTGATACTCGCTGGGGTGTTGATACTCGCTGGGGTGTTGATACTCACTGGGGTGTTGATGTTCACTGGGGTGTTGATACTCACTGGGGTGTTGATACTCGCTAGGGTGTTGATACTCACTGGGTTGTTGATACTCACAGGGTTGTTGATACTCACTGGAGTGTTGATGTTCACTGGGGTGTTGATACTCGCTGGGATGTTGATATTCGCTGGGGTGTTGATACTCGCTGGGGTGTTGATACTCGCTGGGGTGTTGATACTCACTGGGTTGTTGATACTCACAGGGTTGTTGATACTCGCTGGGGTGTTGATACTCACTGGGATGTTGATACTCGCTGGGATGTTGATACTTACTGGGGTGTTGATACTCGCTGGGTTGTTGATACTCACAGGGTTGTTGATACTCGCTGGGGTGTTGATACTCGCTGGGGTGTTGATACTCGCTGGGATGTTGATACTTACTGGGGTGTTGATGTTCACTGGGATGTTGATATTCACTGGGGTGTTGATGTTCACTGGGGTGTTGATACTCGCTGGGGTGTTGATACTCGCTGGGGTGTTGAAATTCGCTGGGGTGTTGATACTTGCTGGGGTGTTGATACTCGCTGGGATGTTGATACTCGCTGGGATGTTGATGTTGGCTGGGGTGTTGATGTTGGCTGGGATGCAGTAATAGAGAAGTCTGCAGAAGTAATGTGATGAAAGGCTATCGAGGATATATGTAAATGAGCACCAGGATTTGAATATCAATATCTTAGTGAAGGGTGGTAGATAAGGTTTTCTTTTGAAATAAGATAATAATGATAGGAGAATAGTAGTAATTGAGCTGAAAATTGTGAAGGTTGGTGTTTGGGAGACCAGCAAAAAGAAAATTGAAAACTTCAAGCTTGGAAGGAATGAAAGAGTTTGAACTGTGCTTGGGATTAAAGTGAATAATATCATGGGGAGAGAAATAGGCAGCTTTTTGATGGGTAGGGTGTAGGTTTGCAAAGAGTCAAACTGGTCACAAGGGTTGCATTTTTGTACTGTCAGGTTCAAACTGAGCACAAAGGAAAGAAAGATTTTAGAGGCTATGGTGGAAAACAAACAGCTGGGTTTTAATTCCTCTATTTCTGGAGTGAATGAAAAACCCTGAACGTTTTCTACACTCAGGCATGCACACAGCGTTCAGTCAGGTCATTCAGATTACTCTTACACTGCAGGTCATTCAGGAAGACATTGCTGCTTCTATGGTCCGACTCCAAATAGCAAGTTCCAACTAAATGGAGTGTGACTTGGTGCTGTGATCACTAAGACAGCTGAAAAATACAATCCCATTTTTCAAATGAAGCATTTGTTAAATAGGATTATTTTTAATATCACAGCAAAACATTCAAAACAGTCATCAGGCACTGTGACTTTATACCTAGCAGCTGTTAAACCCAAAGGCTCCTTAATACATTTGATATTAGGAACTACAATAGGCCCTTGGTCATAAAAATGTCCTTTTAAGTGCCGAATAGGTTTAGTTTAAAGCAGTTTATTTATACTAATTAAACAAACTGTCTCATTGAAATATTTATGAGTTTTCAATATTAAATGTTGAATTGCCTGGAGTTTAACTGGAACCTTGTTTTGACCAGTTAGGAAAGGTTTGGATGCTGCTCAGTTAGAAGCACTTTCACCTTTAATCACAAAGTCCGGGTACAAGTCCCACTCCAGGGATTGAGCTCAAAAATCAAGGCTGGCACTCCAGTGCGGTACTGAAGGAGCAGTGCCCTGTCAGAGGTGCTGTCTTTTGGATGAGACATTAAACTGAGGCCCCATCTGTCTGCTTGGCTGGATGTAGAATATCCTGTAGCACTATTTCAAAGAAGAGCAGGGGAGTTATCCCCGGTGCCCTGGCCGATGCTGATCCTTAACCAATGTCACAAAAACAGATCATCTCGTCATCTACTCTTTGTGGCAGCTTACTGTGTGCTAATTGGCTGCTGCATTTCCTACATGACAACAGTGACTACAATTCAAAAAGCACTTCATTGGCTGTGCAGTACCTTCAGATGTCCAATGTTCATAAACAGTGTTATATAAACGGAAGTCCTCCTTTTTTCTAGGAACTGGAATTCTTCCAGTACCTCACCCAATGGGTCACTCTTCCTGTGTAAGTTTATACAAACTATTTCATAATTGGGGAACATGACAGTTGTTAGGAAATAGAGATGGTTTAAGTAATTCATTTCGGTATTTGTAGGTGTTAGGAATGAGTTTTACCTTTAAAGTTTATGTTTGATTTTTATTTCTGCATCTGTGTGTTAAGAAAGGTCAATTGAGTTTTAGTTTCACTTTAAAAGGGTGCTTGCATTTCTAATAAGGTGTTTTACAATTGTAAGTTAAGGTAAACAAATGGGGGTAGAAGAATTGGGCTGTTGTCTGGCAGCAGCAGTCCAGAGATGCAGGTCCCTCCCACATACAACAGAAAAACTAAAGAAAACACAGTTTTAAGTCCAGTTTGAAGCCAAGACCCCAGAGAGACTGGACACCGGGAGAGGGAGCTGCAGATTTCCCAAAAGATCCAAAAGGTCCTAAGGTCAAAGGAGTGAGACAGAAACAGGGAAAAGTCTCAAGAAGACCTTTGAGTCAAAGGTAGGACAGGAACCTGGAAAAACACCTGTTCATGAAGTTAAGAGTGGGTGGGGCAGAGAGAAAGGCTCCACGCTTCAGAATTACAGAGACAAAAGCTGCAGAAAGCAGATTTAAAGCGATAACAACTTGCAAGAGATAAGAAGGTCCAAAGACACAACTGAAGGTCTGTAACTCTTTGCTACGGGCATGTGAAGCACTGATGTACTGTTGACGGCTGAGTTAGAGAGAAAGAGTGTGTGAAAGACAGCTTTGGATGCATGTGGTGACCCAGGGAAGAGGGACATCAGAAGGAGAGTTAGAAATCCTAAAGGGTGAACCCTTGCAGAAGGTGTCTGAGAGAAAGCGTCAGTTTGGGAGAAGATTCCAAGGTGAGATCTTGGAGAGTGGAGATTGGAAACCCTCGTGTGAAAGATGGAGTTCAGTGAGACCGGTTGTTCACGGTGGGATAAGCGTATGGGGGGAGCTGAAAAATAACCCATAGCATCTGGTTGAGGTGGCATCTGTCACTTGGGGCAGAATTTTTCACTTGGCATGCGGGCATGAGCCCTACATACTCAAGTGTGCAATAGCGCGTGATGACATCAAGCAAGCGTCCTGATGTCATCGCACACTCTCAATATTTCGGTCGGCGGGCAGCGCACAGGTCAACAATTAAAAGGCTTATTAAGGCCATTAACGGATTAGTCAATTATGGTTTTTTGCTGCCCGTCCAATGTTAAGGTTGGCGGGTGGGTGAATCGGCCAGGCAGCCTTTGCCTTTTTGAGGAAACCTCATCCAAGGGCGGGGTGAGGCTTCCAATATTAATTTTTTAAAAATTAAAAGCGTTTGCACAGAATTTTCATCTTGTATATGTTTCTGATGCGTGGGCCTTTGTTCTGTATTTAAAAATCCGTTATTATTGGATTTGAATTCTTCAGCTCCCTAAGGCAGCTCTCTGCCCTCAGGGAGTTTTCAGTGAGTGTTCCCCCGTGCCCGCACTGATGTCATCGCCCACCCCCACCCCAGCAGCACTGAGCTTTTCAGTGCGCACTTCACACTGGATAGCCGTTAATTGGCCAGCCAGCATGAAATCGTGATTTGGGGATGATTGCGGTCGGCGGTCTGTTTCCCGACTGCCCCCCAGGCCCGCCAATCACACCTGCTCACCAACCTGAAAATTCAGGCCATTAAAACTACTTCAACCCAACAACACAATAATATACTGGCATCATGGAAAGAGGTATCACTGAGATCATGTCTGTTACAAGTTCAAAGACTACAGTCTTTCTAGTTTTGTCTTTATTGAACTGAATGTAAGATGGCTGCCCCAACTCTGTGCCTCATGGCAGAGGTCACATGACTCTGGCAAGCCAGATAGGACATGTAGTAATGATTGCATTTCGAAACCTAAACATCTCCCTTTTCATAATGAACAAAAGACACATTTGCATGCACTATCATGTGTAACTGTGAGTTACCAAGTTACCCACTATACAACCACTGTTCTCATGCATTAGCAAGCTGTTTGTTATTCTAGTTAGTCCCTTCACATGCATTGCATACATATTTGTTAAATAGTGCAGACTCGTAATGGTATATGTGTGTGTTGTCATTGGCTGTGTGCCTGGGTGATGTCCCCTCTCCGGGAAGTGTTGTTCCCCTGGCACTTGTTGATAACTGTTGTTATTGTTCCATTTCCGTTGTTGGGGACTGATGGACCTCTGGAAGCGATGGTCGTTCTGTGCTCTGTGCAGCTGCTAAGATCCCATCTTCCTGATTAGACGCCTGCAGTGAAGGAAAAGCTTCTCTAGTTGTGCTCAATGTCTGCGTGTTTTTGGGAATTCACTTCCACCACATACGACTGAGGTGACAATTTCTCTGTGCATGTCCCAAGTTTCCACATGGGCAGACTCCTGTTAGAACATTGAAGGTTTGTACCCTGACAGGCCCTTCAATGTTCAACTCTGGCAATGGTTTGGCAGGTCTTGTCAAAATGAACTTTGTCTGTCTGCCATTTTACCTTAATTTTTTTTTACTCACACTTGTTACTACTTCTGGCTTCAGTAGCTTTTTTGCTATTGGAAGAGTAGTTTTCATGTGATGTGACATTAGCTTTTGGACTAGAGCGATGAGATATGTATATTTTTACATTTCTGTGTTTATGTGTATATTCTGTGTAGGTAAGGGTAAAGCTGTGTCTGTGTGTGTCCAGGATTAGTCAAAAGTGAGGTTGGTGGAGTCAGATTGTCTGTAGAAAGTAACGGATGAAAGATTAAAGGTGTTATCTTCTTACATTTTGAAATGAGGCCTTAGGGTGGGTGTTAACTTACAAGGAAACAAAGTAGATCTGAAATTAGCATTTGGGGATAACTTTTCCAATTAATTTGTTGCTGTTGCATTTCAAATGAGTCTCAGGGGTAAAAAGAACATTTTCTGTTTACAGGGGGTTTGTGAGTAAACAGGGGCAGGCATTTTAAATTTTATTGACCCAGAGTAGAGAGGAAATAGGTACATGAAGGCTTTAAATATTTGGGAACCTGAGTTTTCAAAGGGATATTTGAAGACAATGGAAAACAAAGATGAAAGGAGCGAAAAGGGTATTTATTAAAACCGGGTTTCAGCTGTAGTGAGTTGCTGTGGGGGAAGTCTTATTGAAGGCCGACTGCTGTGTATGTGGAGTGAGCTGAAAAGCTGTGAAAGTCATTAAATTGGAAAAAGCAACTCAGTTTTGAGCCGCGGAATATTCACTCTATGAAACAGTTTTTTTATGATCTCCCTTTGGAAAACCTCATCAGCGAGGATTTGTTCTGGGAAGTCATGGATTGTACTTCTGTTCAAAGAGAAAGCAATTTCTCGACTTGGGTAATATTTCACAGATTTTACAGTTAAGAATCTATAAGGGCTGTTGCCAAAAAGATACTTTTATTGTGTACCTTTGATAAAGCATTTTGGGGGTTATTTTTGGTCAGATTTTTCCAATCGTCTATCTTTTATCTTGTGTATGTTTAAGTTTTATCCTTTTTTGCTATCTTTTAATAAACATTTTAATTCTTCAAATTTTAAAAGTTATCACTGGAGTCCTGTGCTTTTTTGTTCAGTAGCTTTAACTCCTCATTTCTACAATACAAAAGAAAAATACAAGTAGATGAGGCAGATTTCAATCTGAGATCCGGCTTGTTCAGCATTAACATCAGTTGCGGTCATAACACTGGACTACTACCCACCCCTTCAGTCGGTGTGTCTCTCCACTCGAGGATTGCCTTGTATACATTTGTGCTGGACTTGCTCAATTTCGTGATGATTCCTTTGGCGATTTTCACTGCCGCTTCAGCCTTTCCATTTGACTGGGGATAGTATGGAGATGATGTCCAGTGTTGAATTTCCCAGTCCTTTGTGAAGCAGCTGAATTCTTCAATCGTGAACTGAGGGCCATTGTCACTCATCATAATGTCTGGAAGGCCGTAACAACTGAATTGTGCTTTCAGACATTCTACTATTTCCTTCCTGTCATTGTTGAAGTCAGTTGGTCTAACTCCCAGTGGTCAGAATAGTAGGTCAACAGTGACAAGATAGTTAGTTTCTGCTAGAGTGAAGAGGTCTACTCCCAGCTTCATCCATGGTCTGTCTGGGATGTCACACATCATCAACAGCTCTCTAGCTTGTTTAGCTTGGTGCAGATTACAGGCATTGCACAGGCTGATGTGGTCTTTAATTTCATTGCTCATGTTTGACTAGTAGAACACTTCTCTTGCCTTTCTCAGACTTGATTCAATTCCTTGGTGGTTTGCATGGATGTGTTTCAGCATCTTTCCTCTCATCTCCTTAGGGATGATGACTCTATTTCCTTTTGTACAAGATGCCCTCTTGGGCTGTCAATTCACCTTGCTCTGCCTAATATGCTCTTGTGACCACAGGTGTGTCCTTGATTCTCTCGGGCCGTCCTTTCATCACTACCTCTTGCAGAGCTTGGAGAGCTGCATCTTGTTGGACACTTCGCTTGATTTGAACAAAATGCTTGTCTGTCAGATTCAATAACCGGGATATTCTGTGCCCACTGGCATTGGGCATATTCAGTGGCATGAGCAGACAATATGGCGCAATCGGTTTCACGACAGCGTGAAACCAGTTCGCGATCACCCGCTCAGCCTTGCTCACATCGCGGACAACCAAGGAGCAGAAGATGCTGGAGCCCCACAGCTACTGGACCCTGGAGGAACGTCCATGGTTGGGTGGATTCTCACAGACACGGCTCTGCTGCAAAGCAGCTCACGGCAGTTGAATAGTTACCCTTGATACTCACAATGGATGATGGTCGAGGGGGTGGCAGAGGGAGGTCTAGGATCGGCTGGGAAAGGAAGATGTGTCGGGGGGTGAGATTGGGAGTGGAGGAATGAAGGTGTCGATGGGGAGTTTGGGAGGGCGAGGGAGAATGGCAAGAGGAGGGGGTAACAGGGGAGAAGATGGAAACTGGGGAGGTATATATGAACATATGAACTAGGAGCAAGAGTAGGCCACTTGGCCCCTCGAGCCTGCTTTGCCATTCATTAAGATCATGGCTGATCTGATTGTAACCTCAACCCCACATTCCTGCCTACACCCAATAACCTTTCACCCACTTCTTCATCAAAAATTTATCTAGCTCTGCCTTAATGCTGGGGAGGTAGGCGTAAGGGAGGTGGAAGGTGCAAGGGGAGGAGTGCAGGGGTGGGGGGGGAATAAGGGTGGAGAAAGAAGTAAGAGTGGAGGAGGGAGTCAGGGAGGGGGTAGGAGTAAGGCTGGAGGAAGAACTGAGGCTGGAGGAAGAACTGAGGCTGGAGGAAGAACTAAGGCTGGAGGAAGAGGTGAGGCTAGAGGAAGGAGTCAGGAAGGGGAAGGGGGAGGGATTAAGCGGGGGAGAGTCCAGGGAGGCCGGGAGGACTAGGGGGGGAAGGGGTTCCAGGGGAGGGAGGGGGTGCAAAGGGGGGAAGGGATGCCGATGGGGGGATGTGCAGGTGAATGTGCACGGGAGGTTGGATAGGTCCATGTCTGCCCGTGGGGAGCAAACTGAGGGTGGGCGTGCCATGAGAGAATAGTGAGAATGACCGAGTGCAGAGTGAGGTGGTAGGGCGGGAGGGTGAGGGTTATCAGTGGGGCTAGAGGACAGAGCGGGGATACAGGACATCCCGGCCAATCCCATGGCATTCAAAAGGCATTCCAGTAACGCGTCACTAAACCTGGGGCCGACAGCCTTCTTGACTTTCCTGTACATCTTCCCTGCAGTAGTCGTGAGCTGGAAGCACTGAGATACGTGCGTGGGACTGGACTTTAAACATGGCGCCTGGCGTGATGGCGGGTGGGCAGGCGAATGAGAGCCCACTCGTCATGGAAACACCGTGTTTCCTGGGAATGCATAGTTACCGTGGCGGGATTGGGGCGATGCAGCATGAAAACACGCCAGGGCAGCCACCAGGTAAAACGTCGTTTTACCCGCCCACTACCACACTTAGTGCAAATCTGGGACGTTTCTGCCCAGTGTCTCTGCCGGGCTGATGACTCTCGGATCATATCGAGCTGCTGGTTTATGTTGAATCTGAAAGATTTCACATCCTGTTGCAACATCCTCAACTTTCTTCATGGGGAGTTCTGTTCTCGACAGGGAGTCAGTGGTGTACAGCTGGTCCCCCTGCTTTTATGTCATGTCTATAGGATACCTACATAAACAAAGTAACATTCTTTGCAGGCGGTTTGGAGCAGATAGTTGTGGTTTGAGAAAAATGCTTTGAAGCAGCTTGTGGTCGGACTCCATCGTTACCTTGTTTCTCCCAGGCAGGTATCGATGAAAATGCTCACAAGCACAAACATTAGCCAGGCACTCTTTCTCAGTCTGAGTGCAGCATCGTCATGTTTGTGCTAATGCCCTGGATGTAAATGTTGTCTTTGCTGCACCAGGGTCACCCCAAGACCTGTCTCACTGACGTCACACTGCAAGGTCACTTCACCATTGACGTCACAGTACTTCAGCACTGGCATTTTCATCACTAGTTGTTTGATTTTGGTCAATGCTGCTTCTTGTTCTGTGCCCCAATACCACAGCACAGCCTTGGCAGTGAGCTTGTATAATGGTTCACACTCTGACGACAAATTAGGCAAAAAATGTTGCTAAATAGTTTGTGAATCCAACATATCCGGGCACTGCTTTCACATGTGTTGGTCGCTGCATCACTGCTACAGCTCTCAACTTGATCAATGGACACTTTTTCAGCTTGAGCCCTAAGACCATAAGACGTAGGAGCAGAAGTAGGCCATCCAGCCCATCGACTCTGCTTTGCCATTCAATGAGATCATGGCTGATCTGATAATCCACAGCTCCACTTTCCTGCCTTTTCCCCATAACACTTGATTCCCTTACTGATTAAAAGTCTGTCTATCTCAGCCTTGAATATACTTAACGACCCAGCCTCTACAGCCTCTGCGGTAAAGAATTCCACAGATTAACCATCCTCTGAGAGAAGAAATTCCTCCTCATCTCTGTCTTAAATCAGCGACCCCTTACTCTGAGATTATGCCCTCTGGTCCTAGACTCTTCCACAAGGGGAAACAACCTCTCAGCATCTACCCTGTCAAGCCCTCAAGAATCTTATATGTTTCAATAAGGTCGCCTCTCATTCTTCTAAACTCCAATGAGTACAGGCCCAACCTACTCAACCTCTCCTGATAAGAAAATCCCTCCATACCCAGGATCAACCTAGTGAACCTTCTCTGGACTGCCTCCAATGCCAGTATATCTTGCCTTAGATAAGGGGACCAAAACTGTTCACAGTATTCTAGGTGTGGTCTGACTAGTGCCTTGTATAGTTTTAGCAAGACTTCCCTATTTTTATACTCCATTCCCTTTGAAATAAAGGCCAACATGCCATTTGCCTTCCCTATTACCTGCTGAACTTGTAGGTTAGCTTTTTGTAATTCATCCACGAGGACCCCCAAATCCCTCTGTGCTGCAGCTTTCTTTAGTCTTTCTCCATTTAAATAATATTCAGCTCCTCTATTCTTCTTGCCAAAGTGCATAACCTTACATTTTCCCACATTATATTCCATCTGCCAAGGTTTTGCCCACTCACTTAACCTGTCTACAACCCTCTGTAGACTCTTTATGTCATCCTCACCATTTGCCTTCCCATCTATTTTTGTGTCATCCACAAACTTGGCGATAGTACATTCACTTCCCTCATCCAAATCATTAATATATATTGTAAATAATTGTGGCCCCAGCACTGATCCCTGTGGCACTCCACTAGTTACAGGTTGCCATCCTGAAAATGTCCCCCTTATCTCAACTCTATGTCTTCTATTAATTAGTCAATCCTCTATCCATGCTACCCCCAACACCATGGGCTCTTATCTTATTAAGTAGCCTTATAAGCGGTACCTTATCAAACGCCTTTTGGAAATCCAAATATATTACGTCTACAGGTTCCTCTTTATCTATCCTGCTCGTTTCCTCCTCAAAGAATTCTAATAAATTTGTCAGGCATGATTTCCCCTTCATGAAGCCATGCTGACTCTGCTTGATTGTATTAAACATTTCTAAATGCTCTGCTATTACATCCTTTATAATAGACTCTAACATTTTTCCAATGATGGATATTAAGCTAACTGGCCTATAGTTAGCTGTTTTTTGTTTCCCTCCCTTTTTGAATAAGGGCATTGCGTTGACAGTTTTCCAATCCTCTGGGATTTTTCCAGAATCTAAGGATTCTTGGAAGATTACGACCAGTGCATCCACTATCTCTGCAGCTACTTCCTTTAATATCCTAGGATGCAACCCATCAGGTCCAGGGGACTTATCGGCCTTTAGCCCCATTAGTTTCCCTAATACTGAATATATAGCGTTCATAAGTTACATTCACTTGGGATTTAAAGTGTGCCTTCAAGACTTTCAAAATCTCTGTCTTTTTTTTCTGTTCTTCAGAAAGATTTCGGGTGGAATACAGTTTGTAGCAATCCCTCCCCAGCAGTGTTAAAAGTGCTGCTACTCATATCAGCTCCGGATTGTTAATTAGATCTGTTACAATCTCATAGTTTTGCCATTGCAAGTGGAAAAACTACCTGTTCTGCTGCATATTGTCTTTCAACTCAACAGGAGAGGAGAGAGGAAAATTTACAACCATCTTTAAGACTCACCCCGTGATTTTCTTGCAGCTTTTGCCTGGTGTTTGTTTTTCCTTTTCAGTGGTTTTTGTCAGCAGTTTTTAGTAGCTCTGAACATTTCTGTCTTCCTTTTTTAGAAGCTGTGCTTTCTCTCCAGATTTTCCAGCTTTTTAAAACTCAATCTCAGCTCCACTCTGACACCTTGTTACAAGTTCAAAGACTACAGTCTTTCTAGTACAATGTCTTTACTGAACTGAACGTAAGATGGGTCCACCCAGCCCTGTGCCTCATGGCAGAGGTCACTTGACTATAGCAAGCCAGGTAGGACATGTAGTAATGATTTCAAAACCCAAACAGTGGCCACTGGTGGGGCTAAAGCGATTGATGATGAGGGTATCTGCACATCTAATGCTCCTTCTCTCATCTCACTTCTCCCTCATCCCTCAATCTCTTCTGACTGAGAAGCTGCAGATGATTCCACCTTCTCCTCTCCCCTCATCACAATCCTGTCCCTTTTTCCTTTCACACACCCAAGGATTGGAACAATCCCAATCAGAGGAAGAAGAAAGTGAAGGTGAGGCGACACCATAACTCAATCTTACACTCACAAGATCCAGCTCAGAGGCCGACACTGCATATGTTAGGATAGAAGAAGGATCTGCACTTGGTGAGACAACATACAAATATGCAGGAGGCAGGGTGGGAGAGAAGGGTCACACTGGTGCCAGCTTGCTGGAGAGTGATATCGCACAGTAACTCTGCTGAGGGGAGTCGGATGAGGACTTTAATAGACCTTAACCATGTTAAGAAGAAAACAAATGAGTTTACATAACCAAATACTTGGTGCATATAAAGCCTTCCAGAAAACCTGTGCACAATGTTAAAGAGTATGGAGGAGTTCAGCATCACCTCGAGAAAGGGATTTCCACAGAACTTGGAGCCCATCCTTTAAAACATGACCCAGGAGTTTATCGACATCAGCGCATTACTGAAACCCATTGTTCATACTGCACTGCAGCATAAAACAGCTTCCATCAATGGCCTGAGGACTGCAGTGGAAGATCAGACTAGCGTGATTGTGTTTCTAGATGCAGTTGTTCAAAGGGGCCTCCAGGGGATTAAATCAGTCCCTCAGCCGATTCTCCAACAAAGCAGTAGGAATTATTGAGGCACTGCCCCAAGGGCTCCTGGGAGCACAAACCTGCTGCCCGCTGTCAGGGTGACAGCATTGCCAGTCCCACCCCTGACATTCGCCAGCACCCTGTCTGCTGTCTGCTGCCTGCCCAGGCTGCTGCACTCAGGCGGGGATGATGCAGGATGAAACGGGGATCTCTGGGCTCAAACTCTTCACAGGCATTTTCCAAGGCCATCTGCAGCCACCTCAAGTGAAGATCAGCAGCCTCCCACTAGCCATGGTACAGTCACTGGGAAAGCAGCTCATTGGCGCTCCTCAAGGCACAAAGACACACAAAAAACAAGCACAAAGTCAACTTGCGAAGGTGATTAGTTTATTTTTATATGCATTTGGAATAAAATAGCATTAGAATATGCATTTCCTCGTGGATTTTTATTTTTGTGCTGTCAGAAAGATGTTCAGTGATTTGCTAAAATCTTCATTGACATGTTCTGCTCACAACCATGGGGAGAAGACAGGGACAGGCTACAGGCCAGTCCTGCTGAAGCAGCTCTCTGAGTCTGAGGATTTTGCCATCACTCTATTTGCCTGTGAGTTTGCTGCATTACAGGTTTGGAGACACAGGGCAACATAGCAGAATCCTTCTTATACCATGATGCACTGATCTCTTTCTTAAACCTCCAAGTGGAACCTGCTTCTGCCAAGCATCACTTGAAAGCTTTATGATCTTAAATGTGTTGAAAATGATTACCTGCAGAGCTCATTGTAATTTGTACAGCTTTTTCTTTAGGTTGTTGCTAAGACGAGCAGGCAAGAAGAGGGGCTGCCACTGAGCCAGGCAGATACAGCATGTTCCATCAAGCTGCCTGCCTCACACATTAGCACAGACACGAGCACATCAGGCACTACAATGAGTGAGTTTCAGCAAAGGACCCAGGTTGAATCATCAGTCTTATGTCTATAGAAGCAAGCGGAGGTGACAGATTGAGGAAAGAGATGGACATAGTGCCAGGCCAAACAATATCTTAACAACATAGAAGCAGAATGGCTGTCCTCCTGGGCCAAACCTCAGCTAAGAGTTAATTTAGAAGCTTACAGCTTTTGCAATATCCTTTGAGTCCACCATGAGCAGATTGACAATATATATGGTACCATTGTATCTTTAACATCACTGCAGTCACACTGGCAGACTGACAGGTCATTTTGGAAAGAGCAGTGACTTTAGGCATTTAACCCACAACAGGAACTCTACAGAAAAATCTCTTATAGCCCACTTAGCCTCAGGATGTGGCAGCAAATAATACCTTATTGATGGCCACACAAGCCCTACTCAACCTCTGTAAGGATTTACAAATTCCCTGAAGACAGGAAAATGTTGTCTTGTCAAATGCAGCCTGGGATATGTGACTCTCCACGCAGAACATTGCCGCAATTGGCCTAAAAAGGCACAGATCAACTTGTGACCAGAATTGGGAAAACTTTCATAAGCCCCATTTTGGAGGCTGATGAGGGCGCTGGTTCCTCCAGGGAGTGCGGACAGAGCCAAGCTTCTAGCACCACAAGCAGCCTGTCTGTACAGGAAGGGAGGAAGAGCAATAGTAATAGGGGATTCTATAGTCAGGGAAACAGATAGGTGCTACTGTGGCCGTCAGCGTGACTCCAGGGTGGGATGTTGCCTCCCTGGTGCCAGGGTCCGGGATGTCACTGAACGGCTGCAGGGCATCCTGAAGGGGGAGGGTGAAAAGGCAGAGGTCATGGTACATGTTGGTACCAATGACATAGGTAGAAAGAGGGATGAGGTCTTGCATCAAGAATTCAGGGAGTTAGGCAGAAGACTAAAAAGCAAGACCTCCCGGGTTGTAATCTCTGGATTACACCCAGTGCCACGTGCTAGTGAGCTCAGAAATAGGAGAATAGCGCAGATGAATATGTGGCTTAAGAGTTGGTGCAGGAGGGAGGGTTTTAGATTCCTGGATCACTGGGACCGTTTCTGGGGAAGGTGGGACCTGCACAAGCGGGACAGTCTACATCTGAACCAGAGCTGGACTAACATCCTTGCGGGCGGGTTTGCTAGTGCTGTTGTGAGGAGTTTAAACTAATTCGGCGGGGGGAGGGGACACAGAATGTTAGCAGAATAGGGACACATCGTAATACAGTAAAACAATCAAGTCAGAGGGAGTACAGCTACATTAAGTTTCAAGGGAGTAAAGCAAGGCTGGATGGCCTCTACTTTAATGCCAGGAGTATTACAGGTAAAACGGATGAGTTAAGGGTGAGGATTGACATGTGGAATTGTGATATAGTAGCCATCACGGAGATGTGGTTGAGGGAAGGGCAGGCTTGGCAGCTCAACATTTCAGGATATAGAAACTTCAGACGAGAGAGGGGAGGGGATAAAAGAGGAGGAGGCGTTGCATTATTAGTTAAGGAGTCAGTTACTGCAGTGAGGAGAGATGATATCTTGGAGGGGGCATCAAATGAAGCTTTGTGGGTAGAGCTTTGGAATAAAAAAGGGGCAACCACATTGTTAGGTGTTTATTATTGACCCCCAGATAGTCAGCTGGAAATTGAGGAGCAAATATGTGCACAATTTGTGGAGGTGTGTAAAAACAATAACAATAGGCTAATTATGTTAGGTGATTTCAATGTTCCCAACATTAATTGGGATAGACATAGTGTTAAGGGCTTGGATGGAGTGGATTTCTTGAAATGTGTACAGGAGAACCTTTTAGGTCAATGTGTAGAGGATCCAACAAGGGACAGCGCAGTGCCGGACCTAATTCTGGGGAATGAAGCCGGACAGGTGGCTGAGGTGGTGGTGGGCGAGCATTTTAGCGATAGTGACCACAGCATGGTACAGTTTAAAACAAAAATAGAATTACCTGGAAAAACTCAGCAGGTCTGGCAGCATCGGCAGAGAAGAAAAGAGTTGACGTTTCGAGTTCTCATGACCCTTACAGTTTAAGTTTGTTATGGACAAAGAAATAGACAAGTTGCAAAAAAATGTTTTGGATTGGGGGAGAGTGGATTTTAGTAAAATAAGGCAGGATCTGGCCAAGGTAGACTGGGAACAGCTACTTGTGGGGAAATCTACAGAAGAGCAGGGGGCGGGGAGTTCAAAAAGGAAATGGGGAAGGCACAGGCTCAACTTGTTCCCTCTAGGGTGATAGGAAGGAGTAACAAGCCCAGAGTACCATGGATAACCAGAGATATTCAGGGTACGATGAAAAGGAAAAGAGAGGCTTTTAGCAGGTACAAGGGGAGCAAATCAGCGGAGTCATTAATGGAGTACAGAAAGTGCAGGGTGGAGCTTAAGAAAGCATTTAGGAGAGCAAAGAGGGGATATGAGAAAGCTCTGGCTGGTAAAAGCAGGGAAAATCCCAAGACATTCTATAAGTATATCAATGGGAAGAGAATAACCAGAGAAAGAGTAGGGCCCATTAGGGACCAAGGGGGCAATCTATGGGTGGAGCCAGAGGACATCGGTAGATTGTTGAACGAATACTTCACATCCATCTTCACCCAAGAGAATGAGGATGAAGCTATCAAGCTCAGGGAGAGAGACCGCGAGGTTCTTGAGCAAACTGATATAGGGAGTGACAAGGGATTGGAGGTGTTGGCAGGTTTAAAAGTGGACAAATCTCCAGGTCCAGATGATTTGAGTCCCAGACTGCTGAGGGAGGCAAGGGAGGAGGTCACAGGGGCTCTGACCCAAATTTTTAGTTCCTCTCTGGCCATGGGGGCGGTGACAGATGACTGGAGAACAGCTAATGTGGTTCCGTTATTTGAGAAGGGTTGTAGAGATAAGCCAGGGAACTACAGACCAGTGAGTCTCACGTCAGTGGTGGGGAAACTATTGGAGAAAATTCTGAAGGAGAGAATCTATCTCCACTTGGAGAGGCAAGGTTTGATCAGGGATAGTCAGCATGGCTTTGTCAGAGGGAGGTCAAGCCTAACAAATTTGATTGAATTTTTTGAGGAGGTGACCAGGTGTGTAGATGAGGGTAGTGCAGTTGATGTAGTTTATATGGATTTCAGCAAAGCCTTTGACAAGGTCCCACATGGGAGACTTATAAAGAAGGCAAATGCACATGGGATACAGGGTAATTTGATAAGGTGGGTTCGAAATTGGCTTAGTTGTAGAAGGCAGAGGGTGATGACAGAAGGATGCTTTAGTGACTGGAAGCCAGTGTCCAGTGGCGTACCACAGGGATCTGTGCTGGGTCCCCTATTATTCGTCATTTATATAAACAATATAGATGACTGTTGGGGGTAGGATTAGTAAGTTTGCGGATGACACAAAGATTGGCCGGGTGGTTAACAGTGAGGTTGAGTGTCTTGAGCTACAGGAAGATATAGACGGGATGGCCAAATGGGCAGATAAGTGGCAGATGAAATTTAACCCTGAAAAGTGTGAGGTGATACACTTTGGAAGGAGTAATTTGACAAGGAAGTATTCAATGAACGGCATGGCACTAGGAAGTTCTGAGGAACAAAGGGACCTTGGCGTGTGTGTCCATTGATCTCTGAAGGCAGAGGGGCATGTTAGTGGGGTGGTGAAAAAGGCATATGGGACACTTGCCTTTATTAATCGAGGCATAGATTACAAAAGTAGGGAGGTCATGTTGGAGTTGTATAGAACCTTGGTGAGGTCACAGCTGGAGTACTGTGTGAATTTCTGGTCACCACATTATAGGAAGGATGTGATTGCACTGGAGGGGGTGCAGAGGTGATTCACCAGGATGTTGCCTGGGATGAAACATTTAAGTTATGAAGAAATGTTGGATAGCCTTGGGTTGTTTTCGTTGGAGCAGAGAAGACTGAGGGTCGACCTGATCGAGGTGTACAAGATTATGAGGGGCATGGACAGGGTGGATAGGGAACAGCTGTTCTCCTTAGTTGAAGGGTCAGTCACAAGGAGACATAAGTTCAAGGTGAGGGGCAGAAGGTTTAGGGGGGATGTGAGGAAAAACATTTTTACCCAGAGGGTGGTGACGGTCTGGAATGCACTGCCTGGGAGGGTGGTGGAGGCGGGTTGCCTCACATCCTTTAAAAAGTACCTGGATGAGCACTTGGCACATCATAACATTCAAGGCTATGGGCCAAGTGCTGGTAAATGGGATTAGGTAGGTAGGTCAGGTGTTTCTCACATGTCGGTGCAGACTCGATGGGCTGAAGGGCCTCTTTTGCACTGTGAGATTCTGTGATTCTGTGATTCTGTTTTAAAACAGTAACAGAGAGAGTCATAGGGCTGAATTATACTGGGCAACAGATTCCCCACCCTCCCCGCAGTAAATAGTCAGGAGCGGAGGCCCCCAAGATGAAAACCAGTTGGCTCACGTCTGTTTAACAGCCAACTGGTCATTAATAGACTGGACTTACACCCTGGAGCTGCCAGCCAGTGAGAGGCCAGCAGGGCCATCGGGAACAGTAGCTGCTGCTGGTACTGCACTTGGGGCTTGCGAGTTATGATGTGCTGGATACAGCCCAGCAGATGAGTCAGGGGTCTTCCCGGGATCCAGCTGGCAGGTCCTGGAGAGTGGGTGGAGGGCTGGGGTTTGAGAGGCCAAGGGGAGGGGGGCACCTAGGAAGGATTGGGTGGGGGGGGGTGCACACCTTGAGAGGGTGCTCTCTGAAGGGCTTAGGGGTCCCATTAAGAAGGGAAACCATCCACTCTGACTGCCACAAGCCCGCACAGGGAAACCTCCCAAATTGGGTAATAAGCTTGGGCCTCTCCCACCATTGTGAGTTCTAATAAAAGGTGATCAACCTGAAAGGTTAACTCTGTTTCTCTCTCCACAGATGCTGCCAGACCTGCTGAATATCCAGCATTTTGTGTTTTTATTTCATGGCATTCAATCTCGGACCTGATTTTCCCATGTATACCTAAATGAGGCCCATGATTTCCTGTAGCATAATGTATTCAACTCACCATCATACACACAGAAAATTGAATCCGTCCTGAATTTGAGGCTCATTTCAAACATCTTGGAAAAGCGGGGCTTAGAAATATTCAGCAAACAGTTTATTACAAGTCAAACAATGATGAGTTGTGCAAAAAATGACACTCAAGGCACTTCCAAAAAATTGCTTGAGTAGTTCCTTTAGCGCATTTACAACTCAATAGCAGAAATGCTAAAGCTTTGTGAATCTAAATTAAGCTCTTTTCAGTAGATGTGCAATTCCTCTCATGTAATCCTTTAAGAGAGTCATTCAGAAAATTCAATTTGACTAATTCAGTGTTTAATTTACATTTCTTACAACAGAAAAATTGTGACTTTCTATAAATAATCAACCAATGGGGAAATTGAATGGGTCTGTAATCCATTTACGGGGCTGCACAAGAACAGCCTTCCAACCTTCACAATGCTTGGGATTTTTTTTGCCTTGGTAATTACAGTATAACAAGTTTCTTTTGCAACCCACCTAAAGACACTTTAGTTTCTCCCATTGACCCCTGATGGTTTTACATAATACATCCACACACAGGAGTGCATATAGACAGTCACGAACATTGAACTTTACAAAACATTTATGTTTCAAGGAGTTTTCTTTGATGTAAGGTGAAATAGAATGCTCTGTAGTGGGGTGGTGATCATAGCAACTCTGCCCAAAGACAGGGCAATGTAATCTGGTTGGCATGGGGAAGAAGCCCAAACTGGAAACTATTGAAAATCAAATGACAGTTTTCACACTTATGAAATGTAAACTTACCTTAAAATACAGGATAGGTCGGGAATTCCAACTCCTGACAGACCAGAGGGTTTTCATGCTCTCTGGGAGCAGGCTGTGTGTGCGCAATTCAGAATTGTAAGTTCTTTGGGCCAAGGACTCCCGCACAGAAAGGAGAAAAAGGTGTGGAAACCTCTGTCATGTGACTAGGGGCAAAGCACCATTGAAGATAAGAGTCCTAGTCAGGGGGCCGGGAGAAGGGGGAGGGGGAGGGGGAGAGGACAGGGGGAGGTCCCAAAAGAAAATCCTCAGGCAGGGGACAGGGAAGGAAGAGGCCCCAGTTCAGTTAAAAAGAGAGGAGCAGAGAAAGAGGCTCCAAACAGGAAAAGGGCTGAGGTTAGCAGACTCTAAGTGGAGAGGGCTCAGGAAAAGCCCTGGTGATTGACGAGGGCTCAGGAGAAGTCCTGAAGATCGAAGAAGGCAGCAGAAGATTGGTGATTTTGTGCTGTGGGCTGTGGGAAGAAGCAGTAGTGTTCTGCTTGGCATGGCCAAAGACCTGAAATTGTGCCTGTGGGAGCTGGTGCTTGAGTGAAATCTCTGGAATCCAGAGAAATGGAACCTTGGGAGATGAGATTGCAAGGTCGGCCGTCATTGACGCTGTTCGAGTTGGAGCAACTTCTGGAGAGAATTCCAAGGTCAGATCTTTGAAGGTGAGGACTGGAATCTCTGTGAGAGAGACAGAGTATCAATGGGATTGGTTGACTCAGTGTTACTGACATCTGGTGGGTTGTTGAGAAATCCATGGACATCTGCGATTTATTGTATAGTGTGTGTGCCTGACCACAGTAGGCCTGTTAATTCAAAGTTGCCTCATATTAACCCTGAACGTTAGACTATAAGATAGATATTGTCAATTGTTTTATCTTTATGATCTTGTATCCTAACGATTATTTTTGTTTGTTCCAAACCCGTGGAATCTCAAGCTTTGTCAAGCGAAACATTATTGGTCCCTAACCAGATCTTACCAAAAACATGATCATAATAACACCTTGCTGCAGAAAAGGGACAACTGCTTTTTTGGCAGACAGAAAGAGAGAACGAGAGAGAGAGAGACAAAGGAATTATGTCTGTGGGGGAGAAGCAGCAGCCAGTGCTGTCAAGAACAGGGTGAACTGTTTTTGTGTTAACAACTAAGTTTGTAAAAGTTGGTCTTCTGTTAGAAAGGCAGGGAGCATGACTAATGGAACTTTATGTGATTTAAGGAACAAGGAGTTGCCAAAGTGGCCCTTTCTGCTGGGAGTTTGTTCTGGAATAAACAGGCTGAGTAGAAAAATTTTTAACAGACACTGGAAAATTCAACCTGCTGGAAGCAGGGATAGATTTGGCACATAATCTTATATTGCTAACCATAACATAACCATAACATAACATAACCATAACATAACATAACCATAACATAATCTTATATTGCTAACCATAACATAACCATAACCATAACATAACCATAACATAACATAACCATAACATAATCTTATATTGCTAACCATAACCATAACATAACCATAACCATAACATAATCTTATATTGCTAACCATAACATAACCATAACATAACCATAACATAATCTTATATTGCTAACCATAACATAACCATAACATAATCTTATATTGCTAACCATAACATAACCATAACCATAACATAACCATAACATAACATAACCATAACATAACATAACCATAACATAATCTTATATTGCTAACCATAACCATAACATAACCATAACCATAACATAACATAACCAAAACATAATCTTATATTGATAACCGTAACATAACCATAACATAATCTTATATTGCTAACCATAACATAACCATAACCATAACATAACCATAACATAACATAACCATAACATAATCTTATATTGCTAACCATAACCATAACATAACCATAACCATAACATAATCTTATATTGCTAACCATAACATAACCATAACATAACCATAACATAATCTTATATTGCTAACCATAACATAACCATAACATAATCTTATATTGCTAACCATAACATAACCATAACCATAACATAACCATAACATAACATAACCATAACATAACATAACCATAACATAATCTTATATTGCTAACCATAACCATAACATAACCATAACCATAACATAACATAACCAAAACATAATCTTATATTGATAACCGTAACATAACCATAACATAATCTTATATTGCTAACCATAACATAACCATAACATAACCATAACCATAACATAATCTTATATTGCTAACCATCTAGCATTTTCCCTGTGACAGATGTCAGGCTAACTGGTCTGCAGTTCCCTGCTGTCTGTCTCCCTCCTTTCTTGAATAGAGGGATTACACTTACAATTTTCCAATCTGATGGGACCTTTCCAGAATCTGTGGAATTTTGGGAAATTACAATGTATCTATTATCTCAGCAGCCACTTCTTTTAAGATCTTAGGATGAAGTCTATCAGGTCCTGGGGACTTATCAGACATTAGTTCTAATAGTTATCTCAGTGCCCTTTCCCTGGTGATTGTAATTGTTTTAAGTTCCTTTCTGCTTTTAACCTCTAGATTTACAATTATTTCTGGGATGTTGTTTCTGCCTTCTACAATGTAGACAGACACAAAATATCTGTTCAAAGCTTCCGCCATTTCCTTGTTTCCCATTATTAATTCCCCGGGGTGTATGGGGTGTTCAGAGAAAGGTAGGGCCCTTGTATTTTCAGTCAGCCGCATGCTACTTGTAGGATGGACTGGAATCGCTGGTCCTCATCTACACCCAACCCTCACAGTTGGCTCCAGGCGTCTCAGCTGATGGGCGAAGGGTAATGAGGGGAGAACTCATGAAAAGACATCACCTGGGTGGATATCTCCCTTGATAAAGATAAAGGCCAGGGTGGAAGGATTCCATGCAGCTCAAATGGCCATCATGTTTTGGACCAAAGGCGTGCCACACCATATTGCATGGACTATGGTTGTTTGTATACCAGTTATGGATAAAATAGCAATGGAAGGAGGGCCCATAGAGCCATTGAACCATAGAAAAGTTACGGCACAGAAAGAGGCCGTTCAGCCCATTGTGTCTGCACCAGCTGGAAAATAAAAACTAGCCGCCCATTCTGATCCCACCTCCCTGCGCCTGGTCTGTAGCCTTGCAGGTTACAGCACTTCAGGTGCAGATCCAGGTACCTTTTAAATGAGTTGAGTGTTTCAGCCTCAACCACCAAACCAGACAGCGGATTCCAAACACCCACTACCCTCTGGGTAAAAAAGGTTTTCCCTCATGTCCCCTCTAATCCTTCTACCAATCACCTTAAATCTGTGTCCCCGTAATTGACCCCTCAGCTATGGGGAACAGGTCTTTCCTCTCTACCCTATCTAAGCCCCTCATAATTTTGTATACATCAATTAGGTCACCCCTCAGCCTCCTCAGTTCTAAGGAAAACGACCCCAGCCTATCCAATCTTTCCTCCAGTCCAGCAACATTCTTGTAAATCTCCTCTGTACTCTCTCCAGAACAATTATGTCCTTCCTGTAATGTGGTGACCAAAACTGTACACAAAATTCCAGCTGTGGCCTAACCACTGTTTTATACAGTTCCATCATTACATCCCTGCTTTTGTATTCAATACCTCGCCCAATAAAGGAAAGCATTCCATATGCTTTATTTACCTTATCTACCTGTCCTGCCACCTTCAGGGACCTGTGGACATGCACTCCAAGGTCTCTCACTTCCTCTACCCCTCCCAATATCCTCCTGTTTATTGAGTATTCCCTCACCTTGGTTGCCCTCCCCAAATGCATCACCTCACACCTCTCTGGATTGAATTCTATTTGCCACTTCTCCACCCACTCGACCCAACCATTGATATCATCCTGGAGTCGACAACTATCCTCCTCACTATCAATTACACGGTCAATTTTTGTGTCATCTGCAAATTTCCCAATCATGCCTCCCTCTTTTAAGTCCAAATCATTAATGTATACAACAAACAGCAAGGACCCCAAAACTGAGCCCTGTGGAATGCCAGCGGAAACCGTTTTCCATTCGCAAAAACATCCAACAACCATTACCCTTTGTTTCCTGTCACTGAGCCAATTTTGGATCCAATCTGCCACCTTCCCCTCTATCCCATGGGATCTCACTTTTCTGACCAGTCTGCCATGTGGAACCTTGTCATATGCCTTACTGAAATCCATGTAGACAACATCCACTACACTACCCTCATCAATCCTCCTTGTTACTTCCTCAAAAGATTCTATTAAATTCGTAAGACATGACTTTCCCTTAACAAAACCATGCTGACTGTCCCTGATCACTCCGTGCCTTTCTAAGTGACAATTCATCCAGTCTCTCAGAGTTGATTCTAATCATTTGCCCACCACCGAATTCAGACTGACCAGCTTATAATTATTTGGTCTTACCCGCACCCTTTTTAAATAACGGTACAATGTTCACAGACCCCCCAATCCTCTGGGGCCTCGCCTGTATCTAGTGAAGGTTGGAAAATGATCCTCAGAGCATTTGTTATTTCCTCCATGGCTTCCATCAACAGCCTGGGATAAAATCCATCTGGCCCTGGTGATTTATCCACCTTCAAGGATGCCAGTCCCTCCAGTACTTCCTCTCTCACTATGCTTCTTGTATCTAATATTTCGCTCTTCCGCTTTAACTAGAATATCTGCATCATCCCTTTCCTTAGTGAAGACAGAGACAAATACTCATTGCAAATCCTGCCCACATCTTCAGCATCAGAGCATAAGTTACCATGTACACCTCTGATAGGCCCGACCCTTTCCTTGGTTGTCCTCTTGCTCTTAATGTACTGATAAAATATCTTTGGGTTTTCCTTGATTTTACCTGCCAATATTTTTTCATATCCTTTCTTTGCTTTCTTAATTTCATTCTTTACTTCACTGATCTTTTACTTCATCATTTGTCATAAAAACCCATCTCGTTCGCTAATGTCATTTAAGGGAGGAAATCTGCCGTCCTTACCTGGTCTGGCCTACATGTGACTCCAGACGCAGAGCAATGTGGACTGCTCTTAACTGCCCTCAGAAATGTCCTGCAAGCCACTCAGTTCAAGGGCAATTAGGGATGGGCAACAAATGCTGGCCTTACAGTGATGCCCACATCCTGTGAAAGAATTTAAAAAAAACCTCCTCTGCCAAAATGGCCCCTGTCATCCCACCCGCCTTCACTAATGTGTTGGGGAGTCAGGAGGCAGGTTCTTAACTGGGTTATAACTTATGGGTCCCAGCAGTTCAAAATAGCCCCACGTTCAGACACTAAACCTGGAGCTGATATTGAAAATATTTGTCAAGTCTCTTCATAGGTTGAGAATGATAAAATGGCCCAAATGTTTGGATCTCTGGAGGATTGTACCCCTGGGGGTACTCCACAAGATGGACTAGGGAAACCCCCAGAAGTCTCCATGAAAGGACAGCATGGAAATTGCCCAGAAAGTTCAAACTTCAGATGGGCAATTACCCTGCGCTGGGAAACATTCGACACAGTGATTTAAATGGCAGACTTCGGATGGTTCCAACTGTATAACAGGAATAGTTACCCGGGAAAAGTTAGAAGAATTAAAGCCACTTCTAACTCCTGTATACCCATAATACTGACCCCACTTCGACACCCCCCCCCCCGGCCCCACCCCCAATGGACTCCCCCCGGACTATCACTCCCACCCCCCTGACCACCCTCCCAATCCCCCAATGCCCTCTACCACCCACCACCATCCAACAACCCCACAACAACCCTCCTGACCCCCAACTACTCCCTGACTACTCCCCCATCAACACTATCACCCCAAGCCTGCAACTACTATCCAGACCCCTAAACCAAACCCCCAAGCCCAACTACCCTCATCCCTTGACTGCCTCCCACTAACCCCCACCTAATGATTACACCCTCCAGCTCCCTGACTACCCCCAACAACCCCCCTGACCTGCTTGACTACCCCCAGCTGACCACCTGAGCCCACCACCACCCCCCCACCGCCCAACTTCATGTTCATGGCTTCATGTTCCCTGACTTGGCTGACCTAGACTGAAGGTCTTGGGAATCCACTGCGCTTTTTTCATCAGGACCAAATGGGAAGGTCGGGTGAGGATGGTGCAGCTCCTGACTGAGGTATGAAGAAAGGAGTAGAGTGGCAATCTGACTGTGATTACCACCCCCCGATGTTCTTGCATATTATTAGTTCAGTACACAGACTGTAGTGCAGCAGCGAATATCATGGCATCCTGGATACTTGCGTATTGTCATATTAATGTCAGTAATGTTATTGGAAATTAATTTTTAAAACAGAGTTCTAGTGGGGTTTGTGTCTGTGTGTGTCTTAATTGGATTAAAGCCAGCTAGTCTGGGTGCTTTGATGTGGAGTAGTTTTGAGATGGTAATTAGGTAAACATAAGGAGGGTAGAAGGTAAAGTGTAAAGTTGCATTTGTTGGAAGAAACCACTCCAGACTGCGGGTGAAATCTTACACCCAGCTAGGAGGTGCCAAGCAATGTGTTTATTTTTTTCAGCTTACTAATAAAATTGGTGGAATGAAAGGATGTTATTGTTAGAAGAGGTAAAGTTAAAAGCCTAGTGATACAATGGAGAATTTACATTCAAAGAGAAAGATATATATAAAGGAGAAAGGAGATTGTGTGTAAGGTAGAGGCATTTTAAGATCCAACAAGTGTGAGAAGCCTCCAGCCTGTAAGCCTCAAGTCTGACTGCAAGGACCTGGAGCTGAAAGAAACTCATTTTGAATATGTCTGCCCAAGCTGTGCTTTGCCAGAGGTCTGTTAAATCTATAGCCAGAATATGTAGCCATTTATATGTGTTTACAATCTTTCTTGTACTAATAAATGTTTAATTTAGTTTTATAAAAAGTGTTTAAGACTCGGTGGTCTTATTACTACTGAATTCAAAGCCTGCATCTCGAAACATATAAATTGCAAAAATTGGTTATGACAGTTGTTTCAAGTTCCCTCTGGGATTTGAACAACTCAGCATTTACCATCAGCTGTGTCATAATAGTATATACATGCTCACAATATCGTTGCTAACTCTTTCCAACTAATTTAACAATACAACAATTTGTTTGCTCTGGAGAGAGCAACCAAGCGACCCAGTACTCCAGCAGAGCCCGCTACTCCGACAGAGACCCACTACTCTGACAGAGACCTACTAATCCAGCAGAGACCCACTAATCCAGCAGAGACCCATTACCCAGCAACACGCACTACTCACGCAAAGACTCACTACCCCAGCAGGAGCCTGCTACTCCAGCAAAGACCCACTACTCCAGCAAAGACCCACTAATCCGACAGAGACCCACTACTCCAGCAAAGACCCACTATCCAGCAAAATGCACTACTCCAGCAAGGACTCATTGCTCCAGCAAAGACCCAGTACTCCAGCAAAGACCCACTATTCCAGCAGAGACCCAGTACTCCAGCAAAGACCCACTGCTCCAGCAGAGACCCCCTACTCCAGCAGAGACCCACTACTCCAATGACCCACCACTCCAGTAGAGACCCACTACTCCAGCAAAAACCCACTACTCCAGCAAAGATCCAGTACTCCAACAAAGGCCCACTGCTCCAGCAGAGACCCACTAACCAGCAAAAATGCACTACTCCAGCAAAGACTCACTACTCCAGCAGCGACCCGCTACTCCAGCAGAGACCCAGCACTCCAGCAGTTGATTCTATGAGCTGAAAATGGTCAAAAACAAAACCGTCGGGCAAATTCAGCCCAGGTTTCTGGTCTATAAGTTTTCACCTGTCACCTGCCTTTAGCATTGATGTGCAGCCAGCTGCTCAATAGGTGAGGCAAGAAACAAGTGGAGCGATGACTTTCACAGCCACTGGTATTAGTTGCTGATCACTTTCAACTAAGTCGCAGATCTTCTTCGAAGTGGCTGCAGATACCTGCAACTATCATCCTAGATAATATCAGCATCAGAAGCACTGCTTTTCCAAGAAGTCAAGAAAGCTGATGATCTATCTGTAAGCCTGTGTGGTGGTTGGTGCCTCAATCAAACCTGACCTGTATGTTGCCTTCCTTTGTCTTGTCCATTTGCAGCTCCCTCCACAGTAATTCCTTACTTCCATGGACTCTGACTGTGTTCCTCAATCAAAAGCAGCCTTGATGTCAATGATCCCGATATTCTGTGCCAACACCTCACAACTCTACAACCAGTCTCACAAGTAGTCTCACCAAACAATTTCCCAGAGGGAAATGAGAAAGCAGCTGAGTCACCATTGAGATGAGGCCTCTCGAACCATCCTCAAGATGTGGTGTTCAATCTCACCTCCACTCCACTGTCAAGCTTCCCAAACACCAGAAAACCCGTGTAAGGTGTTAATGTCAAACTGCTGCCAATGTAAATATTACAATTACAGACCCAGCTCTCCGTAGCAGAGACCCCCAGATGTTTCAGTTTCTCAGACTCGCACATTTGCACAGCAGTTAAAATCAAGCCAGGTGTGTACATGCAGGGTCAGGTTTGAGTTTTGCAAATGTGATGAATTACCCTCTCCACCATAGCCGGCACCTACACTATTGTCTGCATTTGAGCTGGCAGCAAACTGAACTCTGTTCCCTCATTTCCTTCTTCGGTTTTATTTTTCTAAATTGCTTTTCAGATTCTGAATGAAAAACCCAGCTGCAATGTTTGTGGTAGAATGGATTGTATCAGAAAGAGAGTCAATTATTTTACTGAAACTAGTTGCTCCATGAGAAAAGAGAAAGCTGAGCTGCTTGTTTCCCCTTAAGTGCCAATTTCTAGCTGACTAAACTTGTAATTTCCTCATTGTGGGAGAATAATGAGAGGTATTAATATGTTGGAAATGCTTGTGTTTGTTGTTTGGAGAATATGAGTATAAATGTCGGAATAGATGCTGAGGGCGTGCCTGGTCGACAGTGAGAATGAAACGGGCAGATAGTGAATCGAGCAGCTGATTTTACAACAAGCCCACCGTTCCCACTGAAGTTTACAGAACGATAGTTCAAATCTTTTTGGAAACTCAGTTCCTAATCTCACTAAAAGCTACTGCGGATGCTGGAAATCCAAAACAAAAACAGAATTACCTGGAAAAACTCAGCAGGTCTGTCTGGCAGCATCGGTGGAGAAGAAAACAGTTGACGTTTCGAGTCCTCATGACCCTTCGGCAGAACTGAAGTATAGTTAGGAGAGAGGTGAAATATAAGCTGGTCTAAGGTGGGGGGCGGGGGGAGAGAGAAGTTGAGGGTGGGGTGGTTGTGGGGATAAGCAAGCAGTGATAGGAGCAGATAATCAAAAGATGCCACAGACAAAAGGATCAAAGAGGTGTTGAAGATGGTGATATTATCTAAGATAAGTGCTAATTAAGAATGGATGGCAGGACACTCAAGGTACAGCTCTAGTGGGGGTGGGGTGGAAAGACTAACAAAGTATTAGTTGTAGATTTAAAAATAAAGGAAATAGGTGGGAAAAGAAAAATCTATATAAATTATTGAAAAAAAAGGGAGGGGGAAGAAACGGGGTGGGGAAGGGGGGAGGGGGAGTTTAAGATCTAAAGTTGTTGAATTCAATATTCAGCCCGGAAGGCTGTAAAGTGCCTAGTCGGAAGATGAGGTGTTGTTCCTCCAGTTTGCGTTGGGCTTCACTGGAACAATGCAGCAAGCCAAGGACAAGAGAACAGGGTGGAGTGTTAAAATGGCAAGCGACAGGGAGGTTTGGGTCTTTCTTGCGGACAGACCGCAGGTGTTCTGCAAAGCGGTCGCCCAGTTTGCGTTTGGTCTCTCCAATGTAGAGGAGACCGCATTGGGAGCAACGAATGCAGTAGACTAAGTTAGGGGAAATGCAAGTGAAATGCTGCTTCACTTCAAAGGAGTGTTTGGGCCCTTGGATGGTGAGGAGAGAGGAAGTTTTTATCTCTGTGTTTAATTGACTGCCACCTCTCTTCAAGAAATGCCCTCCCTGAAGAAGTACTGCTCTGTTCTCCGACAGGATTGCCGTCTGTCTCTTCTGCCCCGTTCACCTTCATTGCTTTCCATTTCTCTCCTGGTGTTTGACAAGGTGTTTACTAAAACCCGCTTTCACAGCCATATTTCCTTTCTCAGTGACTGTCTCCGTCTCCGACTCACCCCACGTGGATTTCAACTGAAATTCCATCCCTCTTGTTTCGAACCCACCCAGGATTACAGGTATCTCCGGGACATAAAATGTTTCTCGGACTGCTGTTCCCGTTGCATTCTGAGATCCACACTCAGTGCCATGCGCCGCCATATGAACACACTCGACCTCTCCCTCCAGCAGCACCGCCGCACCCTGTTTCAAAGCTGCGCGTGCCCCCAGTTTCATTTTATTCTTCGCCTCATCCGTCGCCTCAACAAGAAACTTTTTCTCTTTCTCTCAAGTGCTAAGGAACGCAAGCTCCAACAACTCATTGACACCAACACCCATCTGGGACCCTCCACCCCTGCTTGTCCCTCTGTCCCCACCCCATCTTCCAATCCCAGCCCCAGCCGCGTATTCATTATACCCCCTGACCTTCCCCTCTCTGATGCTGAACGTTCAGTGCTCAGCAAAGGACTTAGTTTCATACCCTTACGCCCTCATCTCAATGAATTTCGGGCTCGGCATGATGCTGAACTCTTCTTCCGCTGTCTTCGTCTCCGTGCTCACTTCTTTGGGCAGGAGTCCTCTCCCCGTTCAACGGATCCTTTTACCCACCTCCAATATTGTCCCTCCACCTGGATCCCTCCCTCTGGATTCTTACCTTCTCTTGATCTTTTCATTGAGAACTGTCGGCGTGACATTAGCCGTCTCAATTTCTCTGCTCCTCTCACCCATTCTAACCTGTCTCTCTCTGAACTCACTGCACTCCGTTCTCTCAGGTCCAACCCCAACATTGTCATCAAACCCGCTGACAAGGGTGGTGCTGTTGTTGTCTGGCGCACTGACCTCTACCTCGCGGAGGCTGAGCGTCAACTCGCAGACATTTCCACCTACATCTCCCTGGACCATGACCCCACCACTGAACATCAAGCCATTGTTTCCAGGACTGTCACTGACCTCATCTCCTCTGGAGATCTTCCTCCCACAGCTTCCAACCTGATAGTCGCCCAACCTTGGACGGCCCGCTTCTACCTCCTACCCAAAATCCACAAACAAAACTGTCCTGGCAGACCGATCATGTCAGCCTGTTCCTGCCCCACGGAACTCATTTCTCATTATCTTGACTCCCTTCTCTCTCCCCTTGTCCAGTCCCTTCCCACCTACATCCGTGATTCCTCTGACACCTTACATCACATCAACAATTTCCAGTTCCCTGGCCCCAACCGCTTCCTCTTCACCATGGATGTCCAATCCCTCTACACCTCCATCCCCCACCAGGATGGTCTGAGGGCCCTTAGCTTCTTCCTTGAACAGAGGCCCAGACAATCCCCATCCACCACTACTCTCCTCCGTCTGGCTGAACTTGTTCTCACACTGAACAATTTCTCCTTTAACTCCTCTCACTTCCTCCAAATAAAAGGTATGGCTATGGGTACCCGCATGGGCCCCAGCTATGCCTGTCTCTTTATGGGGTATGTGGAACATTCCTTGTTCCAGTCCTCCTCCGGCCCCCTCCCACAACTCTTTCTCCGGTACATCGATGATTACTTCGGTGCTGCTTCATGCCCTATCGGGACCTGGAAAAATGTATTAATTTTGCTTCCAATCTCCACCCCTCCATCATTTTCACATGGTCCATGTCTGACACTTCTCTTCCCTTCCTTGACCTCTCTGTCTCAATTTCTGATGATAGACTGTCCACCAATATCCATTACAAGCCTACCGACTCCCACAGCTACCTCGACTACGGCTCCTCACATCCCGCTTCCTGTAAGGACTTCAACCCATTCTCTCAGTTCCTTCGCCTCCGTCGCATCTGTTCTGATGACGCTACCTTCAAAAACAGCTCCTCTGATATGTCCTCCTTCTTCCTTAACCGAGGTTTTCCACCCACGGTCGTTGACAGGGCCCTCAACCGTGTCCGGCCCATATCCCGCGCATCCGCCCTGACGCCTTCTCCTCCCTCCAAGAAACATGATAGGGTCCCCCTTGTGCTCACTTATCACCCCACCAGCCTCCGCATTCAAAGGATCATCCTCCGCCATTTCCGCCAACTCCAGCATGATGCCACCACCAAACACATCTTCCCTTCACCCCCCTGGTGGTATTCCGTAGGGATCGTTCCCTCCGGGACACCCTGGTCCACTCCTCCATCACCCCCTACTCCTCAACCCCCACCTATGACACCTCCCCATGCCCACGCAGAAGATGCAACACCTGCCCCTTCACTTCCTCTCTCCTCACCGTCCAAGGGCCCAAACACTCCTTTGAAGTGAAGCAGCATTTCACTTGCATTTCCCCTAACTTAGTCTACTGCATTCGTTGCTCCCAATGCGGTCTCCTCTACATTGGAGAGACCAAACACAAACTGGGCGACCGCTTTGCAGAACACCTGCGGTCTGTCCGCAAGAAAGACCCAAACCTCCCTGTCGCTTGCCATTTTAACACTCCACCCTGCTCTCTTGCCCACATGTCTGTCCTTGGCTTGCTGCATTGTTCCAGTGAAGCCCAACGCAAACTGGAGGAACAGCACCTCATCTTCCGACTAGGCACTTTACAGCCTTCCGGGCTGAATATTGAATTCAACAACTTTAGATCTTAAACTCCCCCTCCCCACTTCCCCACCCCATTTCTTACCCCTCCCTTTTTTTACAATAATTTACATAGATTTTTCTTTTCCCACCTATTTCCATTATTTTTAAATCTACAACTAATACCTTGTCAGTCTTTCCACCCCATCCCCACTAGAGCTGTACCTTGAGTATCCTGCCATCCATTCTTAATTAGCACTTTTCTTAGATAATATCACCATCTTCAACACCTCTTTGATCCTTTTGTCTGTAGCATCTTTTGATTATCTGCTCCTATCACTGCTTGCTTATCCCTACAACCACCCCACCCTCAACTTCTCTCTCCCCCCGCCCCCCACCTTAGACCAGCTTATATTTCACCTCTCTCCTAACTATACTTCAGTTCTGCCGAAGGGTCATGAGGACTCGAAACGTCAACTGTTTTCTTCTCCACCAATGCTGCCAGACCTGCTGAGTTTTTCCAGGTAATTCTGTTTTTGTCCTAATCTCATTGCTGCTTTTACTTGGTTTGAAGTTAAAATCTAGGCAATATTTTCCAAGTCAATTTAAAATAAGAATGGCATACAGTAATAGAGACCATATCAAGCTGTTGCTGTTGACCAACTTTGCCCTTACTAATTTAAAAGTTGCGCTAAAATTATAGGAATGCTCATTCCTCCTATTGTTAGATCAGGTAGAATATGTCAGAAAACTCTAGGTACCCTGTCTTTGGTATGATAAATGCACCTGAATAGAAGCATCAATTATTCACAGGCAATAGGATTTATATTATTGTGTTTGTGCAAATAATGTACTGAAAAGTGGGAACTGTCTGAGTGAGAATGAAATGCTAACTGTGCACTATGGTATTGGATCCAATGCAAGTTTGAATCCCAGTGTTGACTGGCATTCACACAGAGACCTTGTGTAGGTTCATCACTTTTCATCAGTTTGTAGATGGAAGTAGAATTGGTTGGAAAGAAATCCTGGCACATCATAGAATGTAGAGCTGACATTAACCAAGCAATAACATCAATCACATGTTGTTCTTAAGAATACACTTGGATAACTGCAAGAGATGGAACATAACTAATTCTCAAAAACTGCCTTTAGTACATGCTAATGATATGATAAAAAAAAACCTTATTTCTACCACACATAGCGAGAAGGAAATCTTCCAGAGTTACCTAATCTACTGACACACTGCAGTCTGATCTGAAATAAGTCCTTAATAATATATAATTTCTCTGTGACTACTAGCCCATAGTACTGAAAACTCAGGATTACAGCAGCATCACAGTGAGACTTCATTCACTCAGATCCTTTAGTCCTTTCCCCTCTTATGCTCAATAATGGGTTGATGGTGCCCCCAAGAGGATCCAATGTCTTTCTATAGGAACCCACTGAAAAATGCAACATCTCTTCAATCTTGGGAAACCAATAAATGTGACAAGCAATTTAGTATAAAGAAACTTTAAACATGGCTGTGAGAAAGGTTATTAGCTCAAAGGGGTGGCAGAGGAGGAAAGAGAAGAGTGCTGATGAGAAAAACAGATTTTTGAACTGAAGAGGCAGATAAATAACATTTTAAGAAATCATGTCTACCAATCCTGTCCATGAGTGATACACCTAAGCTAAAGTTCTATTTAAACACAAGCTGAATCACCTTCTCAATACAATACAACTTATATTTATATAATGTCCTTAATATAATGAAACATCCCAAGGCAATTCACTGGAGCGATTCTAAAACAAAGTATGAGACAGAGCCACAGAAGGAGGTATTTGGTCAGATACATGCAAAGATACAAACATATGTATTAGGAGCAGGAGCAGGCCATTCAGCCCCTCGAGTCTGCTCTGCCATTTGATAAGATCACGGTTGATCTGATTGTGGCTTCAATTCTACTTTCCTGTCTACCCCCTGCAATCTTTGACTCCATTGTCAATCAATTAGACGAGCAAAAGTTTGTCAAAGAAGTAAATTTTAAGATATGTCTTAAAGGAGGAAAGTGAGGGAGAGATGTGGAGAGGTGTAGGGAGGGTTTACTAGAGCTTATTGCCCAGGCAGCTGAAGGTGTGGCGACCAATGGTAGAGCCATTAAAATTGAGGATGCTCAAAATATCAGAATTAGAGGAGTGCAAAAGGTTAAAGGGCTAGAGGAGGTTACAGAGATAGTGAGGGGTAAGGCTGTGGAGGGATTCAAGAACAGCAGTAAGAATTTTAAAATCAAGACTTTGCTAGACTGGGAGCCAATGCAGGTCAGTGAGCACAGAGGGTGATACAGCAATGAGACTTGGGCCTGGATTTTCTGGCTCTGTTGTGGGTGGGACCCGCCGTGGGTGAGGTGGTGCCCCAGCCAGAAGCCCATTGACCTGCGGCGGGACCGGAAGACCCCGGCGGTGGGCTGGTGTGGAAAATCCTGCCCCTGGTGTGGGTTATGACACGAGCAGCAGAGTTTTGAATGACCTCACGTTCACAAAGGTTAGAATATGGATGAGCTGACATGGGTGAATCGGGCAAAGTTACAGAAGTGGAAATATTGATGGCACCAATATGAAGTCAGAAGCTCTTCTCAGAGTCAAACGTGACACCAGGTAGCAAACAGACTGGCTTAAGCTCAGGCTGTTAACAGGGAGAGAGATGGAGCCAGTAACTAGGGAACGGAGTTTAGAGTGGGACCAAAGACAATGGCTTTGGTCTTCCCAATATTTAATTGGAGGAATGGTGGTATGGTGTCGAGATAGGAGCTGGTTATCATCAGCGAACATGTGAAAACTAATGTTATGTTTTTGGAAGATGTCACCAAGGGGCAGTATCTAGATGAGAAATCAGAGGGGGCCAAGGATAGATCCTTGGGGGGGACATCAGAGGTAATTGAGCAGGCGTGTGAAGAAAAGCCATAACATGAGATGTTCTGGCTATGATTAGATAGGTAAGAATGAACATGCACTTTAGGGACAGGAGTAGGCTACTCAAGCCTGCTATGCCATTCAATAAGATCATTGCTGACCTGATTCTAACCTCAACTCCACATTCCCACATACTCCCCATAAACTTTTACCCCCTTGTTTTTCCAGAATCTATCTAGCCCTACATTAAAAATGTTCATCAAATGGAAGCATGTGAGAGCAGTACCACCCAGCTGGATAACAATGGAGAGGTGTTGCCACTTTTGAGATGTGTGTGTCAAATTCAGCATCAAGTAACAGATTGCTGGTGATTGGAGAGCCTCGATGTGTGAAGCTATCAATAACCTCCAGGGTCAGATTGCCAATGCTGATGGATGGCAGTAGGGCAACATCCTGGAGCATGACATTTGTCTTCTTGATGTTAATAGTCAAACCAAATTCTTTACAGGCATGAGAGAGTCTGTCCATTTGCCACTGAAGGTGTTCCTCGGTAAGGGATGTTAGTGCGACATCATCAGCATAGAGCAGCTTTCTGATGAGGACTTTGTCTTGGATCTGAGGTGATCCAAGACTGAACAGCTTTCTGTCGGTTCTGGTATGCACATAGACACCCTCAGTAGATGACCTGAAGGGATATGACAACAGGAAAGAGAATGATATGCCATAGAATATCGTTTTGTCTTGTGCTTGGGGTCTAGATGGGGTTTCATCTAAGACCCCAACTACTATGCAATGGCATATTAATGAATCTCTGAGGAACCATTAGTTGTCATTTTTTGCCAACTGGTACATGTCATTTATGAATGAATCCATGCATTCCCCCAGTATTTGTTTCTTCTTATTAAATTTTGATCATTCGATGATCAATTTTTATTGAACACTGAAGTACACATCAAGTGCCTGGAGGACTTCATCGTATGAGCTTAAAGCCTCATTGGTTCCTTGTCTTGCTGTTACATAATCGGCAATAATGCCTGCTGCATAGAGTAAGGCACTGACCTGATCTTTATGTTCCTTCTTATGCAAACCTGAAGCCATTCTGGAGAATCTCTTCCTCCAAAAGCCCCAGTGTTAATCCTGTTGCGATCCTTCAGCACTTTGGAATGGCTCTGGGAGTGGCAGTGTAAGCTCCATGCTTACCCTAAGCTCTGGATCTGTTTCTGCTTCAGTAGTTTGGCTTGTAGATTGTGATTTGTCCTCACTGCTGTCTGGACACCAGGTCCGTGCAGCAGCTTCCAACTGCAGAACTTACGATGCTCCTTTCTCAGGTGGGTCCTCCTGTTTATTTTCCAAGGATCTGTAGGTCTGTAAAACACGCAGCCTTCACTTGGAGCTTTCGGCCAGGGTTTCCCAGTGGTCAGAGTTCAGCGGGTGGGCTCGGTGGGTGGGCTTGGTGGGTGGGCCCGGGGGCTGGGCCAGGGGGGTGGGCCCGGTGGGCGGGCCGGTGGGTGGGCCCGGTGGGTGGGCCCGGGGGCTGGGCCGGGGGTGTTGGCCCGGGGGCTGGGCCGGGGGTGTTGGCCCGGGGGCTGGGCCGGGGTGGGGTGGGCCCGGGAGCAGTCAGGAAGCCGACTGCTCCAGTGATCGGGCTCCGATCGCGATTTCACACTGGCTGGCCAATTAACTCAGAGCTGCCGGGGTTCGGGCAGGAGGACCGCGAGTGCAGAAGTTCACGCATGCACATGGGTACACGAGGTAAAGCTCTCTGAGGCACAGCGCTGCCTCAGGGAACTGAAGATTTTTAAAATAAAAAATAAAGATATTAAAAATAATGAAAACATGTCCCCTCATGTTTGAACAGGGACATGTTAAATATGAGTGTTAAAAGGTTTTTCTTTAAATCACTGGTCAAAGACTCATCCCGCCCATGGATGAGGTTTCAGCTAAAATACAAAGGCCGCTTGGCCTTTTCATCTACCCACCAACCGAACAGTTGTACAGGCAGCGAAAAACTCAAGTCAATTACCTCATTAAGGACCTTAATAGGCCGCTTAATTGTCGGTGGGTGCTCTGTCAACTCCCATACGCGCCCGCCAACCGAAATATCGCACAAGTGCGCGATGACATCGGGACGCTTGCCCAACATCATCGCGTGTCATTTTACCCTCATTCAGGTCGGGAGCGTGCTCTCCCAACGAGCGCAATATTCTGCCCTTTATGTGTCTTTTACATTCTGTTCACTGCCACCATGTTTGCCTTGCATTCGGGGTCTAGATGGGGGTTCTTTAGGGTTTGCCTGTTACCCTAAGAATGCTACCATAGGCTGTTACTCATAGAAACCATTCTTGTTTATTTACTGATGTATATATACATCTCAGTATCTCTACACAAGGCTGTACCTCTACTTCCCACCGGATCTCAGTCTCTTAGTCATCGTAGTTACATCAATAGTTACATCAATGTCAGTCTGATGTTAACCCTTTACAAGTGCCAATTCCAGAACACAGCCCTGTTTGATCCCACTGCAGATCTCTGAGGGTTCCGATGTTTCCCTGTCTATGCTGACCTTCCCCATCTTGTTGTCATGGAAATAGGGGATCATATTGAGCAGTTTTGGAGGGCAGCCAATTTTCTCCAGCAGCTTAAATGGATAGCCTCTCCTCACATGGTCGAATGCCTTGCTGAGATCGATGAAGGCAATATATAGCGGTCTCCTTTGCTCTTGGCATTTCTCTTGTAGCTGTGGGACTGTGAAGATCATGTCAATTGTAGATTTTCCAGTTCTGAAGCCACACTGGGAGTCGAGGGTAGATGCATTCAGCCAGGATCTGCAGCCTGAAAGGACAATGCGGGCAAATACTTCCCCCAAGATGCTCAGCAGGGAGACACCTCGATCACTGTGATCACCCTTATTCTTGTACAGGGTCACAATCATTGCATCCTACCCATCCTGGTTCACTGCCCCCTCCCTCCAGCAGAGACAGGGAAGATCGTGCAGATGCTGCGGCTGTGCTGGTTTCCCATATATGATGAGTTTTTAAAAATTCATTCATGGGATGTGGGCATCATTGGCTAGGCCAGCATTTATTGCCCATCCCTAATTGCCCTTGTCCAGGGGGCATTTAAGAGTGGAGTCACATACAGGTTAGACTAATAAGGACGGCAGATTTCTTTCCCTAAAGGATATAGGTGAATTAGATGAGTTTTTACACAGTTGACAATGGTGTCATAATCATCATTAGACTTTTAATTCCTGATTATTTTATTGAATTCAAATTCCACCACCTGCTGTGGCAGGATTTAAACCTGGATCCCCAGAGCATTGCCCTGGGTATCGAGATTACTAAAATCCAGCAACAATACCACGACCCCATCATCTCCCCCATCCAGGTGGCATTGCATCAGCACCTAGAGTTTTGTCCATGACAAGTGAGTTTGCTGAGCTCCTCCACTGTGGGTTCGATATCCAGCTCTCCCATGACAGGCAGGCTTTCTACGCTGCGAAGAGATTCCTCAGTTACAGTGTTCTTCCTGGAGTGTACAACTCAAGGTCATGTTCCACACATCTGCCCAGTTGGTGATGTTCTCTCCTGCCTTTGTTTTCAATGGGGCCGTTTCTTTGCCAATGGAGCTGTTGCCTTTCTGATCCCTTCATACGAGTCCCTAGCATTCTTGGTATTGAAGACATCTGGATATTCTGTAACCAGTAATCAATGGGGCATCGTCTAGCAGCCGGTTGGACTTTATTTTGACCGGTTCTTAGTGCTTCCAGTGTGTTCTTGCTTGGATCTCTCTGGTAATGAACAAGAACGGACTGTTGGTTTCCATGACCAGTTCCAAGACAGTGATAACAAAACAAAAACAGAATTACCTGGAAAAACTCAGCAGGTCTGGCAGCATCGGCGGAGAAGAAATCAGTTAACGTTTCGAGCCTTCACGGCCCTTCAGCAGAACTGAAGCATAGTTAGGAGAGGGGTGAAAAATAAGCTGCCCCCACCTTAAACCAGCTTATATTTCCCTTCTCCTAACTATGCTTCAGTTCTGCCGAAGGGCCGTGAAGGCTCAAAACGTTAACTGATTTCTTCTCCACCGATGCTGCCAGACCTGCTGAGTTTTTCCAGGTAATTCTGTTTTTGTTTTGGATTTCCAGCATCCGCAGTAGCTTTTAGATTTTTGTTTTTATCTCCAAGACAGTGATGTTAGATTGAACCAGGCAGCATTTTTCCGCTCTTGCTTCCCAGATGTTGAGAGTGTGGTATTGTTGATGGTGTCTCGAAATATGTTCCATTTCACTTCTGCACCCTGTGTGGGAATGCTGGAGAGTGCCCATTCAATCGAGTCGGGAACTGTTGGTTTGTATCTGGGTAGGCAGTAGGCAGTAAGGTTGATGTTGATATGAGGATGGCGTTTCTGCTGTGAACGAAAAAAACTTCATGTGTTTCACCCTAACGCTAGTGCACATGAGGGAGTGATCTGTATCACAGCCAGCTCTGTGGTAGCTGTGTGTGTGTTGAGAATGCTGCTCAGAAAGTCATGTCTGGTGACATTCCGATCCAGCTGGTGCCAATGCCCTGACTTTGGATGTCTCTGGAGCATGGTTTGTTCTGAAAGAAGGTGTTAGTTACACAAAGATCGTGTTAGCAGCAAAGCTCATGTAGACTCTGTCTGTTCTCAATTATCTTTCCTAAATCCTGATGTCTGAGGAAGGAAGGGCCTGCCTCACGGTCCATGTCTACTCTAGTGTTGAAATCCCCCGGTAGGTAAAAGATGTTCTGACTTAGGGATTCTGCCAATAGCAGTGTCAAGCCGCCCATAAAGTGAGTCTTTTGCCCCCATAGTGCAGCCCAGCGTTGGAGAATTTATACTCATGAGGGAGGTTAACTGGCCCTGTTTGAGTTGAGAGGCAGATGGAGAGACCATGTTCTGAACCATTTGTTGAGGGAGTGTTCTATCATCGAGAGGAGTGCGTTCCTCACAGTGAAGCCTAAATCTTGCTCAAGCATTTCCTCTGAACTCGTCCCCTGCTGGGTGAATGTGTAATGTTTTTCTTTCAGTGATCCTCTCTCGCCAAGCTTGGGGCTGAATTTTACATGCCCCGGGCGGGCGTGTTTCCTGAGGGGTGGCACGTAAAGTGGGGTGGGCACCCATCCACCACCCCTGAACTCACCCCCATAACATGGGGAGTGGGTGAGCGCCGAAGTCGGCAGCCCACCTGCCATATTTAAATGAATAATTAAGGGTTAATTAGGCTTGAAATCAATGTCCTCTCCAGGGCACAAACCTGGGCAAAATCTATAGAGACCCTGGGCTGCCCAAACATCCGGGTCCCCCTCTCAACCTCACCAGCTGAGTCCAAAGCTCTGCCTTTAGCACCGGCTTAGCTGCAGGAGTTACTGGAAAGTTTGTTTTTATTCATTTATGGGGCATGGACATCGCTGTCTGGGCCAACATTTATTGCCCATCCCTAGTTGCCCTTGAGAAGGTGGTGGTGAGCTGCCGCCTTGAACCACTGCAGTCCATGTGGTGTAGGTACACCCACAGTGCTGTTAGAGAAGGAGTTCCAGGATTTTGACCCAGCGACAATGAAGGAACGGTGATATATTTCCAAGTCAGGATGGTGAGTGACTTGAAAGGGAACTTCCAGGTGGTGGTGTTCCCATCTATCTGCTGCCCTTGTCCTTCTAGATGGCAGTGGTCATGGGTTTGGAAGGTGCCTTGTAGATGGTGGACAGGGAGTCATGAGGTGAGTTACTGGTTTCCTAGCATCTGACCTGCTCTTGTAGCCACAGTATTTATATGGCTAGTCCAGTTCAGTTTCTGGTCAATAGGATGTTGATAGTGGGGATTCAGCAATGGTAATGCCATTGAATGTCAAGGGGTGATGGTTAGATTCTCACTTGTTGGAGATAGTCATTGCCTGACACTTGTGTAGTGCGAATGTTACTTGCAACTTGTCAGCCCAAGCCTGGATATTGTCCAGGTCTTGCTGCATTTGGATATGGACTGCTTCAGTATCTGAGGAGTCGCAAATGGTATTGAACATTGTGCAATCATCAGCGAACATCCCCACTTCTGACCTTATGATGGAAGCAAGGTCATTGATGAAGCAGCTGAAGATGGTTGGGCCGAGGACACTACCCTGAGGAACTCCTGCAGTGATGTCCTGGAGCTGAGATGACTGACCTCCAACAACCACAACCATCTTCCTTTGTACTAGGTATGACTCCAACCTGCAGAGAGTTTTCCCCCTGATTCCCATTGACTCCAGTTTTGCTAGGGCTCCTTGATGCCACACTGGGTCAAATGCTGCCTTGATGTCAAGGGCAGCCACTCTCACCTCACCTCGGGAGCTCAGGTCTTTTGTCCATGTTTGAACCAAGGCTTTAATGAGCTCAGGAGCTCTCTGGCCCTGGCAGAACCAAATCTGACAGTCAGTGAGCAGATTATTGATAAGCAAGTGCCACTTGTTGGCAATCAAAGATGACATATTTAGACATAATTCCAGCTTTGAGCTCCACTTCAGATATTTTGTTAGGGTTTACTCCTTTAGCCCTCAGCTCTCCCAAGCTATTGACAAGGCTGTGGAGCTATTTGCCCAGCCCATAGCTGGGAGTTTGGTTCATGAGGTTCAGCGCATGTCCACGTGCACACTGCATGCCTGGGGGCCAAACCCCCTATGAGTTTCTCTGAAGCTTTCGCCTGGAGCCATGAGGGATGTGGTATCTATGTGTCGCCACAAGGAGGCACAGCTGAGGACGGAGGATGGAGAGACCGATGGAGAGACCAATGGAGGGACCGATGGAGGGACCGATGTAGGGACCGATGGAGGGACCGATGGAGAGACCGATGGAGGGACCGATGGAGGGGCCGATGGAGAGACCGATGGAGAGGCCGATTGGGAGGCCGATGGAGAGACCGATGGAGAGACCGATGGAGAGGCCGAAGGAGAGGCCGATGGAGAGACCGATGGAGATACAGATGGAGGGGCCGATGGAGGGGCCGACGGAGAGGCCGACGGAGAGGCCGACGGAGAGGCCGATGGAGATACAGATGGAGGGACCGATGGAGGGACCGATAGAGAGGCCGATGGAGAGGCCGATGGAGAGGCCGATGGAGGGGCCGACGGAGAGACTGACGGAGAGGCCGACGGAGAGGCCGACGGAGAGGCCGACGGAGAGGCCGACGGAGAGGCCGACGGAGAGACCGACGGAGAGACCGACGGAGAGGCCGACGGAGGGACCGACGGAGAGACCGATGGAGAGACCGACGGAGGGATCGATGGAGAGACCGACGGAGAGACCGATGGAGAGACCGATGGACCGACCGATGGAGGGGCCGATGGAGAGACCGATGGAGAGAGCGATGGAGGGACCGATGGAGAGGCCGATGGAGAGGCCGATGGAGAGACTGATGGAGAGACCGATGGAGAGACCGATGGAGAGGCCGATGGAGAGGCCGTGTACTGACCGGGAGTGATTTGCACATTGGATTCTCTTGTTCACATTGCTGCTAGCCAGTGGTGTGGGATAAAAATGAGAAGCACACCAGCACACAACAAACAGGGACCACGTTAACACTCTTCATCCACACACTAGACACATCACATCTATATAAGAGGGAGGTCATTTGCTAGGATTTCAATACAGCTACACGTGCATGGACAGACATGATTTAGGTAACAAACCCCCACCCCCAACTCGCCACACAAACTCCTGGTGGTGAACACAATGTGTGGTGCCTTGACACCCAAAGTATTTACTGCTGCATTCGTGGCATTTTACAGGAGAGGCAGACAAATTCTTTCACGGAATGTGCTGGCTAGGCCAGTATTTATTGCCCATCCCTAATTGCCCTTGAGAAGGCGGTGGTGAGCTGCCTTCTTGAACCGCTGCAGTCCATGTGGGGTAGGTACACCCACAGTGCTGTTAGGGAGGGAGTTCCAGGATTTTGACCCAGTGACAGTGAAGGATCAGCGATATATTTCCAAGTCAGGATGGTGAGTGGTGTACTGTGTGTGGTGTATGTATCCAGTTTTTAGCCCTGTATTCCTTTTCTAGTTATGTTCCCTCACCAATTATACTGCACACTTTTCCCTGATCACATTCCAGCAAAGCAATTTTTTTCTCCAAAGATCATTGTGTGAAAACATTTCTGCACAATTACCAAGTACACAAGTACAATTACCAAGGTCATTGTTCGACTTACTTCACCATATATCACCCTGAAAATATAAAATAACTTAAAAAACGTATAAAACTTCACGAATCCCAAAAAAAAATCACCATTTTACTCACAGTTACTCATCCCAAAATCACAGAGATTCTTCACCCTTCGCGAATGCAAAATGTGTAATTTTTCTGTGCGGCTGATGTGACATAATCTAGGCTACAAACCCAGAGGCCACTTTATATTAAAATCACCTCCATTTCCCCCTGTCTTTCAGTCACCCCCAAGGTCAACACTTCACACTTCATCCCAACTCCCAAATTCTTTCCTCAGTTGCCTTTAAGTTCAAATCCATTCCCCCGATGTATAACTTCTTCTTGATCCTTGTCCAAGCCTTCTTCTCCAGACGCCCTCCTTTCTTCCCTTTCTCCTGCTACAATGTGTTCTCTTGCCCATTAGCCCTGCTTCACGCCACATTCCTTCCAGCTCCAGATTTCTGTGCTTGCTCAAAAAAACAACCACAATTTATGCAGCAAAAAGGCACGTCCAAATTTTTTTAAAATGCACAGCTTGTTAAATACAAAGATGAATGCAATTTTGCAAATCCCAAACATTATAATGAAATAGAAGGAACCTCAAAGAGAGATAATTATATAATGCAAACACTGAATATGCTCCCGTGTAATCCTTTATTATGCCATTTTAATAGAGGCATAAACCAGTTTGGTTTATCTCCACTAAAGGAGAAGATAAAGAAATTAAACATTATACAGTCATACACTAATGTCATTCAGAACAATTTCACTCAAATGAGTAATGACAATATTAAAGAAGAAATTTAAATGTACATTGATTTGGGAAACAAATTACAAATAACTAATGGATGACATTGTAGATTGTATTTAATATTTAGATTCAGATTTTATATTTAGTATTTGGTCAATAAGCAGAATGACAGAAGCCAAATCATTGTCCATTATTCTTGCAAAAGTAGCTGTTTAAAAATAAAGTGGAAAAATCTGGCACACCAGTTTTTAAACATCACTGAGAAAACTACTCGACTGAATTAAACTCACCTAAAATACAGATGTCATATTCTTGTAATATCAGAAAGCTTTAAATAAAACTGGAACAAAACACCTCCTGGCTGGGATCTGCTAGTAATAAATACCAGGGCACATATCCTTTCTTCTGAGTAAAATCAATAAAGTTTCCCAATTATACGCTATCCTGAGAATGAATGAGTGAGTCACTTATGAAATGGTGTTAAACTTTTTATTAAATGATGGCAAACTTAAAATAAATTTAATATAGAAAATGATGTATGAAAATATATTTTAAACTGACAGAAGCGAAAAGAGTACAAATTAATCCAATTTATTCCGGACATTTGATGCCTGGAGATACAAGACCAGAATTCTGAAATTGCATCACATTGCTACCAAACCTTCCTGATTCTAGAGATTTCGAAGGGTAAGTTTTCCCAGTATGGTATCAATTGGATAGCCAGCTAGGAGATCATGTCAGCCAGGTGGCCAATTGGCCAGCAAGAATTCTATTACACCTTGAGGACTGGTCTTGGGAGGTGTCAGCTGTGGCTCAGTTCATAGCACCCTCGCCTTTGAATCAGAGTGTTGTGGGTTCATGTCCCACTCCCGGAAACCAAGAACTGTGATTGTACTCAAAAGAGTTGCAATCTGTGACTGTTGATAACTCGAAAGAATTTTGAGGACTGGTCTTCATTAACATTGAGTTGGCACACAGAAATGGGCAGCCCACTGGCTCTGAGAATTCCAGGTGACTCATCTAGCTTTCCAACCCCAAGAAATGATAGCTCCAGAGAGATATGCTGTCTGTTCTGGGTAGTAGGATCTTGGTGTGGCATTGGGCCATTCCTTCTCCTCTCACTCCTAGGCCCAATCATCTTCAGCTGCTTCATCAATGACCTTCCTTCCTTCGCAAGGTCAGAAGTGGGGATGTTCACTGATGATTGCACAATGTTCAGCACCATTCACGGCTCGGCAGATACTGAAGCAGTCCATGTCCAAATGCAGCAAGACCTAGACAATATCCAGGCTTGGGCTGACAAGTGACAGTAACATTCATGCCATACAAGTGCCAGGCAATGACCATGTCCAACAAGAGAGAATCCAAACATTGCCCCCTGACGTTCAACTCCCCACGATCAATATCCTGAGGGTTACCATTGACCAGAAACTGAACTGGACTAGCCATATAAATGCTGTGGCTACAAGAACAGGTCAGAGACTAGGAATCACACAATGAGTAACTCACCTCCTGACTCCCCAAAGCTTGTCCAGCATCTACAAGGCACAAGTCAGGAGTGTGAAGGAATATCTCCACCTGCCTGGGTGAGTGCAGCTCCAACAACACTCAAGAAGCTCGGCACCATCCAGGACAAAGCAGCCCGCTTGATTGGCACCCTATCCACAAACATTCACTCCCTCTGCCACCAACGCACAGTAGCAGCAGTGTGTGTACCATCTACAAGATGCACTGCAGGAATTCACCAAGGCTCCTTAGACAGCACCTCCCAAACCCATGATCGTTACCATCTAGAAGGACAAGGGCAGCAGATACAGGGGAACACCACCACCTGGAAGTTCCCGTCCAAGTCGCTCACCATCCCAACTTGGAAATATATCACCTTTCCTTCACTGTCACTGGATCAAAATCCCAGAACTCCCTCCCTAACAGCACTGTGGGAGTACTGACAGCACATGGACTGCAGCGGTTCAAGGAGGCAGCTCACCACCACCTTCTCAAGGGCAATTTAAGTTTGTTATGGACGAAGAAATAGACAAGTTGCAAAAAAATGTTTTAGTTGGGGGAGAGTGGATTTTAGTAAAATAAGGCAGGATCTGGCCAAGGTAGACTGGGAACAGTTACTTGTGGGGAAATCTACAGAGGAACAGTGGGGGGTGTTCAAAAAGGAAATGGGGAAGGTACAGGCACAACATGTTCCCTCTAGGGTGATAGGAAGGAGTAACAAGCCCAGAGAACCATGGATGACCAGAGATATTCAGGATACGATGAGAAGGAAAAGAGAGGCTTTTAGCAGTTATTAACGAAGCAAATCAGCAGAGGCATTAGTGGAGTACAGAAAGTGCAGGGTGGAGCTTAAGAAAGCATTTAGGAGAGCAAAGAGGGGATATGAGAAAGCTCTGGCTGGTAAAAGCAGGGAAAATCCCAAGATATTCTATAAGTATATCAATGTGTAGAGGATAACCAAGGAAAGAGTAGGGCCCATAAGGGACCAAGGGGGCAATCTATGGGTGGAGCCAGAGGACATCGGTAGAGTGTTGAACAAATACTTCACATCCGTCTTCACCCAAAAGAATGAGGATCAAAGTATGGAACTCGGGGAGAGAGACTGCAAGGTTCTTGAGCAAATTGATATAGGGAGTGACAAGGTATTGGAGGTGTTGGCAGGCTTAAAAGTGGACAAATCTCCAGGCCCGGATGATTTGTGTCCCAGACTGCTGAGGGAGGCAAGGGAGGAGATCGCAGGGGCTCTGACCCAAATTTTTAATTCCTCTCTGACCACGGAGGAGGTGCCAGAGGACTGGAGAACAGCTAATGTGGTTCCGCTATTTAAGAAGGGTTGTAGAGATAAGCCAGGGAACTACAGGCTGGCGAGTCTCACGTCAGTGGTAGGGAAACTATTGGAGAAAATTCTGAAGGAGAGAATCTATCTCCACTTGGAGAGGCAAGGTTTGATCAGGAATAGTCAGCATGGCTTTGTCAGAGGGAGGTCAAGCCTAACATTGAATTTTTTGAGGAGGTGACCAGGTGTGTAGATGAGGGTAGTGTAGTTGATGTAGTTTATATGGATTTCAGCAAAGCCTTTGACAAGGTCCCACATGGGAGACTTATAAAGAAGGCAAATGCACATGGGATACAGGGTAATTTGATAAGGTGGATTCAAAATTGGCTTAGTTGTAGGAGACAGAGGGTGATGACAGAAGGCTGCTTAAGTGACTGGAAGCCAGTGTCCAGTGGCGTACCACAGGGACCTGTGCTGGGTTCCCTATTATTTGTCATTTATATAAACAGCATAGATGACTATGTGGGGGGTAGGATTAGTAAGTTTGTGGATGACACAAAGATTGGCCCGGTGGTTAACAGTGAGGTTGAGTGTCTTGGGCTACAGGAAGATATAGACGGGATGGTCAAATGGGCAGATAAGTGGCAGATGGAATTTAACCCTGAAAAGTGTGAGGTGATACACTTTGGAAGGAGTAATTTGACAAGGAAGTATTCAATGAATGGCATGACACTAGGAAGTTCTGAGGAACAAAGGGGCCTTGGCGTGTGTGTCCATAGATCTCTGAAGGCGGAGGGGCATGTTAGTGGGGTGGTGAAAAGGCATATGGGACACTTGCCTTTATCAATCGAGGCATAGATTATAAAAGTAGGGAGGTCATGTTGGAGTTGTATAGAACCTTGGTGAGGCCACAGCTGGAGTACTGTGTGCAGTTCTGATCACCACATTATAGGAAGGATGTGATTGCACTGGAGGGGGTGCAGAGGAGATTTACCAGGATGTTGCCTGGGATGAAACATTTAAGTTATGAAGAGAGGTTGGATAGACTTGGGTTGTTTTCATTGGACCAGAGAAGGCTGAGGGGCGACCTGATCAAGGTGTACAAGATTATGAGGGGTATGGACAGGGTGTATAGGGAACAGCTGTTTCCCTTAGTTGAAGGGTCAGTCACAAGGGGACACAAGTTCAAGGTGAGGGGCAGGAGGTTTAGTGGGGATGTGAGGAAAAACTTTTTTACCCAGAGGGTGGTAATAATCTGGAATGCACTGCCTGGGAGGGTGGTGGAGGTGGGTTGCCTCACATCCTTTAAAAAGTACCTGGATGAGCACTTGGCACGTCATAACATTCAAGGCTATGGGCCAAGTGCTGCTAAGTGGGATTAGGTAGGTAGGTCAGGTGTTTCTCACATGTCGGTGCAGACTCGATGGGCCGAAGGGCCTCTTCTGCACTGTGAGATTCTGTGATTCTGTGATTCTGAATTATGGATGGGCAGTAAATGCTGGCCTAGTCAGCGATGCCCACAGCCCATAAATGAATTTAAAAAGTCAGCAGATGTAGTATACTTGAATTTCCAAAGGCATTCGATAAGGTGCCACACAAAGGGTTCATAAACAAGATCAGGGACCATGGAGTTTGAAGTGATATCGTGGCTTAGATAGAGGATTAGTTAACAGACAGGAAACAGAGAGTGGCAATAAACGTGACCTTTCCAAATTGGCAGGCTGTGACTAGTGGAGTGCTGCAAGGATCAGTGCTGAGGCCTGAGCTATTTACAATCCATGTAAATGACTTTGTCTCGTCGTCTGAGAGTAATATACCTAAGTTTGATAATGATACAAAGTTAGGTGGAAATATAAGTTTTGAGGGGGACACTGAGAGGCTGCAAAAAGAAATAGACAGGTTAATTGAGTTGGTAGCAATGTGGTAGATGGAGAAGTGGGGAAGTGTGAAGTTATTCAATTTGGTTGTAAGGATAGAAAAACAGAATATTTTTTAAAAGGTTAGAAATTTGTAAGTGTAGATGTTCAAAGAGACTTGGGTATGTTTGTACAGGGAATGCAGAAAGGTAACATGCAGGTACAGCAAACAATCAGGAAGGCAATTGGCATGTTGGCCATTATTGCAAAGGGGATTGGAGCACAGCGATAAGGAAGTCTTGCTACAGCTGTACAGGGTTTTGCTGAGACCACATCTGGAATAGTGTGTGCAGTTTTGGTCTCCACATTTAAGGAAGGATATTTCTGCATTGGAGGTGGACAATGAAGGTTCACTAGATTGGTCCCTGGGATGAGGGTGCTGTCCCATGATGAGAGGCTGAGTAAATTGAGTCCATATTCTCTGGATTTTAAAAGAATGAGAGGCGACCTCATTGAAACATTCAGGGTTCTGAAGGGGTTTGACAGGGTGGAGAGTGCAAGGCTGTTTCCCTGGTTGGGGAATCGAGAGCATGGGGACACAGTTGCAGGAAAAGGGACTGATCATTTAGGACAATGATAGGAGAAATTTCTTCACTCAAATGGTTGTAAATCTTTGGAATCCTTGACCTCAGAGTGTTGCAATGCTCCATCTCCTCCGAGATAGATTTTTGATCTCTCGTGGAGTCACAGGATATGGGAAGTGTGCAGGAAAGTGGAGTTGAAGCTAAAGATCAGCCATGATCATATCAAATAGCAAAACAGGCTCAAGGGGCCCATGGTCTATTCCTGCTCCTATTCCTTATGTTCTTTACACTGGCTAAAATGGTAAACAAGGTGCTATATAAAGCATAGGACCAAAATTTGCAGAATAAACATGTCCACTGCATGACACCCGAGGGCACTTTCCCCAGCAGCTGATCCTTGGTCCAATTTTGAGGCAATATCATTCAACTTATTCTGGGAAGGATTCCTCAAAATCCCCCTCCAATGCATGGATTCTAGTCCCATTCAAAGCCAATGGACGGAATCATCCCAGGTTTGCACTCAGTGCAGTAACAGGCGGGAAAAAAGTTGTGTTTTACACGCCAGCTGCAATGGTGGGTTTTCACACTGAATCATCCCATTTCTGCCTCACTAATTAGGCAGCCACAAGAAACACGCCACCTCGCTGGCGGGCGAACTCCGATATGCCCACCACACCAATGCTTCCTCACACAGGGCACCATATTTAAACTGCAGCTGCCTGCACACTTCTCACTGCTCGCAGCCCAGGACTGCTCCGGTGAAGACATGGCCCCAAAAGTCCAAGAAGAGTGCAGCCCCCCCCAATTCAGTGACGTATCCCTGGGATGTCACCTGGATGCCATGGAAGCCACTGTGATGTCCTCTACCCACACTCTGGCCGCTGGAGGCCCATCAGCCTCACCACTCCGGCTTGGGAGGCGGTGGCAGAGGTGGTCAGTGCCAGTGCTGCACACAAGAGGTCGGCCATCCAGTGCAGAAAACAGATGAATGATCTCATCCGTGCCCCCAGCATAAGGTAACCATCTGATCACTCGAAACTCATACACTTACGAAGCCATCACACAATCACTGGCATCTCACTCACTGCCAGCTCAAGGGACATCACCACTCACTCTCTCACACACACCCTCACATCTCCATCTGGCCTCATCTCCTCTGGAGGCTGCCTCCTCAGACCTCACCATCTTGAGGCCACTTGCACAGATCAACATGTGCCCCACACACACGCCCTGGGATACCCTCCTTCCCCAGTACAGCCCTCGCCCTGCAGCCTCTTCCCTTGCCTGAGGCCACTTCTCCCCCTTCCCTAAGCAAGTCCAAGGCCTGCAGCTGTTGAAAAGCCACCCCCGCCTTAAGGCTGGTCTGGTAGGTAGAGACCTGTCCGTGAGCCTCCCTAACAGTGATGTGGTGCTGTCTGTGAAGCCTGGTGCTGAGACTGCGAGTGCTGCCTGAAGCCAGGTAGGCAAACAAACCTCAAAGTCCTGAGTGAAGTGCAGCTCATCAGGAGCACGTCACTTATGTGCAGTTGTGAATCACACCGACGTGCTCAGATGATCCAGCGAGGGGAGGATGATTCCGGTGAGCAGGGCTTATAATGAGGTGCCAAAGTATTGAAATGAGGTTCCCGATGTGAGGTAGTGGGAAACGTGGCCCGTTATTGACGGGTGGAGAGGACGATCACAAACTGGTTTCACTATGGCGTGAAACTGATTTCTGGCCATCTTGCCATATTGTAACCCACCCCCCTGCCCCCAGTCTGCCATGACACCCAACAACAATGGGGCCATAAAATTCTGGCCAATATTTAAATCCAATCTCAAATACTTAGATGCATCATCCAGGAATAACGTTTTTCCACAGTAACTTCTGTCCTGAAACGAACATGAGGTTGACAAACAATATTATTGCTGTCGTCAAGCAGAATATTCAGATCCCTAATTAAGTGCACAGCTGCTTTGGTGCTGATCACATTTACTATTTGGCTCAGTGATATTTGTGTGTGAGCATCCATCTTTTTAATGGAGTAACTGAAAGTCACAATCTGATTCTGGTCTCAGCCTGACTTTGGGTTGGGTGTTCATTTTATAAACCTAATGTTTTCATTGTCTGTTTATTCAGCTGACAAGTGGAGTGGTTCTTATTTCGTACCAACAGTGTGGGTTCTGCTCGAGGCTGAAGGGAAGCTTTCTTTAGGCATCGTAGTTTATTGCAACAGCTGATCCAGTGATCCTCAATTTGATTTCTGAGGCCAACAGAAGCAGCATTTGCTCTTGAGGTGGGGAACCTGTTGGTTCCATAGCTCCTGCATGTCTATGTCAGTGGCATATGTTGTCAGGCTCTGAGTACAGTCTTAGTTACTCTGGGACTCTGGCTGCATTAATTTCATTCTATTTATAATGCCAAGGTGTTTTAATGTCCTGGACGATCCGGTGGATGAACTAACCTGGAGGTCAGGGCTTGCGGGGGAGGGGTGGAACCAAATTCGAGGTAAATGAGGAGCCAAGAGTTTTATTCCATATTTAAATTCTATCCTACATTCCATCAAGTTTGAGAAAGGGCAGGAGGTGCAGCCATGGCAACAAAGGGTTATGTCTAGGGTGACATTCTCAGGACTGCCATTCATGCCCTAGGACCTGCTAATCTAATATATTGCAAGGCTGAGATGGGGAGATTTTTGATTTGCAAGGGACTCAAGGTTAATGAGGGAGAGGAGGGGGGTGCAGGTAAGAAACTGGAGTTAAGGGCACAATCAGATCAGCCATGACCTTGTTGAATGACAGACCAGGCTCGAGGGGCCAAATGGCCTATTCCTGTTCCTAATTCTTGCACTGTGTTCCTGTGTTATGCCTCCAGAGAACAGGAGCAGCTGAATAGCAGCTCAGGAAGCTTAATGCTGGAGCCTGAGAAGTGAGTTATTGTGTTTCATTGTGCTGTTTGTGGGAGCTTGCTATGCAAATATTGGCTGCTATGTTTGCCTGTTACAAAAGTGAATTCACTTCAGAAGGTGCTTCATTGGCTCTGAAGCATCTTTGGGAGAAGGTGTCATCCAAGTGCAAAATCTTTCATTCTCTCCATGATGAATGTATATCACATCCATATTACCAAGTCTGATTATGAAAATTATCCATTTGACAGTGCATATGAACTTCGAACCAGGAGCAAGAGTTGGCCATTCGGCCCCTTGAGACTGCTCTACCATTTCATTACATCCTGGCTGACCTGATTATGGCCTTAACTCCACTCTCCTAACTGCTCCCCTCCCCCTCTCCCCACCCCCCACCACACCACCCAATAACTTTTGACTCCTTTGTCAATCAAGAATCTGTCTAACTCAGCCTTGAACACATTCAGTGACCCGGTCTCCACTGCTCTCTGGGGAAGAGAGTTCCACAGGCTAATGACACCCAGAGAAAAAAAAATTCTCCTGATCTTTGACTTAAATGAGAGCTCCCTTATTTTTAAAATCTTCCCTCTAGTTCTAGTCTCTCCCACAAGGGGAAACATCCTTTCAGCATCCACACCGTCAAGTCCCCTCAGGATCTTATATGTTTCAATAAGATTACCTCTCATTCTTCTAAACTCCAATGGATACAGACCCAGCCTGTCCGACCTTTCCTCGTAAGATTAGCCCCCCAACCTCCATCCCAGTCGAGTGAACCTTCTCTGAAATGCTTCTAATGCTTTCTAATGTCCTTTCTCAAGTAAGGAGACCAAAACTATACACAGTATTGCAGATAATGTCTTACCAATGCCCTGTACAACTGTGGCTGATCTTCCCTACTTTTATACCCCATTCCCTTTACAATAAACAGCAACATTCCATTTGACCTCCTAATCACTTACTGTATCTGCTGACTAAACTTTTGCGATTCATGTACCAGGACACCCAGGTCCCTCTGTACCTCAGAGTTCTGCAATCTCTCTCCATTTAAATAATTTGCTGCTTTTCTATTCTTTCTGCCACAATGGACAAGTTCACATTTTCCCACATTATACCACATCTGCCAAATTTTTGCCCATTCACTCAACCTAACTATATCCCTTTGCATACTCATTATGTCCTCTTCACACATTACTCTCCTACCTATCTTTTGTCTGCACTGCAGTGCTATGTTTGGCTGCATTAGAGAGCTTCAGCTAGAGATTGGTGACTGAGGAAGTTTAAGGGTGAAATTAAGGGTTAAATTCTATCTAAAGCCTAGTCTTTCTTTAATTTAGCAATTAACTAAAAGTTGCAGTTAGGGTTGGAAGGTGGTGAGTTTTAGACCGGAGGGGAAAGGTCAGCGAGAGTAGTATAAAAGGACATGAAAAATAGAGGCTGAGACGGTAGAAGAGAGGTGTACCCTCAGGACTTTCAGGCAGTGGAGTTCAAAGACTCTTCTTCCTCCCCTCTTGTGCAGCAGAGCCACCCATGGTGCCATGGACTTGGCTCCTGCTGTTTTCCCCTGAGAAGTCGTCTCCCCCCAATAGTATACAAAATGGTATATCTGTTAGAGTGGGTGATAACCACAGGGGAGATTCAAGATTCAAAGAGTGACGTGACACAGGGGAGGCAGCTGATTGGTAAGTAGGGTCAAGTGAGTACTTCTGCTTCTACTTTATCTACTAATTAAACCACTGCAGTCCATTAGCTTAAACAAAACAAGGTGAAGACTTTGGACTGTAGTGGGAGTGTTGGGAGTGGAATAAGGCCCCTAGCATATTTAATATTCTTTAAAGGGAGTAACTAAAGATCTTAATCTAAAGGGAAGCCATGGCAGCAGAGCCCGCACCCGTGATATGCTCCACCTGCGCTATGTGGGAAGTCATGGACACTTCCAGTGTCCCTGGCGACAGTGTGTGCAGGAAGTGTGTCCAGCTGCAGCTACTGGCTAAACGCATTTCAGAGCAGGAGCTGCGGGTGGATTCACTGTGGAGCATCCGTGATGCTGAGATTATTGTGCACAGCATGTTCAGTGAGGTGGTCACACCGCAGGTAAAGACTGAACAGGCAGAAAGGGGATGGGTAACCACCAGGCAGAGTAGAGGAAGGCAGATAGTACAGGAGTCTCCTGTGGCTGTCCCCCTCTCTAACAGATATAGCGTTTTGGATACTATTGGGAGAGATGACTTCTTAGGGGAAAGTAGCAGGAGCCAAGTCCATGGCACCACAGGTGGCTTTGCTGCACAAGAGGGGAGGAAGAAGAGTGGCAGGGCTATAGTAATAGGGGATTCAATAGTAAGGGGGACAGACAGGCGTTTCTGCAGCTGCAAAAGAGACTCCAGGATGGTATGTTGCCTCCCTGGTGCCAGGGGCTGCAGGGAATTCTGAAGGGGGAGGGTGAGCAGCCAGTGGTCATGGTGCATATTGGTACCAGTGACATAGGCAAAAAAAAGATGAGGTCCTACAAGCTGAATATAGGGAGTTAGGACGTATATTAAAAAGTAGGACCTCAAAGGTAGCAATCTCAGGATTACTACCAGTGCCATGTGCTAGCAAGAGTAGAAATAACGGAATATAACAGATGAATACATGGCTGAAGAAATGGCATAGTGGGGAGGGATTCAGATTCCTGGGACATTGGGTCCGGTTCTGGGGAGGGTGGGACCAGTACAAACAGGACCGGTTACACCTGGGCAGGACTGGGACCAATGTCCCTGGGAGGGTGTTTGCTAGTGCGGTCGGGGAGGGTTTAAACTAGAATGGCAGGGGGGTGGGAACCTGAGCAGGGAGACAGGAGGGGAAAACAAGGATAGAAACAAAAGACAGAAAAGTAAGAAGCAAAAGTGGAAGAAAGGAAAAACAAGGGTGGAAAACAAATGGGGTCACAGCGCAAAATAAAACTAAGATGACTAAGGCTAAAAAGACAAGTCTAAAGGCATTGTATCTTAATGTGCGGAGCATTCGCAATAAGGTAGATGAATTAACAGAGCAAATAGATATAAACGGTTACGATATAGTTGCAATTACAGAGACATGGCTGCAGGATGACCAAGGATGGGAACTGAACATCCAGGGGTATTCAATATTTTGGAAGGACAGACAAATAGGGAAAGGAGGTGGGGTAGCATTGTTAGTAAAGGAGAAATCAATGCAATAGCGAGGAAGGATATTGGCTGGGAAAATCACGATGTGGAATCTGTTTGGGTGGAGATATGAAACACCAAGGGGCAGAAAACATTGTTGTGGGTTGTCTATAGCCCCAAACAGTAACGGAGATGTAAGGGAAGGCATTAAGCATGAAATTGGAGACATATGCAATAAGGGTACAACTGTAATCATGAATGACTTTAATCTACAGATAGATTGGACAAACCAAACTAGCAATAATACTGTGGAGGAGGATTTCCTGGAGTGTGTATGTGATGGTTTTTTAGAGCAATACGTTGAGGAACCAACTAGAGAGCAGGCTATCCTAGACTGGGTATTGTGCAATGAGAGAGGATTAATTAACAATCTTGTTGTGCAGGGTCCCTTAGGGAAGAGCGACCATAAAATGATAGAATTATTCATTAAGATGGAGAGTGAAGAAGTTGAATCTGAAACTAGGGTCCTGAATCTAAATAAAGGGAACTATGAGGATATGAGGCATGAGTTGGCAATGATGGATTGGGGAACCTTACTAAAAGGGTTAACAATGGATAGGCAATGGCTAATATTTAAGGAACATATGCATGAATTACACAATTATTCATTCCTGTCTGGCACAAAAATAAAACAGGAAAGGTGGCTCAACTATGAATTACAACAGAAATTAGGGACATTATTAGATCCAAAGGGGAGACATATAAAATTGCCAGAAAAAGCAGCAAGTCTGAGGATTGGGTGCAGGAAGTTTAATGCTTCTTGAAGGGGAAAATTGAGTATGAGAGTAAACTTGCAGGAAACATAAAAATAAAAACAAAAAGCTAAAAGCTACTGCGGATGCTGGAAATCCAAAACAAAAACAGAATTACCTGGAAAAACTCAGCAAGTCTGGTCCAGTTCTGCCGAAGGGCCATGAAGGCTCGAAACGTTGACTGATTTCTTCTCCGCCGATGCTGCCAGACTTGCTGAGTTTTTCCAGGTAATTCTGTTTTTGTTTAGGAAACATAAAAACTGACTGTAAAAGCTTCTATAAATATGTGAAGAGAAAAAGATTAGCAAAGAAAATGTAGGTCCCTTACGGTCAGAAACGGGGGAAATTATAATGGGGAACAAAGAAATGGCAGAAGAATTGAACACATATTTTGGTTCTGTCTTCACAAAAGAGAACACAAATAATTTCCCAGAAATGTTAGGGAACCAATGGTCTAATGAGAGGGAGGAATTGAAGAAAATCAGTATTAGTAAAAAAAAATGGTGCTAGAGAAATTAATGAGGTTAAAGGCTGAAAAATCCCCAGGGCCTGATAATCTACATCCCAGGAAGTGGCCCTGGAAATATTGGATACATTGGTGGTCATCTTCCACAATCCTATAGACTCTGGAGCAGTTCCTACAGAATGGAGGGTGGCAAATGTAACCCCACTATTTAAAAAAGGAGGGAGAGAAAACACAGAGAATTACAGACCAGTTAGCCTAACATCAGCAGTGGGGAAAATGCTAGAGTCTATTATAAAAGACGTGGTAACAGAACATTTGGAAAGCATTAACGGGATTAGACAAAGTCGGCATGGATTTATGAAAGAGAAATCATGTTTACCTAATCTGCTGGAGTTTTTTGAGGATGTAACTAGTAGAATAGATAAGGGAGAACCAGTGGATGTGGTGTATTTGGATTTCAAGAAGGCTTTTGATAAGGTCCCATTTAAGAGGCTACTGGGCAAAATTAAAGCACATGGAATTGGGGGTAATATACTGGCATGGATTGAGAATTGGTTGACAGACTGGAAACAGAGAGTGGGAATAAATGGGTCTTTTTCTGGATGGCAGGCAGTGACTAGTGGGGTACCATAGGGATCAGTGCTTGGGCCCCAGCTATTCATGATATATATAAATACTTGGATGAGGAAACCAAATGCAATATTTCCAAGTTTGCTAACGACACAAAACTGGGCGGGGTTGTGAGGAGGATGCAAGGAGGGTTTGGGGCGATTTAGACAAGTTGTTGTTGTGGGCAAATACATGGCAGATGCAGTAAAACGTTGATACATGTGAAGTTATATGCTTCAGTGTGAAAAACAGAAAGGCAGAGTATTATTTAATTTTTTAAAATTATTCGTTCATGGGACGTGGGCGTTGCTGGCCAGGCCAGCATTTATTACCCATTCCAAGTTGCCCTAGTTCAGAGGGCATTTAAGAGTCAACCACATTCCTGTGGGTCTGGAGTCACAACTGATTTAATTGCTGCACAAACCAAATCCCAGAAGGAAACTTGGTTTACAGGCCATAACCTTTTCTTTCATATTCTGCTAATCAGGAGACGACGTTGCCGATCCAGTGACACTTTTGGGTTTTTAAAAATCACAAGTAAAAGTTTTATTAACAAAAAAAAAAAGAAAACTTAAGCACACAAGATTACAGTTATGCAATTAAAGTTAGTCTAACAAAACTTTCCCCCAAAAACTCTCTGCTTGGTCAACCCACAAGTAAACACCTTCCAGGCAACACTGCTTTATAGATGTTTAAATATGAAACCTAGTAATATCACACAAGGCAAACTGCTGTAGCTTCAATAAAGGTGTACCACATGACCTTTGCCCTTTTCTTTATGGTATGGAATCCACTTCAGAATAAAATTGCTTGCTGCAGCCCAAGACTTCTCAACAGCTCAAACAGCTCCAGCTATCTCCAGCCATCTCCATCTTAACAGCTATACAGCCATGTCTCTTGCTCAATAGCTCTCTCTAGCTATCCAGAGTAACTCTAATATATCTTATTTCCCTTGTATCTCAGTTCTATTGTTCTAACTCCCCTTTGAAACTCAAATCCTTCCAAATATAAGATCCTTCTTGTTTCCATCTTGTCTTTACTTTTGGGTCAATAAAATATAACATCCCCACTACTATTTACCTATAGGCTCCTACAAGATGCAAACATTTTCCTCATCGCCTCTGACTCCTCTTTGACAAGGAAATATTCAATGAACGGCATGACACTAGGAAGTTCTGAGGAACAAAGGGACCTTGGCGTGTGTGTCCATAGATCTCTGAAGGCAGAGGGGCATGTTAGTGGAGTGGTGAAAAAGGCATATGGGACACTTGCCTTTATCAATCGAGGCATAGATTACAAAAGTAGGGAGGTCATGTTGGAGTTGTATAGAACCCTGGTGAGGCCACAGCTGAAGTATTGTGTGCAGTTCTGGTCGCCACATTATAGGAAGGATGTGATTACACTGGAGGGGGTGCAGAGGAGATTCACCAGGTTGTTTACTGGGATGAAAAATTTAAGTTATGAAGAGAGGTTGGATAGACTTAGGTTGTTTTCGTTGGAGCAGAGAAGACTGAGAGACAACGAGGTGTTCAAGATTATGAGGGGCATGGACAGGGTGGATAGGGAGCAACTGTTCCCCTTAGTTGAAAGGTCAGTCAGGAGGGGACATAAGTTCAAGTTGAGGGGCAGGAGGTTTAGGGGGGATGTGAGGGTGGTGACGGTCTGAAATGGACTGCCTGGGAGGGTGGTGGAGGTGGGTTGCCTCACATTCTTTAAAAAGTACCTGGATGAGCACTTGGCACGTCATAACATTCAAGGCTATGGGCCAAGTGCTGGTAAATAGGATTGGGTAGCTCAGGTGTTTCTCACGTGTCGGTGCAGACTCGATGGGCCGAAGGGCCTCTCTACACTGTGTGATTCTGTGATTCTGTGAAATTCAAACTACCTCTCAATTTATCTAAAAATGCAAATATTAGATCTAACCTATTTACTTGTACCTCAACTTAACACCTCTATCCTTTTCATGTTTTTAAATCCCAAGACAACCTGACTCTTATCAATCTGTCCAACTTAATTAAATCACACACACACACACGCGCGCACACACGTGCAGACACACGCATGTACACACACACACCCAGCCTTCTTTACAGAATAATACAATATTCCCCAAAATATTAAATACATCTATTCTCACACTATTGACTGGTATTAGATTTTGTTTTGCACAGTTACACAATTTCTTCCACATCTTAAAAAGTCAACCAAATAATGCCATCCTAATGTGCCTGTTTTAGTGAAAACAATGCAAAAGGTTTTCCCCAGTGTGCCAAGATTAAATCAACTACTAGATGATTTTTATAAACCTTAATGAGCCATCACAAATAAACTTAGTTTAAAGCTAATTGAATAATATTGGCTGCACAAACTGAATATAGTTTTCATATCCTGTTACATAGCAAAAATTCCCAAGCATGTTTTTAGTGATAACTTTAGAGAAATTGTGCTTACTAATTCCTCCATACCCCATGGTGTAGTTAAAACAATAATGAAAGAATTATTTTAATTGTCTTTAAACAACATTTTCACCAATCAATGAGCAGCTGAATTAATTTGTTTAGTCTGTGTGTTTCTGTAAAATAAAAATAAACTTTAATATTTTTCTGAGAAGCAGCTTTCCTTAGCCAAGGTACCATCTATATCTTTGATTTTCTTTCTTTTCATGGAAAATGGGCGTCGCTGGCAAAGCCAGGGTTTATTGCCCAACTCTAATTGCCCTTAAGAAGGTAGAGGTAAGCTGTTACCTTGAAATATTGCAGTCCATGTGATGTAGGTACACCCACTGTCAGGATGAGATATTAATGTATATAATGTTATTGGAAATTTTTTTTAAATAGAGATTTGATCTGTGTGTGTTAATTGGATTAAAGCCAGCTAGTCTGGGTGCTTTGATGTATAGTAGTTTTGAGGTGTAAACAGTAAGGTATTTGCATTTTGTTGAATAGAACATTCAAGAGTGGGAGTGAAATCTTGCACCTAGCTAGGAGACACCAAGCAATGTTTATATTACTAATAAAATTGGACTATGAAAGGGGTTTTATTGTTAGAAGAGGTGGAGTTTAAAGGGCCTGGTGATACAATGAGAAGTTGCATTCAAAAGGGAAGACTAGGTATAACCTGAGAGGAGTTTATAAGCGCAGGTCAGAGGATGTAAGATCTAAGCCTGTAAGCCTACAACTGTCTGCAAAGGAACAAATTGAAAGGAACCTCATTTTGAATTTGTAAGGTGAAAATGCTTTGCCTGGTGACTGGTTAAGTCTATTGGCTATTGTTGCCTTAGTGGAGATTAATTTGGGAATTTGTTAAAAGTTATGATAATAGTAATTTGTAGTCATGTGTATGTATTTAATTTGTTGTAATTTAATAAATGTTTCATTTAGTTTGATATAAAAAAACTCTCGAGAACTGGTGTTCTTATTCCTGAATTTAGAGCTGCAACTCAAAACATACCAATTAAAAATATAGGTTATGACAGTTGTTTAAAGTTTCCCTCTGGGATTTTAAATAACTCAGCTTTACGAGCTCCTGTGTCATAACACCCACAGTGTTGTCAGGGAGGGAGTTCCATGATTTTGGCCCAGCAACAGTGAAGGAATGGTGATATATTTCCAAGTCAGGATGGTGAGTGGCTTGGAGGGGAACTTTCAGGTGGTGATGTTCCCATGTGGCTGCTGCCCTTACCCTTCCAGATGGTAGCGGTCATGGGTTTGGAAGGTGCTGCCTAAGGAGACTTGGTGAGTTTCTGCAGCATATCTTGTAGATGGTACACACTTTTGCTACTGTGCGTCGGTGGTGGAGGGAATGGATGTTTAAGGAGGTTGATGGGGTACCAATCGAGGGAGCTGCTTTATCCTGGATGGTGACCAGCTTCTTGAGTGTTGTGGGAGCTGCACTCATCCAGGCAAGTGCAGAGTATTCCATCACACTCCTGACTTGTGCCTTGCAGATGATGGACAGGCTTTGAGAAGTCAGGAGGAAGAGGAGCAGGAATTGGATCATCCACTTGACACTTCTGGCTGAGGATAGTCACAATTGCTTCAGCCTTGTCTCTTGCACTGATGTTCTGGGCTCCCCCATCATGGAGGATGGAGATATTTGTGGACCCTCCTTCCCCACTGAGTTGTTTAATTCTCCACCACCATTCACAACTGGATCTGGCAGGACTGTAGAGCTTTGATCTGATCCGTTGGCTCTGGGATTGCTTAGCTCTGTCTATCACATGAACATTGGACCATAGGGTTTAGGATCAGGAGGAGGCCATTCAGCCCCTGTGAGCTGTTCCACCATCAATAAGGTCATGGCTGATCTGGTTATGGTCTCAACTCCACTTTCCTGTCTGTCCCCCACAATCCTTGACTCCCTTGTCTATCAAAAATCTGTCTAATCCTGCCTTGAATACATCCAACCACCCAGTCTTCACCGCTTTCTGGGAAGAGTTCCACAGACTAATGACCCTTTGAGAGAAAAAAATTCTCCTCATCTTTGTCTTAAAAGAGAGACCTCTTATTCTTAAACTGTGACACCCTGGTTCTAGTCTCCCTCACAAGTGGAAACATCCTCCATCCTATCAAATCCTCTCAGGATTGTATATGTTTCCATAAGCTTGCTGCTTTCACTGTTTGGCATGTCAGTAGCCCTGTGCTGTAGCTTCACAGGTTAATACCTCATTTTTAGGGATACCTGGTGCTTTTAGGTATACGAGTCCTGACATGCCCTACTGCACTCTTCATTGAACCAGGGTTGATCCCCTGGCTTGATGGTAATGGTAGAGTGGGGGATATGCCGGGCCATGAGGTTACAGATTGTGGTTGAATATAATTCCACTGCTACTGATGGCCCACAGAGCCTCATGGATGCCCAGTCTTGAGCTCCCAGGACTGTTCGAAATCTATATCATTTAGCACGATCGTGGTTTATAATACTATGAGGAGATTTCATTTTTACTATTAACCATAGCACTGGAGTAACACTGTTAGTGTTTTGTTGCACGAACACAACTTGTAATGTACTGCATTGTGAAAGCAAAATGGTGATTAATCTGTGCAAAACAATACTGAAGTGTTTCCTGCAGTTTTGGGCATCACCTTATAGGAAAGACATTGAACCCAAGGAAAGGGGCAATGTAGCTTCACTAAATTCACACCAGATACAGAACTTAGTTCCAGCGATGGTGCATCCTCCAATGTGGGAGCCCCACAATGCTTCAGTCCAGGAGGCCTGGTGCAATTTCAGTGCAATATTGCACTTAACTGACCAGCCTCAGGCATCCCACATGATCAAGGACCCAGGAGGGCAGAGCACCACGTCAATCAGAGGCCAGTGGGAGCCGTAGCTGCTGCCTGCAATGCTCTGAGGCCTTCACTAGGGATCATCATTGGATCCCTTAAGACAGGGCAGTGGGGTGGTATGGAGGTGGCAAGATGGGAGTCTTGGGCAGAAGGTCGGATGGAAGGTCAGAGGGTGGCAGTCTGCAGCCACCACTTCCTGATGCTGTGTCCACTTGGGTACTGAGTGCCTGTCAATGAAGGACCCTCCCCTATGATAGGACAGGCAAATTCGATATGGTTTTCTGGGTGAACTTTGGGAGGTGTGGGATTTCCATACGAGTCCCATTAAATCCCTGAGACACCATTAAACCCCTGTGGCTTCAGGGATAATTGGCTTTTAAGTGACACATTGTTATCCCACTGCCAGGAGACCGGATTCACATACTTCTCCCTTCCCACGCCCACCAACAAAGTTTTCACATCACCGGAAGTCAGGCACTGATGCCTCCCCCACTCACCTCCTGTCTAAATGCCCACTTCAGCAGCCCCCATTTAATCTCAGCCCTGAGATGAGAAGCACCTGGGTATAAAACCACCCGTCCAATCAAAAACAACATTGATGGTTACTATGAAGGGTGGCCAAGCAGCATAGTGACAACCCCATATCGGGAAGAGGGAGGAAGGAAGGAGAAGGGGAAAGGGAAAGAAGGAAGGAAGCTCACGAGAGTTGAGAAAACAAGAGTGGAATTTTCTGTGCCCGCTGGCATCGGGCATGTTTGGCATCATCAGCGGACAATATGGCAAAAATGTAAAAACCAGCTTCACGACATTGTGAAACCAGTTTGGAACATCCGCTCTGCCCGTCAATGGGGAGCCACCTTTCCCACTGCCGGATGTCGGGAACCTCATTGTAATAAATCTGCTGATCATTATAAACCCTCCTCGCTGGAACTGTTCCCCCCCTCGCTGGATCATCCGAGAACATCGACGTGTTTCACAACTGTGCATAAACCACGTGCTCCTGGTGAGCTGTACTTCACTCGGGACTTCGAGGTTAGTTTACCTACCTTGCCTCGGGCAGCACTCGCAGTCTCAGTGCCAGGATTCACACACAGCACCACATCACTGTTAGGGGGGCTCATTGGCTGGTCTCTATCTACCAGACCAGAAGTAAGGCGGGGGTGGCTTTTCAATGGCTGCAGGGCTAGGGTTTGCTTGGGAAAGGGGGAGGAGTGGCCTCAGGCAAAGGAAGAGACTTGTGGTGCCCGGCATGATGAAGGAGCAAGGTGATGGTGTGGCGGGCGAATGAGAGCCCACTCACCATGGAAACGGCGTGTTACCCAGGAATGCATAATTAATGAGGTGGATTTGGGACGATACAGCGCGAAAAGCCACCATTGCAGCCGGAGGGTAAAACATCGTTTATCCCGCCCACTATCGCACTTAGTGCAAATCTGGGACGATTCTGCCCATAGTTAATATTGAGAAATTTGTAAATCCACAGCTGTGTACACTGGAGCAAAAGGGAAAAGGACTGTCTCATTCCAACTCTGCAATAAGTATAACTGAACTTCCGAGAACTGACAAAAACTTATTATTTAACCTCCAAGCTCTGAGGATTCTGAATAAACCTTGGGATTGCATAAGAAGCCGGCTGAAAGATAGAATACATTAGAAGAGTTAGAGCGACTTGATTGAAACATATCGGGCAGAAGGTTTGGTCCCGCAGGTGGGCATGTACCCAGCCTGAACCGGAGTGAAACAGCGTGCGATGGCGTTGGGCATGAGTCTCGATGTCATCGCTCACTCTTGCAGTCTTTCGATCAACAGGAGAGTGCGGGAAGCAGCAGAGCACCCGCCGACAGTTAAGAGGCCTATTAAGGCCCTTCAGCAATTAGTTAATTTGCATTGTTCTCTACCCGCTCAACCCATTCAGTTGGAGGGCGGACGAATAGGTCAGGCGGCCTTTGCATTTTTCACAAAACCTCATCCACGGGCGGGATGAGGTTTCCAACGGTTACTAAAAAAACAATAGAATTGTTTTAACATCAGTTTTTGGATGCCCCTCTTCGTGTGACTGAGTCACACATGGGGACACGTGTATACTATTTGTAAAATATTTACTTTTCATTGTAAAATTCTTCAGCTCCCTGAGACAGTTCTGTGCCTCCAGGGAGCATTCAGAGCGCACTCCCCCACACATGCACCGACTTCAGCACTCGCACTCCTCCCGCCCCCACCCCAGCAGCGCTGAGCGTTTCAGCGTCTCTCACACTGGATGGCCGTTAATTGGCCAGCTGGCATGAAATCACAGTGGGGGCCCGATCACAGGCAGCGATCCATTCTACAGCCGCTCCCAGGCCTGCTCATGGTGCTGGCCCGGTGAGGGTAAAATCCTGCCCATAAGATCCTGAGGGGGATGTGGAGAGGATGTTTCTTCTTATGGGAGAATCTAGAACTCAGGGTCACTGTTTAAAAATAAGGGGTCGCTCATTTAAAACAGAGATGAGGCAAAATTCTTTCACTCAGAGCGTTGTAAGTCTTGTGAACTCTCTTCCTGAAAAGCTGGTGGAAGCAGAGTCTTTGAATATTTTTAAGGCAGAGGTGGATAGATTCTTGGTAAGCAAGGGGGTGATAGGTTCATGGGGGTAGGCGGGATGCAGATTTCAGGTTACTATCAGATCAGCCATGATCTTATTGAACGGCTCGAGGGGCTGAATGGCCTACTGCTCCTTGTTCATATGTTCATACTAGACACTTGTTAGATGAGTTATTTTAGGATGCTTTATTCTTTCAGGGGATGTGGGCATCGCTGGCAAGGGTAACATTTGTTGCCCATCCCTAATTACCCTTGAACTGATTGAGATACTTTCAGAGGGCAGTTAATAGTCAACCACATTGCTGTGGGTCTGGAGTCACATGTAGGCCAGACCAGGTAAGGACGGCAGATTTCCTTCCCTAAAGGACACTAGTGAACCAGATGGGTTTTTTATGGCAATCTATGATGGTTTCACTGTTACTGAGACTAGTTTTGAATTCTAGATTTTGTTAACTAATTGAACATTAGCCTGAGCCTCTGGGTTATTAGTCCAGTGACATTACCACTAAATGACCATCTTTCCACCCATAGGAGTAGAAGGTTTTGAAATGGGCTGCCCAAGGGATTGATTTTGGGACTATTACCATTTCTATTTCTTAGATTCAGAAACTCTATGCAAATTGGCCAATTTGAAGTGCAGCAGGTAATGATAGATGAAGATGGCCATTTGATCCATCTCAATTCATCCACCCAGGCAAAAGACAATCGCTGCATTATCACAACTAGATGCTTCAAAAGTGATTGTGGTGTTTTTTATTTCAACGACACGAAGACTACAACTATTTCTAATTCAGCAACTCATTGCAAACGGATGAAAACAGTGGGTAAAAGTAAAATATTGGAAGGGAAATTGGCAGCAGATGAATGGGGGAGGGTTTTTCACTCGTTGGGCGGATTTGGCGGGAGCGGCCGGGAATCCAACTGGCGCCGGCGATCAGGGCTGGGCCGCGATTTCACACTGGGCCAGTTCAGGCCTGTCCAGCGTGAAACATGCGGGTCAGCGCTCAGCACTGCCTGTGGGGGTGGGGAGGGGGGGAGTCACATGAGGGGACATGTTCTGTAACATTCTAAAAATCTTTATTTTAAACTCTTCATCTCTGCCTCAGGGAGCATGTGTGAAGTCCCCCACTCCCCCCACCACAGGCAGTGCTGAGCACTGTCACTCATGTTTCACACTGTCACATGAGGAGGGGCATGTTAAAAATGAAATGTTAAAATTTTGATTTCATTTTTATTTGCTGTTGGAAACCTCATCCTAGCCTGTGGAGGAGGTTTCCTAAAAATTGCAAAAGTCGCTTGGCCTTCTCGCCCGCCCGCCACCCGTAAGATTGGACAGACAGTGAAAAGCCTCTTTCAATTAGAACTTTAATGGCCTAAACAGGTCTTTTAATTGTCGGCAGACGTGCTGCCGACTCCAGCGCGTGTCCGCTGACTGAAATATCGCGCAAGTGCGCGATGACGTCAGGACAGTCGCCCGATGTTATCACGTGTTATTTTACACTCGGTTGGGTCAGTCATGTCCGACCAGCTAAAAATCCTGGCCATGGAAATTTCTAAACGATAAAGTCGTAAAAGACCAAAGGATGGATGATCTGTGCTGTTCCTCATATTCGTTCTCTGTACCTTCCCAGTTGTGATTTGGAGCTATGTCCAGATCGTACACATTCAAACTGAACTCCGGCTTCTCTATCCGTCTGTATCGTAGAAGGAGTTTTTAAGGCAGCCATCCTGTTGGGGACGTGATCCCTATAAGCAACCATCCTTTCCACTGCTCAGCTCGATTTCCTCTGCTTTAGAAAAGGAAATTAGGGGAAGCTTTTAATTTTACTTCAGATCTGACATCTCTGACTTAATTAACAATGCTCAGGATTTCATGAACATGGCCCCAGTTGTTGGGGTGGTGATTGTCACTAAATTAATTCTAAATTAATTATCTAGATAATTGTGATACGCTGTAGTGCTTTTAAAATGCCATCCTTAATAATAGTAATGTCCTTAACTTACTCAAAAAATATCTCGCCAAAAAATCCCAAATGGTGACAGTAATGTGACACAATGCAAATCAAAAGCTCAAACAGGGCGGAGAGAGATTTTTACTGATGAGTGCAGTCTGTGGTTTAAAGGGAATATAACACTGCAGCAATATCATCACATCTATCTTTTAGTGGGAAATAATTTGGAGATTGTCACCAGCTGAATTTAGCCGTACTATTTTTTCTGGAAAGCAATGGAAGATGGAGCGGTTTAACCTAAGTGATCTGGTTTTAAACTGAAGTAGGTAGTAACCTATTTCAGAGAGTACAGCTCCTGACCAAGAAACAACTCCATAACAATATATCAATGATCCTATCACCTGAGCATATTTCCTGTTGAGCACTTCTGTTTTGTACAAAATACCATGGCCAAGGTTTTCACCACGATGGAGCAATCCGACATCGTGAAATTCTCCATCATGGCAAAAATCCTGGAAATAGCTGAAATTTCAAAGTCCCCACCCAAAACACGGCATTTCCCATCTTTACTGGGGCGGGAGTGGAGTCGGGATGGGGATCTTTACTGGGGCGGGAGTGGAGTCGGGATGGGGATCTTTACTGGGGCAGGAGTGCAGTCGGGATGGGGATCTTTACTGGGGCGGGAGTGCAGTCGGGATGGGGATGAGTGACTCACAGAGGCTGGCGGCCATTTAAATCACCAGCTGCCTCCACTGAAGCGGGATTTGAGTCGGCCAGGAGTGTGAAACTGGAGTGTGCAGCTGAACTTGGTGGATTCCTTTGGATAGCCCTTTGGAAAGGTAAGGTACATCTTTGGATAGGGTCCTGGAACCCTTTCAGGTGGAGGCAATGGCAATAGTGGTATTGTTGCTGGACCAGTAATCCAGAGACCCAGGGAAATGCTCTGGGGACCAGGTTCGAATCCCACCACAGAGATGGTGGAATTTGAATTCAATAAAAATCTGGAATTAAAAGTCTAATGATGACCATGAAACCATTGTCGATTATCGTAAAAACCCATCTGGTTCACTAATGTCCTTTAGGGAAGGAAATCTGCTGTCCTTACCTGGTCTGGCCTTCATTTGACTCCAGACCCACAGCAATGTGGTTGACTCTTAAATGCCCTCTGAAATGGCCTAGCAAGCCATTCAGTTGTTTCAAACCACTACAAGTCTCAAAAAAGGAATGACGCCAGATCCCTGGCTATGTCCTGTCCCACCGGCAGGACAGACCCAGCAGAGGTGGCAGCACAGTGGTTTACAGTCGGGAGGGAGTTGCCCTGGGAGTTCTCAACATCGACTCCAGACCCCATGAAGTCTCATAGCAGCAGGTCAAACATGGTCAAGGAAACCTCCTGCTGATTACCACGTACCACCCTCCCTCAGCTGATGAATCAGTGCTCCTCCATGTTGAACATCACTTGGAGGAAGCACTGAGGGTGGAAAGTATGCAGAATGTACTCTGGGTGGGGGACTTCAATGTCCATCACCAAGAGTGGCTCGGTAGCACCACTACTGACCGAGATGGCTGAGTCCTAAATGACATAGCTGCTAGACTGGGTCTGCGGCAGGTGGTGAGGGAACAAACAAGAGGGAAAAACATACTTGACCTCATCCTCACCAACCTGCCTGCTGCAGGTGCATCTGTCCATGACAGTATCGGTAGGAGTGACCACCGCAGAGTGTTTGTGGAGACGAAGTCCTATCTTCACATTGAGGATACCCACCATCGTGTTGTGTGGCACTACCACCAGGCTAAATGGGATAGATTTCCAACAGACCTAGCAACTCAAGACTGGGCATCCATGAGGCACTGTGGGCCATCAGTAGCAGCAGAATTGTACTTGAACACAATCTGTATCCTCATGGCCCGGCATATCCCCCACTCTACCATTACCATCAAGCCAGGAGATCAACCCTGGTTCAATGAAGAGTGCAGGAGGGCATGCCAGGAGCAGCACCAGGCATACCTAAAAATGAAGCTACGACACAGGACTACTTGCGTGCCAAACAATATAAGCAGCAAGTGATAGACAGAGCTAAGTGATCCCACAACTGGAGGATCAGATTTAAGCTCTGTAGTCCTGCCACATCCAGTCGTGAATGGTGTGGACAATTAAGCAACTCACTGGAGGAGGAGGCTCCACAAATATTCCCATCCTCAATGATGGGGGAGCCCAACACATCAGTGCAACAGATAAGGCTGAAGCATTTGCTACAATCTTCAGCCAGAAGTGCCGAGTGGAAGCTCCCCAGCATCACAGATGCCAGTCTTCATCCAATTCAATTCACTCCACATGATATCAAGCAACGGCTGAAGGCACTCAGTAGTGCAAATGCTATTGGCCCTGACAATATTCCAGCAATAGTACTGAAGATTTGTGCTCCAGAACTTGCCGTGCCCCTAGCCAAGCTGTTCCAGTACAGCTACAACACTGGCATCTATCTGGCTATGTGGAAAATTGCCCAGGTAAGTCCTGTACACAAAAAGCTGGACAAATCCAACACAGCCAATTACCGCCCCATCAGTCTACTCTCAATCATCAGTAAAGTGATGGAAAGGGTCATCAACAGCGCTATCAAGCGGCACTTGCTTAGCAATAACCTGCTCACTAATGCCCAGTTTGGGTTCTACCTGGGTGACTCAGCTCCTGACCTTGGTTCAAACATGGACAAAACAGCTGAGCTCCCGAGGTGAGGTGAGAGTGACTGCCCTTGACATCAAGGCAGCATTTGACCGAGTGTGGCATCAAGGAGCCCTAGCAAAACTGGAGTCAATGAGAATCAGGGGGAAAACTCTCCGCTGGTTGGACTCATACCTAGCACAAAGGAAGATGGTTGTGGTTGTTGGAGGTCAGTCGCCTCAGTTCCAGGACATCACTGCAGGAGTTCCTCAGGGTAGTGTCCTCGGCCCAACTATCTTCAGCTGCTTCATCAATGACCTTCCTTCCATCATAAGGTCAGAAGTGGGGATGTTTGCTGATGATTGCACAATGTTCAGCACCATTCACGACTCCTCAGATACTGAAGCAGTCCATGTCCAAATGCAGCAAGACCTGGACAATATCCAGGCTTGGGCTGACAAGTGGCAAGTATCATTCGCGCCACACAAGTGCCAGGCAATGACCATCTCCAAGGCAGCTCCGCACTGGCCGGGAAGGGCCGGGGGTGGGGGGGGTGCCTGTCGGCCACTGTGTCCAATGGTGACCCAGTGATTGGGTGAAAGGCGGCCCAGGAAGCTCCTGGAAGGCTGCCAAGGAGGACGTTCACTGAGCTGGCACGATGGACCCGAGTGCAACTGGACAGGGCAGGTGGGAGGACAGGTCAGGTGGGCACTCGGCCCCCCACTTCGCTGATGAGTGCCTCGTGGTCCTCCTGGAGGAGTTGGCTGCCAGGAGGGACACCCTTGTCCCCAGGGATGGGAGGAGGAGGCCACCGCACCTCACCAAGAGGGCATGGGAGGAGGTGGCAGTGCTGGTCAGCAGCTGTGACGTGGTGCAGCGCTCCTGGGTGCAGTTCCTGGTGCGGCGCTCCTGGGTGCAGTGCCAGAAGCGCTTCAGTGACCTGCTGTGCTCAGGAAGAGTGAGTAGCGTGTTGGCATGGGTCAGTGTGCAGATGTGTTAAAGCCTGGACGTCCCCCTGTGGACCTCAGGGGTGCTAGAGTCTGAGTGTCAACTGTCAATGACGCTGGAACTGGCCAAGGGGGTGAGCCCTGGCTGCCTGGACTGTGCTCAAGGCCCATGACTTGGATGTGCCCTGCCAGGTGCCCCTCAGGTGGGGTTGGCCAGGTTGCAATGTTGCTGCAGGTAGAGAGGGGACTGATCAATGCTCCTGTGTTTCAGGAGAAGACGGCCCACAACACTATAGAAAGGTCACAGCCCAGCGGAGGCCCCGCTAGCCTCCTAATCCTCTCGATGTACGAGCAAGACATCCTAGATCTCAAGAGCCAGCATGCCCCATGTGCAACCGGGCGTGGAGAGGCAGGGAGGCTAGATTAAGGTAAGAGGGCAGTGCACAGAGGTGAGAAATTCGGCTTCTTGTGTAGTCTCTTCATTGATGTGAGCCTTGAACCTGGAGACCCCATTGACCATTGGAAGGCGAGGGCACCATGATGCAGATCCCCATTGTCTCAGCAGGGTGCCCGGCTTGCACAGTGACAGTGTGAGGACTTTAACTCGTGACATGTCCTTCTTCTCCCTTTAGGTTTGCCAGCAGGCATTCGATCTCCAGACCCCCAAGGACCTTGGGCTTGTTTATTTTGACAGCCGTATAAGCTTCCAAGAAGATTTTTTTTAAAATAACTATTCCAGTAAGCTTTGTTTATTTTGACCGATTCATGAGCTTTTCAAAAGTTTCAGAATGTTATCGGATAGCTCATGAGTTCTGTATATGGTGGATACTGAGTAAGTGGTTGGGGTTGATGGGAGTAAGGGGATTGTGAGGGGAGGGGTAGGCAACGAGGGTTAGGGGGGGCCCACTCTGATCTGCAAGGGCTGGGCTGATGTTTCACTGAATGGAGGTGGGCCTTTGAACATGGCTGCCTCAGCATCGACCTGCATCCTTCTCTGGTGGAAAGCCAACTGGGCCAGCATTTATTGCTCATGCCTAGTTGCCCTTGAGAAGGTGGTGGTGAGCTGCCTTCTTGAACCGCTGCAGTCCATGTGGTGTAGGTACACCCACAGTGCTGTTAGGAAGGGAGTTCCAGGATTTGGACCCAGTGACAGTGAAGGAACGGTGATATATTTCCAAGTCAGGATGGTGAGTGACTTGGAGGGGATCTTCCAGGTGGTGGTGTTCCCATCTATCTGCTGCCCTTGTCCTTCTAGATGGTAGTGGTTATGGGTCTGAAAGGCACTGTCAAAGGAGCCTTGGTGATTTCCTATAGTGCATCTTGTAGATGGTACACACTGCTGCGACTGTGAGTCGGTGGTGGAGGGAGTGATTGTTTGGAGATGGGGTGCCAATCAAGTGGGCTGTTTTGAGATAGAGTCATAGAGTTATACAGCACAGAAACAGGCCTTTCGGCCCATCGTGTCCGTGCCGGCCATCAAGCACCTATCTATTCTAATCCCATTTTCCAGCACTTGGTCCACAGCCCTGGACGGTGTCAAGCTTCTTGAGTGTTGTGGGAGCTGCACTCATCCAGGCAAGTGGGGAGTATTCCATCACACTCCTGACTTGTGCCTTGTAGATGGTGGACAGGCTTTGGGGAGTCAGGAGGTGAGTTACTCACCACAGGATTCCTAGCCTCTGGCCTGCTGTGAATTCACGGTCAGGGCCCGATCACAGGCAGCAGTCCATTTCACGGCCACTCTCAGGCCCGCCTGCCAAAGCCCACCCGCCTGCCCAGAGTCTTTGAATATGTTTAAGGCAGAGATAGATAGATTCTTGATAAGTAAGGGGGGGGTGAAAGGTTGTCGGGGGTAGACAGGAATGTGAAGTTGATGTTGCAATCAGATTAGCTATGATGTTACTGAATGGCGGAGCAGGCTCAAGGGGCCGAGTGGCCTAACCTGCTCCTAATTCGTATGTTTGCATCTTTATATGTGCCCCAGGCAACTGTGAAAACAAACCCTCCTGAGCAGAATCCATTTGAGCCGTAGAAGACAGCCAAGAGCTCAGGCATCTGTTAAAGTTTTGAAACAGTCAATAGATGATTGAACTGAACTTGAAGGAGATAATGAAAGCAATGGCGACATGTCACACAATCAATTCTGGCTTTCAACTGGACTAGCCTTTCAAAATTGTACAATGCAGAATTGCACTTTATCTAATAGACAATCTACTCTAATGCATCTGAAAACCTTTCCACTTTCACAATGTTTCTTTTAATATTTTTCCAGTTGTCAGGAGTAACAACTTAGTAGCATATTATTTAATGGTCACATCGTTTCAAATCAAAGCACTCACTGTAGTAAATGCTGATATAATTTATGCTACAGCATTTCATAATGACACATGAAGTAGGCAGCACCTTTTATACTGACCTTTCATACAGCCCTCTCCTGCAAACCATGGTTCATGACACCTCTGTGCTGGTGTGACTTACGTCACCTGCAAAATCCCACCCTTCTCCATTAAAATGATGTACTCGTCCACAGTGGTGCTGGCAAAGTGGGACAGTTGTATGCACACCCAATCTGCCCCCTATCTGCACCACTGAAAGTTGCCAGCATCAGAAATGGAGGCGGGAATCCCAAATCTGGGTCCCACAGGCTATTTTTAAAGCCAGCCCATTGCACTTTGACCCTATGTTGGGACAGGAAAATCAAGCCAATTATTCTGGCTGTCACCCCTCAGATTACCTGGCCTGCTGAGTATTTCCAGCATCCTCTGTTTGTCTATCTTTATATAACTTGCTTCAAAATGTTTCCCTAACCAAGAATGTTATCAACAGCTGATTGTTATCCCAACTGACAGCCCTACCTCAACTATTCAGTCAGCAGCTATTTCCAAAACTATTTTACAGTATCTCTAATACGCATACTAGGAGCAATTGTATTCAGATAACATTAATATTTAAATAGACAACCCAAAAAAAGAACATACATTATCAAGATCCACTTTTGGCTTGCTGCTATATGAAACATAAGCCAGTACAACAACAACTTGTATTCATATAGCATCCGTCAATTACAACAACATCCCAAAGCTCTTCACTGCATCGTAAAAAAATAATGGGTACCCGAGAGAGATTACCACATAGGAATCAGTCCCATTTATCTTATTAAAACAGATATGCTGTGCATGTATTTGGGTAGTTTCATTCCATATTTGCTTCATTTATTGTAGCTGGTCTCTTGCTGGACTTTGACAAATGTTACAAATAGTCCACAATCACTTCCGTAATGAAGAATGTGCATCATGATAAAGGTAGGGTAAATTTATTGACTGGTAATCTACAGTTCATTACTGCCAAACAACAATATATGATATGTAGCATCTCCTTAATTCCTACCAAAGATATTCCGGAGTCTTTCTACAAAGTGAAATGATGTGATAACCCAGAGAATTCCCATCATCATCATTACCGTTAATTACCAAAAACAATGCATGCTGAACATTTAGGGTTCCAAAGTCAAGACAAAGGTCACAGCATTAACAATTATGCATGAAATAATGGTTACTATAAACTGCATTAATCAACAGTGAATTAAAGTTTGGATCACAATACAAGTCAATTGTTATTCTCAATTTGTCACATTTTACAGTTTTTTTGTGACTAGCCTGTTGTTGCATTGATACAAGTAGATTTATGAGTCAGAACTATAATATTTTAAATGAATCGCATGATATTACTGTCTAGTTTTTCACACCCTGAGTTCCCAGTCGGCTGTCATTTGCTCCCACTCTGATCTTTCTGTCCTTGGTCTGCTATAATATGCCAATGAAGCTCAACACAAGCACAAGGAACAGAACCTCATCTTTCGACTGGGAACTTTACAACCTCTTGGACTCAGAATGAATTCAATAGTTTCAGATTATAATGCCTGTCTAAATTCTGTTTCATTTACCTTTGCTGATTTGATTTTTTTCTCTCATTTATTCCTATTTCCCTTCCTTTCAGACGGTAACTATAGGATCCTGCCATTCACATCACCTCTGGACACATATTTTGTTTCTTTATTTGTCCCATTATTGCTCCTTTTGGAAATGAAACCTTTTGTCATTTAATCTCTCCTGCCCTCCACCCTATCAGAGACCTTCCCTTTTGTTCTTTTCCACCCCACTACCCCACCCCTTTCACTTACTCAAAACCTGTTACATTTTCTAGTTTTTCCCAGTTCTGATGAAAGGTCACAGACCCAAAAAGTTACCTCTGGCTGGAATTCTCCGGACCCTCCCCCCTTGGCGGGTTTGGCCGTGGCAGGGCAGATGAGCCATTGAAACCTCCATTCACATCAGTGAGACTGAGCGATCCCGCTGGCGTGAGGTGCTGGAAAATTCCGGCCGCTGTTTCTCTCTCCACAAATGTTGCCGGACCTGCTGAATATTTCCAGCATTTTCTGTTTTTATTTCTCCAACATCCAGAGTATTTGGCTTTTGGACTAGATTTCAATGGTCCTACAGTGTTGAATCTTAGCCTCATAAACTTATTTGAAAGAGTTTTCATTTGACGTTTAGGGAATTAAAAATTGCAATTTTCAGCCAAGTGCCTTGGATATTCCCAACGCCAAAGAGTAACTAGTGTATGATAATTATTTCCCTTTCAAAAGAAACCCCCATGTTCATGTAGATAAGAATGTGTACTTCCCGAATGTTTAGTTAACAGCATGATGCACAAGTGTTAAATGAATAATGAAATAATTAAGCCACTATTGGCTACAAGCATGTTTCACCAGCATTGTTCCTTTCCCTTCATTATCGAAGTTGGCCATTCCTTATGTGCAGCTCACTTGCTACCCTTGTTAACAGAACCCAAGTCAGTTGGTGAGGTCAAAACCAAGACATAGAGCTTTTCTTTACGAAGAGAGTGTATTGATTTTGTTCAGTTTTATACTTTTCCTTCCAACACCCAGTGTCGCAGCTATCCTCTATTTATATGGGGTCAAAGTATTGACAACCCTCACTTGGTTTGGCCTGTCAACTGTCACATTTACTGGGGTGTGGCTGTTGCTGTGCATGAACAGATACATGGAACCATAGGTGAGAGCTGGTTGAGTGTCGAGGACCAGGTCCAGCTATGAAGCAAGATGCAACTGACTCCCACGAAAGGGATTACCTCTGATACACACCCTACACACACCAGCATAGGTCAATTATACTGATTTTACAGCATTTTACTTGGCTATGGAGAAAGAGCAGAGAACTGTGACTAATTGGTAGTTCTTTGAGAGCCGATGCAGGTACAATGGGCTAAATGACCTCCTTCTCCACTGTATCATTCTATGATTATAAGTCAGATCCCATGCTGATTTGATAGCTATGAGCGCTTTCCCTCTAACTGATGTATATTGTCTCAGACCTTCAATTCTACTGCCTGATGCCTGATTGCTGCCAAGTGTATTCCACTTGTCAACCATTGGTCAATCAATGAGTATATTAAGAATTAATAACAAGTGAAGCCTCCTGATTGACAGGTGAATTTTGTACTTCTCAACTCTATCACTTTAATTCTCTCTTATCGCCTTTACATCAAAGCCAAACAATTGTCATTTTATCAAGTAGCAAAGCACTGATAAAACTTCAAGCATTTTTATTTGGAACACTGTCCATCATTTTTGATGTACATTTATCACAACTGAGCAAGGACTAAGAACAGAGAATAAGCCACTTCAAAAAGGTTTTGGAGATGTGAAGTTTTTAATCCACATGTAAGGGTAATAATATCTGTAACATCTGAACATTCCTTAGATACCAGGTCTGCACACAGTGGGCGCGAGCATTTTGCTTTGCTTGGTAATCAGATATTAGGTGCTACTGAACCTCAGATACTGAACGAAATTTTACAGTTTGATTTTTAAAGAATACAACATTCCCCCTCACTTAACCAGTGGTAGATATCACCCTCTCCACTGACTAGCAGAAACTCATTAGGTTTACCTTTGCTCAGAGTTGGATACACTTTAAACCAGCATTTGACGTGATAGTAGGAGAGAATTTGAAAACCTTAAAGGGAAATCAAAAAATTGTGAATAATGGAAAATGAATAGAAATCAGTAAATAACAGCTGAAAGGTCACCTTCTGTAAAAAAAGAAAAGGTCCATTTCTATTTAATTCTTCTCAGGACTGAGCCTAAGTCACATAGTTGCCAATTTATGGTAAATTGCATGCAAACCCACAAATATAGAAAGTAGCACTGGAGTTGGAATAATTCACAATAAAACTGTTGGAAGAGAAGCTGAGGCCACAGTAAATATGTTTTAATCTACAGCAGACTATGCTGTACCTTATCTGCTGGTGCCAGTATTCAGTGGATAACAGAAGTGTTACAGACAGGAGGGGGCTAATTTAAACCTCACTGGTTTCTCCTCTCACCACCCGTCTCTAAACAGAAAGGTGTTTTGATTTGCTTCCCCCTTTGTAAGTGATGGTATATTTCCCAACCCCTCACATTTGGTGTGATCCAATTTCTATTAGTAACCCCACAGCAGACTTGAGATAGAATGGAACTCAAAGGGTTAGTTTATTTGCACACACTGGAAATGAGAGGGGGAAGGAGTGGCAACATAGCCCCCTTTTGCATTCATACAGTAAAAGAAGGGTAGAAAAAAGAAAGATTTACGTGTAGAGACCACAGAGGAAAGAATTGGTGTTTCAGCAGGTTAGAAACCAATACTGTATAATTCGCTTTTCCAATGGTGTTGACTTCACATGATGGGATAAGCACACAGAGATGAATCAGTCTCGTAGGCAATGGCACAGAACTGCCTGTAGAAACAGGTGGTGTCAGGTATTCAGCCTGGGCAGAGCCCTTTTCCTGTGCTACTGCTCGTTAGATGTTAAATGGCAGGCTTAGTTTTCAGTACAGCAGGGCAATGTAATTGGTTCCACAAACTAGAGGTTCACATCACATGGTTCCCACCTCTCCACATTTTCTTTGATAAGGGATGTGTATCCCTCGTGCGGGTTCACGAGATGGTTAAATATTCTAACCATTAAGAATTAAAAGAAAGGTTGCAGGGTCCTTTGTCCTAGCAGATGAATAGACTCTGGTTGGCCAACCTGGGTTAGTAAATGCAGGTGGCCTTTGTGTAGTTCTCTTTGAATTTGGTCTATGCAGCCCACAGGCTTGTCATTAGTGTCTCTTCAGAGATAACGAGGTGCGGGTTTCCCTGATACTGACAGAAAGCTCCTTGTGTTCAAGGGTCACAGACAGACAGAGCTTCAGTCATTTTAAAAGATATTTGTCCAGTTTTTTTTTAAATGTTAGAAATAGCTATAGGATATCTACGCCTATTTTAAAAAAATATACAGGGTGAGGTCTTAGTGCCCTCACAGAAGAAAGGAAAATTCTACCCCTCAGAAATGCACCCTCATCTCCATGTGCAAAACAAAATATTGTAAATGCTGATTTTTTTATTTAAAGTGCTTATATTTTCCAATTCAATTATGAATTCATTTTGGACTTGAAAACAAAGCTGTAAGGTTTACCGAGACCATGATCTCCAAAGCAAATTATCCTTTTAAGTTTTTCTTTGGCATTCACTGTAACAACAGCGTAGGCAATTTCTCAGATAAAACTTGTACCTCATTTGCAATAGCAAATGATAGTGAATCGGTGTCTATTTAGGCTCAAATGGCCTTATGTATGATCTCATCCATGTAGAATTTTACTGCACAAAATTGGACAACCAAACAGCTCTGATGCCAGTGTTTATGCTCCACATGAACCACCTCCCATCTTAGCTCATCTCACCCTCTCAATGCATCATTCTATTTCTTTGTCCCTCGTGTGCTTATCTATAGTTTCTCCTGAAATGCATCTAGCTACTCACCACAACCAAACAAGTTCCACAATCTCATCACTTTGAGTGAAGAAGGTTTTCCTGAATTTCTTAGTGATTGTATTTTATTTATGGCCCATTAATACAGATGGTCTGACTAGTCTTTCTATGTCTACTCTATTGAACCTCTTTATAATTTTAAAGGCCTCTATTAGGTCACCTCTCACTCTTCACTCTTGAGAAAAGAGGCCTATTCAATCTTACTTGATAATTGAACCCACTCAGTTTTACTATCATCCTCATAAATCTTTCTTTTTATAAACTTCCTCGAGTGTTTCTACATGTCCCCTTCTGTAATATGGACACCAAAAACATACACAGTGCCCCAAATGTGGTTTAGCCAATGTTATATACAAGTTTAACATAAATTCTTTGAATTTTAAATTCACCAGAAACGAACTCCAATGCTTCATTTGCACATTTTATGGTTGTATTAACCCCCAATTAGGGATGGGCAATAAATGGTAGCCTTACCAATGACGCCCACATCCCACAAAAAAAAATTTTAAATCCAAAATTGTGTTCATAGCATAGACCAAGTAACCTGTTTCTATGCTGTAAACTCTATATAATTCTATGTAAATAAATAAATTTTGATATTGCTTTGCCCCTTCTCCCGCCAAGCACGAAAACAGCGAACGTTAAGGAGAAGCTGTTTCTCAGTAACGTCCAGCTCCCTGAGAAAATAATATTAAAAGCTTTTAAAAACCATCTGAACACAAGCACAACATATGTTGTTTTATTGAATAATTTGAAACGCTTTTACTCTTTCACTCAAGTCAGATAAAGCCAAAACAAGTGCTCCAACAACTGAATGAATTGCTGTACAAGAGGGAGTTGTCAGCGCAGCTGTCACTGTTTTTCCATTCTGCTGTTCGCTTCATCTTGCTGAAACTGCCCACACATACACTGGGTGGTTTCTACAGCAGCAGGAGGACAAAACCACCAATGTACAAAGCACTTTCAAAAACACTAATCGTAAATTAATCAAGACACCCCTTTCAAAGGCAACTACAAGTAAGTACCAGACTCAGTATGGGTGGTGGGAGAGAGAACCTTGTCTGGTATTCAGGTGTTCAGTTACTTAATGCTGAGCAATCGTGGGATATATTTCTGGTGGTCATTTCATGAGCTACGAATTGATGTTACACTTGAGTGACTAGACTGAGAGCGTGTAGGCTGTCAATATGGGAACAAAATGCAAAGATGGAATATCAGTAGCAATGTTTTGAAATACCTCATGAACATATTGTCACTTTGAAGATCATTCCCAGCATGCAATAAAAAACTACAGTATTCTTTACTCATTTGCTTCTAACGTGATTTTCTTTCCTAAACCTTCCAGTAACTGTCTATTGTTGTACTGCAGATTACGCTAATGATAATCTGAGATTAATTCCAGCAGCCTGAAAGCAGGGAAGCCCAAAGATAGATCTGTTCATTTATTTCAGAATAAAATGTCACATTTACATTTCAAATTATCAGAGTGCATTTTCACAACTACTGAGATAATGACAAGGTTTAAGGCAATGAGATGCATATTTTATTCAAGCTTGTTACTCAAATCTTTCAAAATAACATCAGTTTTTTAAACTAGTAAATGAATCATACAAATCAAAGGTTGTCATTTTGAATAGTTGGGATAAAAAGTGAAACAAACATAACAGTTCAGTGAAACTGGAAAATCAATTTATAACTGGACTATGGTAATATTTACATCAGCTTATTAATGTTAAAACCAATGATAAATTTCATGCAACAATAAAGCTGAAGACTTTTGCATGCGCAACAAATGCTATTTGAATGTTGTCGCACTCGGAAATCAAGTCTGCATCAAAACTATTAAAGTAACAAAACAAAAGCAACACTTATTTATCTAACACCTTTAACATAAGGAAATCCCATGACACTTGTCAAAAGGCATATGGAAATAGGTATTTAGTCATGAAAGAAGAGATTAGGAAGGGTGACAAAAAACTCGGCCAAAGTTTTTTTGAGCAGTTTTCTAAAGGAGAAAAGGTCCATGTGCAAGGGTTTGAAGAAGGCAATTCCAATGGGAGGTCCCTGATCTCACCCTAACCCACCTGACGGTTCTGGTCAGGAGCACAGTTTCTGTGCAGTCTGATTTTACTTTTCAGGGCAGGGCAATAGTACGAGGTCAAAATGCTCATTTGGAGAGCTGGTGCAGACACAATGGGCCAAATGGCCTCCTTCTGTGCTGTTAAAATTCTGCGATTCTGTGATTAAACTCAATGGAGAGGATTTAGTCCATCATTCAGGCCAAAGTAGATACCTGTCTCTCCAAGGTGGAGAGCAGAACTTTCATGGCATCTGTTTGAGCTTCCACCAAAGCTAGAAAGGTTGGCGATATTAGTTCCTTTAGTGAGGGCCTGGCTGTAGAGTGAGAGGTGGACACACTTTCCCGAATGGACTGTACAGTTCTGATGTCATGAGGAAGTGCCATATTCAGGCTGGAAGTGACTCCTCCACATTTTCAGCTACAAACTGTGTGGCAGTTTCCAATTCCCAGTGTAAATGTTTGGGAGAGATATGGAAAAGGCCATGGGACCTGACAACGTCTCAGCAATAGTACTGAAGAATTGTGCTTCAGAACTAACCATGTCCCAGACCAAGCTGTTCCTGTGCAGCAACAATACTGGGAGCTTCTGACAATGTGGAAAATTGCCCAGGTATGTCCTGTCCACAAAAAGCAGGACAAAATCCAACCCGGCCAATTACCAGCCATCAGTCTACTCTAGATTATTAGCAAAGTGATGGAAGGGGTCATCGTCAGTGCTAACAAGAGGCACTTACACAGCAATAACCTGCTCACTGACACTCAGTTTGGGTTCCACCAGGGCCACTCGGCTCTTGACCTCATTACAGCCAGCAGGGAGATGAAAGTGACTGCCCTTGACATCAAGACAGAATTTGACCAAAATAAAAATAGAAGGTGCTGAGTCTAATATGACACTTCTTCAGACTGTTGTGGAAGGTGGCATCATCGGAACAGATGTGACAGACACAGAAAATCTGAGAGAATGGAATGGAGTCCTTACAGGAAGCAGGGTGTGAGGAGGTGCAGTTGAAGCAGCTGTGGGAGTCGGTAGGTTTATGATGAATATTAGTAGACAGTCTATTCCCTGAAATGGAGCAGAGAAATAACGGAAGAGAAGGGAAGTATCAGAGATGGACCATGTGAAGGTGAGAGAGGGATGTAAACCGGGAGCAAAATTGATAAATTTTTCCAAGTCCCGACGAGAGCATGAAGCAGCACCAAAAGAGTTATCGATGTACCGGAGAAAGAGTTGTGGGAGGGGGCCTGAGTGGGACTGGAACAAGGAATGTTCCACATGCCACATAAAGAGACAGGCATAGCTGGAGCCTACGCAGATACCTATAGCCACACCTCTTATTTGGAGGAAGTGAGACGAGTTTAAGGAGAAATTATTCAGTGAGAGAACAAGTTCAGCCAGACGGAGGAGAGTGGTAGGGGATAGGGATTGCTCGGGACTCTGTTCAAGGAAGAAGTGGAGAGCCCTCAGAACATCCTGGTGGGGGATGGAGGTGTAGAGGGATTGGACGTCCATGGTGAAGAGGAGGCGGTTAGGGCCAGGGAACTGGAAATTGTTGATATGATGTAGGGTGTCAGAGGAATCATGGATTAAAGTGGGAAGAGACTGGACAAGGGGAGAGAGTACGGAGTCAAGATAGGAAGAAATGAATTCCGTGGGGCAGGTACAGGTTGACATGATCCGTCTACCAGGACAGTCCTGTTTGTGGATTTTGGGTAGGACGTAGAAGCGGGCCGTCCGAGGTTGGGAGACTATCAGGTGGAAGCTGTGGAGGGAAGATCTCCAGAGGAGATGAGGTCAGTGACAGTCCTGGAAACAATGGCTTGATGTTCGCTGGTGGGGTCATGGTCCATGGGGAGGTAGGAGGAAGTGTCTGAGAGTTGGCGCTCAGCCTCTGGGATGTAGAGGTCAGTGCGCCAGGTAACAACAGCACCACCCTTGTCGGCAGGTTTGATAACAAAGTCAGGGTTGGACCTGAGAGAACGGAATGCAGCAAGTTTAGAAAGAGATGGGTTAGAGTGGGTGAGAGGAGTGGAAAAAATAAGATGACTAATGTGATGCCAACAGTCCTCAATAAAAAGATGAAGAGCAGGTAAGAGGGCAGAGGGAGGGGTCCAGGTGGAGGGAGAATATTGGAGGTGGGTAAAAGGATCCGTTGAACGGGGAGAGGACTCCTGCCCAAAGAAGTGAGCACGGAGACGAAGGCGGCGGAAGAAGAGTTCAGCATCATGCCGAGCCCAAAATTCATTGAGGTGAGGGTGTAAGGGTATGAAACTGAGTCCTTTGCTGAGCACTGAATGTTCAGCATCAGAGAGGGGAAGATCAGGGGGTATGGTGAATACACAGCCAGGGCTGGGATTAGAAGATGAGATGGGGTCAGAAGGATGGGAATGGGTGGAGTGTCCTGGATGGGCGTTGGTGTGGATGAGTTGTTGGATCTTGTATTCCTTAACATCTAAAAGGAAGAGAAAAAGTTTCTTGTTAAGGCATCAGATGAGACGAAGAATGCAATGAAACTGGGGGCAAGGACAGCTTTGAGATAGGGTGAGTCGGTGCTGCTGGAGGGAGAGTTCGAGTGTGTTCATATGGCGGCGCATGGCACAGAGTGTGGATCACAGGATGCGGCGGGAACAGCAGTCCGAGGAGTGTTGTATGTCTCTGAGATACCTGTAATCCTGGGAGGATTTGAAACATGAGGGATGGAACTGCAGTTGGAATCCAGGTGGGGTAAGTCGGAGATGGAGACAGTCACTGAGGACGGAGATATGGCTGTGAATGCGAGTGACCAAACATGAGGGAAATGGAAAGCAATGAAAGTGGGCAATGTGAAAGAGACAAATGAAAATGCTGTCGGAGAGAGGACAGAATTTAAAGATGGGCATTCCTGGAAGAGAAGTGGCAATGATTGAAACACTAAAATCAAAGCGAAATACTGCGGATGCTGAAGATCTAAAATAAAAACAGAAAGTTCTGGAAAACTCAGCAAGTCTGGCAGCATCTGTGGAGAGACAAATAAAGTTAATGGTTCAAGTCCATATGACTCTTCTTCAGATCAAGTGTGGCAACATGGAGCCCGAGGAAAACTGGAGTCATTGGGAAAACTCTCCACTGGTTAGAGGCATACCTAGCACAAAGAAGCTGGCTGTAGTTGTTGGAGGTCAGTCATCTCAGTTCCAGGACATCACTGCAGGAGTTCCTCAGTTTAGTGTCCTCGGCCCAACCATCTTCAGCTGCTTCATCAATGACCTTCCTTCCATCATAAGGTCAGAAATGGGGATGTTTGCTGATGATGCACAATGTTCAGCACCATTCGTGACTCCTCAGATACTGAAGCAGTCCATGTCCAAATGCAGCAAGACCTGGACAATATCCAGGCTTGGACTGACAAGGGCCAAGTAACATTCGTGTCACACAAGTGCCAGGCAATGACCATCTCCAGTAAGAGCGAATCTAACTGTCAACCCTTGATGTTCAATGGCATTACCATCACTGAATCCCCCACTATCAACATCCTGGGGGTTACCATTGACCAGAAACTGAACTGGACTAGCCATATAAATACTGTGGCTACAAGAGCAGGTCAGAGGCTAGGAATCCTCTGGTGAGTAACTCACCTCCTGACTCCCCAAAGTCTGTCCACCATCTACAAGGCACAAGTCAGGAGTGTGATGGAATACTCTCCACTTGTCTGGATGAGTGCAACTTCAACAACCTTCAAGAAGCTCAACACCATCCAGAACAAAGCAGCCCACTTGATTGGCACCCAATTCACCACACTAAACATTCACTCCCTTTGCCACCAACGCACAGTAGCAGTAGTGTGTACCATCTACAAGATACACTGCAGGAATTCACCAAGGGTCCTTCAACAGCACCTTCCAAACCCACAACCTCTACCATCTAGAAGGACAAGGGCAGCAGATAGATGGGAACACCACCACCTGGAAATTCCCCTCCAAGTCACTCACCATCCTGACTTGGAAATATATCGCTGTTCCTTCACTGTCACTGGGTCAAAATCCTGGGATTCCCTCCCTAACAGCACTGTGGGTGTACCTACACCACATGGACTGCAGCAGTTCAAGAAGGCAGCTCACCACCACCTTCTCAAGGGCAACCAGGGATGGGCAATAAATGCCAGCCCAGCCAGTGATGCCCAGATCCCATGAAAGAATTTTTAAAAATGAAATCTCCCAGGATTAGATTCTCTGGTGAGCAACCAAAAATGTAACAGCTCCTTTCCTGCTCCTTAATTCTAACCAAATGGATTCTATCTTTGGCCCCTCAGCATATAATCCCTCTATGGAACTTGATTAATACTGCCACTGCCACCATTCCTGACCACTCCTCCCTTTTACCAAGTATTTTCCTTTTTGCAACTCTGGAGAATACACTCAACGGGCAATGAAATGTGTAAAGATGGATTGACACATGGTGAGACACAGAATACACATGGTAACTAATGCACGGAGATATTGGAGCCTGAAATGGTTCAGTCGAGGCATTAGTTATGGCACCCTCTGGCTGAAGAACATGTGAACAATGATCTCCTGCTGTGTCGAGAAGGATGTTAACAGAACATTGGACACATATGGAGATTGTGCTTGACCTCGCCACAAACACACAGCAGAAAGCTTTGCTAGCTGTCATGCTGCTAAGATTTAAGAGTTTTATTGCAGGACAGCCTGGAGAAACTACACAGGTATTTGCAAAGCTTCTCACACATTCTAAGAGATCTAGGCACTTAAGTCAACTTGATGTGGAGCCACTGAATGAAGGACTGCAGGCTTTGAGGAAACATTTAGAGAAGCTAATGTCAACCAGATTGCGAACTGTGCAATGTAATATCTCAGGTGGATCTGAAGTCACTTGGTTGACTGTTCTTAGGGGCCAGGAACTCTCCAAGTCTACCATGTCTGTTTTCTCACTGATTGCTGGGAACCAGAATTCAAGATGCTCCATGAAAGTGGGGAAGTATAGTGTGTTCATTAATTTGTACTGTTTTAAAAGTTTTTAATATCTTTATTTAGTTATTTAAAACTTAAACTAATCTCCCTGAGGCATCTCTGTGCCTCAGGGAGATTTCTGTGCTCTGACTCAGGGAATCCCCCACCCGCACAGGGAGCGCTCAGCACTTCCGAGTGCGCGTCATGCTGGGAGGGCCTTAATTGGCCCACCCACGTAAAATGGCGGTACGGACTCGGTCAGGGGGGCTGATCAGGTTCGCACCCGCTCCCGCCCACCCCCGCCCACCCCTGCACAACCCCCCCGACGGTGGGAAAATTCTGCCTTTGGAACTTGGCGAGTGGGGGAGATTTAAGTGTTAATTTTGTTCTTAAATTTTGCTCTTAAAATCTAATCTAGTCTGTAATTAGCAGTAACTGGAAAGTATTGTGTAAGCAGGCTAAGTCTTTGCTTCTTGCAGTTTAGACAGGGTAAACACACTCTCAGCTGCAGGAGCTGAGTAGTTAGTTAGCTAACTGGTTGAATCTGGTGACTGTAGCCCCTGTTCAGTTTACTATAAATTCAGTGTTCTTTAGTGCAGCCTTGGCAAATGGAGTGCAGCCGACTAACTGAGTGAAGACTGGGAGTTTGGTAAGTGGGGGAGTTTGGTGAGTGGGGGAGTTTGGTGAGTGGGGGAGTTGGGGGGGGAAGGAGGTGTTTGTTTCCTTTTTCTATCTTTCTCACCCCATAGAAACTGGTCCTTGTTCTACAGGGAAAGGAGCTAGCTGCTTGGTGAGTATCTGGTAAGTGGATAAGTTCTATTCAATCCCTAAGGTTTAAAATAGTACACAAACTGGTAGTAAAGTTAATATGATATATAAGAAAGCAACATAAATAAGTGATTAATACAATTTAGTAATTATTTAAAACACATTAAGGGTGGCAGGACAGGTGATGTGTCAAGGCTGCAGCATGTGGGAGCTCCTGGATAACATTGTGATCCAGGGAAAACACGCCTGCAGTAAGTGTTTGAGGCTCGAGGGACTTCTGCTCAGAGTCATTGAGCTAGAGGCTGAGCTGCAGACACTGCGACACATCAGGGAGGGGGAAAGTTACCTGGATGCTTTGTACCAGGAGGCAGTCACACCCCTGAGGATCGGGTCTTCTGAATTGGTCAGTGGTCAGGGACAGGAGGGTGTGACTGCCAGGGAGGCAGGTAAGGGGACCCAGAGGGCAGGAGTAAAGGAGTGTGAGCCTCTGCAATTGTCCCACAGCTTTGAGGTTCTCTAAGCTTGTTTGGATGAGAGTGGGGCTGCAGGGTGGATGAGCTGACTGACCATGGCACCGTGGTACAGGAAGCTGTTCAAGCGGGGGGAGTAAAAAGGAATGTAGTGGTAGTAGGAGCCAGTATAGCGAGGGGGATTGACACTGTTCTCTGCAGCAAAGAGCGAGAGTCCAGGCGGCTGTGTTGCCTGCCCAGTGCCAGGGTTCGGGACATCTGTTCAGGGCTGGAGAGGAACTTACAGTGGGAGGGGAGAGGATCCAGCGATCGTGGTCCATGTAGGTACCAACAACATAGGCAGGATGAGGAAGGAGGCTCTGTAGAGTCAGTATGAGGAGCTCGGCACCAAATTAAGCAGCAGAACCTCAAAGGTAATAATTTCTGAGCCATGTGCAAATTGGCATAGGGTAAATAAGATTAGAGAAATGAATGCATGGCTCAAAGACTGGTGTGGGCAAAGTGGGTTCCGCTTTGTGGGGCACTGGCATCAGTATTGGGTAAAGTGGGACGTGTACCATTAGCACAGACTACACCTGAACTGTACTGGGGCTGGTGCCCTCATGAGCTGTCTAACTAGGGAAGTAGAGAGTGTTCTAAACTGAATAGTGGGGACAAGGGACCAAATTTAGGAAAATGTGGTAAACCAACGAGTAGAGACAAAGCAATAGAGACAGGTATTAATATGGGAAATGATAAACAGACTGTGATAGGAAGGGACAGAGAGTACAAATCTAAGAGTAAATCAGCAGATAAGGCTCAACACTGCAAAAATAATAAAAGGACAAAACTAAAGGCTCTGTATCTAAACGCACATAGCATTCGAAACAAAATAGATGAACTAATAGCACAAATAGAAATAACTAAGTACAATCTGAGAGCCATTACAGAGACATGGCTGCAGGATGACATAGATTGGGACCTGAATATTGAAGGGTACGTGACATTTAGGAAGGACAGGAAGTTAAAAAAAAACGTAAGGGAGGTTGTGTTAATTAATGATGGTAAAAGCTCATTGGAGAGGGATGGACCTAAGTTCAGGAAACCGGGATGTAGAAGCAGTTTGGGTTGAGATGAGGAATGATAAAGGCAAGAAGTCACTTATGGGAGTGATGTACAGACCCCCTAATTGTAACCACACAGTAGGACAGAGTATAGAAGAAGAGATAATGGGAGCTTGCCAGAAAGGTGCAGCAATAATCATGGGGAATTTTAATCGACATAGAGACTGGTAAAATCAGATGGGAAAAGGTAGCGTAAATGAGGAGTTCGTGGAATGTTTTTGGGATAGTTTCTTGGAACAGCACGTTCCGGAGCCAACCAGAGAGCAGGCTACACTAGACCTGGTATTGAGCAATGAGATTGGATTAATTGATGACCGCCTAGTGTAAGCACCCTTAGGTAGCAGTGATCATAATATGATTGAATCTTGCATTCATTTTGAGGAAGAAACAAGTGCGTCCAAAACTAGTACCTTAAACTTAAATAAGGGCAATTGTGAGGGTATGAAAACAGAGCTAGCTAAAGTGAACTGACAAATTAGGTTAAGGGATAGGTCGATAGAAGTTCAGTGGCAAACATTTAAAGGGATATTTCAGAATACACAGAATATATACATTCCAATGAGAAAGAAAAATTCCAAGGGGAGGGCCCACCATCCGTGGTTAACTAAAACTGTTAAAGACAGTATCAAACTTAAAGAAAAAGCATATAATTACACAAAGACAGGTGGCAGATCAGAAGATTGGAAAGAATATAAAGAACAGCAAAGAAATGACAAAAAGATTAATAAGGAGCAAAAATCAGAGTATGAGAGAAAGCTAGCTAGTGATAGGAAGACAGATATAAGAGTTTCTATCGATATTTAAATAAGAAAAGAGTTAACAAAGTGAGCGTTGGTCCTATAGAAAATGCGTCTGGGGAACTGATAATGGAAAGTAGGGAGATGGCAGATGAATTAAACAGGTATTTTGCTTGAGTCTTCACTATAAATGACACAAGTGATATCCCGGAAATAGCCGAAAATCAGGAAGTGAAAGGGAGGGAGGAACTTGGGAAAATTACAATCGCCAGGGAAGTGGCATTAAGCAAATTGTTGGGGGTAAGGGCTGACAAATCCCCAGGTCCAGATGGACTTTACCCTAAAGTCTTGAAAGAAGTGGTTAGTGAGATAGTTGATGCACTGGTTTTAATTTTCCAAAATTCCCTAGATTCGGGAAAGAATCACAGAATCACAGTGCAGAAGAGACCCTTTGGCCCATCGAGTCTGCACTGACACGTGAGAAACACCTGACCTACCTACCTAATCCCATTTACCAGCACTTGGCCCACAGCCTTGAATGTTATGACGTGCCAAGTGCTCATCCAGGTACTTTTTAAAGGATGTGAGGCAACCCGCCTCCACCACCCTCCTAGGCAGCGCATTCCAGACCATCACCACCCTCTTGGTAAAAAAGTTTTTCCTCACATCCCCCCTAAATCTCCTGCCCCTCACCTTGAACTTATGTCCCCTCGTGACTGACCAAAGGGGACAAAGGGGAACAGCTGCTCCCTATCCACCCTGTCCATAGCCCTCATAATCTTGTACACCTCGATCAGGTTGCCCCTCAGTCTTCTCTGCTCCAACGAAAACAACCCAAGTCTATCCAACCTCTCTATATAACTTAAATGTTTCATCCCAGGCAACATCCTAGTGAATCTCCTCTGCACCCTCTCCAGTGCAATCACATCCTTCCTATAATGTGGCGACCAGAACTGCACACAGTACTCCAGCTGTGGCCTCACCAAGGTTCTATACAACTCCAACATGATCTCCCTACGTTTGTAATCTATGCCTCGATTAATAAAGGCAAGTGTCCCATATGCCTTTTTCACCGCCCCACTAACATGCCCTTCTGCCTTCAGAGATCTATGGACACACACGCCAAGGTCCCTTTGTTCCTCAGAACTTCCTCGTGTCATGCCATTCATTGAATATTTCCTTGTCAAATTACTCCTTCCAAAGTGTATCACCTTACACTTTTCAGGGTTAAAATCCATCTGCCACTTATCTGCCCATTTGACCATTCCATCTATATCTTCCTGTAGCCCAAGACACTCAACCTCACTGTTAACCACCCGGCCAATCTTTGTGTCATCCGCAAACTTACTAATCCTACCCCCCACATAGTCATCTATGTTGTTTATATAAATGACGAATAATAGGGGACCCAGCACAGATCCCTGTGGTACGCCACTGGACACTGGCTTCCAGTCACTAAAGCATCCTTCTGTCATCACCCTCTGTCTCCTACAACTAAGTCAATTTTGAATCCATCTTATCAAATTACCCTGTATCCCATGTGCATTTGCCTTCTTTATAAGTCTCCCATGTGGGACCTTGTCAAAGGCTTTGCTGAAATCCATATAAACTACATCAACTGCACTACCCTCATCTACACACCTGGTCACCTCCTCAAAAAATTCAATCAAATTTGTTAGGTTCCATTAGATTGGAAAAAAGCTAATATAATTCCTTTATTCAAAAAGGGAGGGAGACACAAAGCATGAAACTGTAAGCCAGTTAGCCTAACACCTGTCATAGAAGCTATTATTAAAGGTGTTACAGCAGGGCACTTAGAAACATTCAAGGCCATCAGGCAGAGTCAACATGGTTTTGTAAAAGGGAAATCATGTTTAACCAATTTGTTGGAGTTCTTTGAAGGAGTCACATGTGCCATGGATAAAGGGGAACCGGTAGACGTAATGTACTTAGATTTCTGGAAGGCATCAAAGGTTATTGCAGAAAATAAAAGCTCATGGTGAAGGAGGTAACATATTGGCATGGATAGAAGACTGACTGGCTAACAGGAAACAGAGTTGGCATAAATGGGTCTTTTCCTGGTTGGCAGGATGTGACGAGTGGTGTGCTACAGGGATCAGTGCTGCAGCCTCAACCTTTTTACAATTAACATAAATGTCTTGGATGAAGAGACCAAAGGGATGGTGGCTAAATTTGCTGATGACACAAAGATAGGCAGGAAAGAAAATTGTGAAGAGGGTGTAAGGAGGCTACAGAGGGACACAGGTTAAGTGAGTGGGCAAAGATTTGGCAAATGGGGTATAATGTGGGCAAATGTGAAATTGTTCATTTTGGCAGGAAGAATTAAAAAAAAGCTTATTATCCACATGGTGAGAGATTGCAGAGCTCTGAGATTTAGAGGGATCTGGGTGTCCTAGTGCAGGAATCACAAAAGGTTAGTATGCAGGTACAGCAGGTAATTAGAAAAGTTAATAGAATGTTATCATTTATTGTGAGGGGAATTGAGTTCGAAAGTAGGGAGTTTATGCTTCAGTTGTACAGGGCATTGGTGAGACCACATCTGGAGTGTTGTGTACAGTACTGGTCTCCTTATTTAAGGAAATATGTAAATGCATTAGAAGCAGTTCACAGGAGGTTTACTAGACTAATACCTGTAACGGTTGGGTTGTCTTATGAGGAAAGGCTGGACAGGTTAGGCTTGTATCCAGTGGAATTTAGAAAAGTAAGAGGCGACTTAATTGAAACTTTTAAGATCCTGGGGGATCTTGACAGGATGGATGTGGAGATGATGTTTCCTCTTGTGGTAGAATCTAGAACTCGGGGTCACTGTTTAAAAATAAAAGGTCACTCATTTAAGACAGAGATGAGGAGGATTTTTTTCTCTCAGAGGGTTGTGAGTCTTTGGAACTCTCTTCCTCAAAAGGCAATGGAAGCAGAGTCTTTGAATATTTTCAAGGCAGAGCTAGATAGATTCTTGATTAACAAGGGGGTGAAAGGTTATCTGAGGTAGGCAGGAATTTGGGGTTAAGGTTACATTCAGATCAGCCATGATCTTATTGAATGGCGGAGCAGGCTCGAGGGGCTGAGTGGCCTATTCCTGCTCCTAATTTGTACCCTTGTTTGCCTCAAGGGCCTTTCTAGGCAGAGATATATCCAGGACCTCCCAGTGAATGGCCAACAAATCCATTGGTCAGCTGATTGATGGATTGCTTACAATGGCTGGAATTACCTCACATGGCGTGGGGTGACTGTAACTGGACTGAACAAATGCTCAGGTTTGCATCTCTGTTTCTCTAGTCACAGAGGCATGATGTCATTGACTGCACACACATAGCAACCCAATCATCACCAGATCAATCAGGGGTATTCATCGAGTACAAGATATTTCATTCAACCAATGTGGAGCTGGAGTGGAAGCACAAGGGAAGATTTATGCAATAAAAATAGAAAATGCTGAAAAAACTCAACAGGTCTGGCAGCATCTGTGGAGAGAGAAACAGAGTTAACGTTTCAAGTCCATGTGACTCTTCTTCAGAGAGGTTTATGCAAGTGTGTACAGGTTCCCTTTGGATCAGCAAGCGCAAAGGTTACCATCTACAAACTTGGCTCATGGCACCAATGAGGGCACTCACCTATGAAGTCGGAGAAAAGTACAATGACAGCTCATGATCACCAGATTCGTCATTTTGCCATTGAGCAAGCAATTGGCCTGCTCAAGATCTGCTTCAAATCCTTCGACCAATCTGGAAGTGCACTTGCCAGCAAGAATGCCTAGAGTGGGTGATTCCAGTGAAGTGGAGGAGGAGGTAGAGGAGGACGATGACAAGGATGCCCTCTCAATGCTGCACCAGCCACCCACATGGCTGCCAGGGATTTCCTTATAGTTCCACGGTTCAGTTAGTCACTACCACTGGGCCAATATAACTACATCATACTGGACACCAACTCTGGAATTAAAATTCTAATGGGGTAGCCCTGATGAAGATGCACATTCCAGCGCACTGGGAATTCTCACATGATCGCAACACCACCCCAACCCAACTAGGGATGGGTCATAAATGCTAGCTTTGCTGCTGACCCCCCTATTCTGAAAATTAATAAGATTAATAATAATTCAGCAGGAGTAAAACAATGACCTCCACATGCTAAGTACTATGTAAAGTTTTTATTTGAGCAGCAATCCTTCTCATAAAAGTTAAACGTTTCACTAACACTCGTATAGTTATGTTCTTCTTCCCGAGGACAGGTCCTCACAGCACCTGTCTGAGTGAGAACTCTAACTCATTAAATAAGAAATAAAGTCACTTCTGCCTTACTTTTATCTTAAACACTTATCCATTGTGTGCAGAAGGGAATGGGGAATTTACCTATTACACAGGCTCTTTCAATCAATCGACGAATCTGTTAACACTCATTAATGGTTAGTCAAGTTTAAATAACACAGCTGACCAATTAAGCAGGCACTGATCTGTGTTAAAAAGGAAAGACTGCAAGTGTTTGAAATCAAAATAACACAAAACACTGGAAATACCACAGGTCAGTCAGCATCTGGAGAAGGACATGTTATGACTTTGAGTTTGCGCCCTTCCTGCAAAGTGTGTTAATAGCTGAGTGCAGCAGTCAGAGGAGAGCGCTCGAATGGACCAGAGTATTCGATTGCAGGTGATATGAGCAGTTAGTAATCCCAAGAAAAGTCAAGGTTCCTTTGTCTGAGTGATTCATTACTGTGAAAAATTATCATCTTCCTCTATCCTTTTCTATACTTATTCCATTTCCCTCTAAATGGAGTCATTTCTAATGCAACATACACATCTTAATAAGGTACCTGCTGTAAAAATGTTCCTTTAATATTACTCCCTACTTTTCCAGTGATAACCTTTGATCCATGGCTCCTGGATAAGTGTTTGCCAACCTTTTTTTTGTACGTTTCATTCATTCGAAAGCGCTTAATCAATCCACCATAACCATGACCATTTAACAACAACTTCCATTTATGTGGCACCTTTAACATAGTAGCAACTCCCTGGGCAGAATCTTCTGGCTGACGGGCGGGTGGCGGAGTCCGCACACCAGTGCTTAAAATATCGCGCGCTGACGTCAGGGCGCTCACGCGACATCAGCGCACGGCATCGCGATATTTCGGTTGGCGGGCACGCAATGCAGTGGGACGCGCGCCCGCCATTAATTAAAGGCCTTGTTAAGGCCCTTAACTCTCCAATCGACCAAGATTTTGAGGGGCCCATGCGAATTTCGGCTCGGCGCACGGGCCCAACGGGCAGGCGGGTAAGTGATTTTTTTTACAAACCTCATCCAGTGGCGGGACGAGGTTTGATTTCGGGTTTAAAAACTTTTAATAAAGTGTTTGTGTTCCTCACTAACATGTCCCATCTCGTGTGACATTTTCTCATGATGGGGACATGTTAATGATTTTTAAATGCTTCTATTTTTAGAGTTTCACAGAGTTTCAGCGATCTCCCTGAGGCTGCACTTAGCCTCAGGGAGATGTGCGCTTTTTCGTGTGCATCCGCGAAAGATCGCACTCTCACTTTTGGGGGATCCCTACCACCCCCCCCGCCCCCCTCCCCCCACACACACCGGGAAAGCATAGCGCTTCCCGTCAGGCAGCCCGCTGGGCGGGCCTTAATTGGCCCGCCCACTTAAAATGGCGGCGGGGCCAATTACTCACCCGTCACGGAGTCGATTGGGCCCGACTGCCCATCAAGGGCAAAATTCTGCCCCGTAGGCCACTTTTCAGATAAAATTCAACACCAAGCTACCTAAAAATGTATTAGGACGGAAGACGAAAAGCTTGGTCAAAGAGGTAGGTTTTAAGAAATGACTTAAAGACAGGTAAAAGTAAAGAAATGAGTGGTTCAGGAAGGGAATTCCAGAGTTTAGGGCCTAGGCAGCTGAAGGCATGACCACCATTGGTGCAGCAACCTGAGGAAACCAGCCAGCTAGTCGTGGACACAAGCCCAGTTGCTTAGGTGCAGTTCTCATGCAGAAAGACAAGACAGGCAACCCATCGATCGCTGCAATGGTAAGCCGATCACTAACACCTGTAGAGCAAAGTTATTCACAAACCGAGAGAGAAATGCTTTCAACTACTTGGACTATCTTAAACTCTCATTTCTACTTGCATGCAAGTGAATTTGAAGGTCACCAGTGAATTGTCAAAACCAAAACAACTCCTCAGGGAAGAGGTGTGGTTCCCAGGAATTGACCACATGGTAGAGCACAAGATCAGTCAGCATTTGCCATGCCAAGCAACCACAATTTCAAATCTTCATCATTCGCTCAAGATGTCTGAACCATTTCCATGGATTGACACGAGTGTTGATTTTGCAGCTTTGCAGACTGGTGGACACCCACTTGTTATTACTGATGAGTACAGCAGATTCCCAGTTGTGGAAATAATTACATCAACTTCAACAAGAGCAGTCATCCCAAAGCTTGACCAGATTTTCACTCTTGTTTGGAGTCCCTCCAATGGTGAGAAGTGACAATGGACCTCATTCAACAGCACTGAGCTCAGTAAATTTGCTGAGTACCTGCACTTTGGTCATCAAAAATTACAGCCCTTTGGACAAAAGCTGATGGAGAAGTTGAGAGATTTATGCACACCTTTAAAAATGTGATACACACAGCTGCAGCTCGGAGCAATTTGTGGAAACAAGAGTTGTATCGCCATCTTCACAATTACAAAACAGCGACTCACACGACTTCTGGAAAGCCTCCTGCTACATTCATCTTTGTAGATCCTAAATACACACGTCTCCCTGAGCTACCCCACAGGGCTAATGATCAACTTCTACCTGAACGCAATGGAAAACAGAAGGATTGAATGAGAGTAAATGCAGAACAAAATATGAAATTTAGAGTTACACCACTAAGGCCAGGAGATGGAAAAACATGAAGGTCATGTTGGATAGCAAACAACCCCCTATAAGATCCTGACACTTGTGACCAACACAAAAGGATCAATGATCACTGCTACGAACGGTGCGCAAATCATCAAAGGAATGTGTCATTCTTCAAAGTGCTGAAAACATCATTCATAATCTTTGAATCCAATTCTGACATCGACATCTCAGATAAAGAACATGAACTAAATGAGACCGCACCCAATGTGGGCCATTTTCCTACTCATGAGGGAAAACATCCACTATACTTAAATGATTATGTTACAAGTGAACTATTCTCAGTTGGTGAACAAATCTGTTCTCTCATTGTACATGACTGTAAATTAATAGAACAGTTAAATTATGTAATAGTGTTACTGGTGAAGTTCAAAGTTCATGTTAAGTTTAAGTTGACTGTTTTCACTTTTAGAAACAAACCATTGAAACATGCTACGCCTCTCAGTTACTAAGGGAAGGGGTGTAGTGTATTGAACATTGCATTGTGCATTTTATCCACTTAAGTCCACGATATACATATACCAGCAGAGGAAGTCTAGAAGGAGAATAAAATAATCCCTGTTTTAACAGCACATACAGTTCTGATTCTGAACTTTCCCTGCTGAATCTTACAGTTTCTTCCCAAAAGTTTCACAGCCAATAGTCTTACAGAGTTGCTGCTTATCCTTAAAGAGAAGCTGTCTGCAATTGTCCAACTAAAGGGATGAAGAGATTTGGCAGTAATTTGCATGATAACAGCTGCAGTAAATCCTTGGAGATGTTGCTTTAGGAAATGTAGTTAAGGAGGTTGGCCCTACTTAACTCTGAGAGACAATCCCCTGCAAAGTCCCAGGTACAAACTATATTGATGAAGGTCACTGAGCAAGGGGTAAGAACAGAAGAATACAAGAAATAGGAGCAGGAGTAGACCTCATGGCCCATTGAACCTGCTCCACCATTCAATGTGGTCATAATTGATCATGAGTTTCAAATCCAATTTCCTACCCACTCCCTTTCCCCTTAATTCCCTGAGAGACCAAAAATCTGTCTATCGCAGCTTTAGATATATTAAGAGAACATGGGTTTGGAGTAAATGAGGGAAAGGTTCAGTGTTATCAGGAATTGTGACATGGTAAATTTTATGCAGGTATACACTTCCTTCACAAGACCAGCTCCTGCCACACCGATTCCCCAGTGTAAATGTTCACCTGCTGCAGCCTTAGACAAATATGTTGCAATTCACAAATACAGCATTGAGCCTGTCTCACAAAACTGATTCAATTGAAGTTGAACTGCACGCTTACAGGTAAGCACAATTACATCATGCAGGTAACACTTTACCTATGATCTGTGAAAGAGCACTGACAGAAATAGCTCACGTGAGAAGGTCTGGCACAGGGAAGGGGATGATCAGGAAATGGTGCTACTTCAGGTACTCCACTTGCTAATATCTTCATTAATGAACTCTGCTACAGATCGAGGCTGCTCCCAGCAACTGGGAGAGAGCCAGGGCAGATGGTGAGCCAGCTGTGCTTAAGCTGCTGTCGAATGTTTGAGTAGATGTCTTTCACCACTTTTGGCAGAGAATCTAGAGGGCATTGACAAGGGCAGGTTTGGAGGCACAATGCCACCACTCAGCAAGTATCTTCCATTTATAATGATCTTTCATTTGCCAAATCCCTTTCTAAACCCAGCGAGAACCATATTTGCAAATCCACTACATGATGTATTTAAAGTCTCATTTACCTTGGAATCCATCATAAATCCTAATCTTTTTTATTTTCCCTCAGCTTCTTCTCGAGACACCTCCAAACAAAGCAGTGGCTCTGACACAGCCACAGCAAGCTCCATTTGCCCAGCACAGATATCAGATACCCCCATACAGGGGCATTTATGTAGCACCTTTAACATTGTAAAACATCTCAAAGTGCTTCACAGGAGCATAATCAGGCAAAAATTAACTCCAGGCCAAAGGAAAAGGAATTAAGTCAGGTCACCTAAAGCTTGGCCAATGAAGTAAGTTTAAAGGAGAGTCTTAAAGGAAGAGAGAGAGAGAGAGAGAGAACGAGAGATGAAGAGGATTTGCAAAGGGAATTCCAGAGTTGGGGCTTAGGCAGCTGAAGACATGGCCTCCAAGGGGTGAGACTGGAATTTGATAAACAAAGATTTTGCAGAGGCTTGCAGGGCTGAACAAGGTTGTAGAGATAGGGAGGGCCAAAGCTATTGGTGATGTTTCAACTCAAGAACAGGAATATACATTTGAATTATTGGTGTCCTCTGCTCCAGAAAGCCAAGTGGTAAAGGATAGAACTGGAACCAATCTTCACACACTTATCTCCTAACCCATCCTCCACAGTTTCAGTCTGTTCCCAGTTAATACCCATCTCCTGCAGGCAATGAAATCCAATTAACATGGTTGTTACTTGTTACTGTATTTGAGAAAGGGGAATTGGGTGAATAGCAAGTGAAATTGGCCGACTGTAGTTCATGCTTTTTATTGACTAAAAGATCAATGGATTGGTATCCTACTGGACTTACTTACAGATAGAACCCATTACAAGAGCAAAGTGCATTAGGAACATCCTCCAGTTCAACATGAAGTAGTTGGGAATGCAGTGCACCTCTGATATCAGTGTAGTTGTGTGAAAGGTAGTTACACATGCATAGCAACATTTTCATGACCATTTGAAGGGAACATAAAACAAAGAGCACCGACCAACGCGCTCTCAAATTCCAATGTGGCTGTAGACCTGAAACTACATTTACAATCAAAATATCACAAAGGAAATATTCATCATTTTATTGTATCTCTTTGGATGGATAGTGCTTACTGGGCAGAGCTGTGGTGGAGGCTGTGGATTGTATAAGTGTTAAAGAGTTGAAACATGGAAGTTTAACTTGAGTTCAGAGAAAGTGCAGCATATTCTTGTAGCAGCAGCAGGCAAGAATTCATTGCAGAAACAAAATTGGACAGGAGCAAGTATCTATTGTGAACATTCAATGAAACAGTTAGCGTGCTTTGAAAGGCACAGCAGAATAACTCGGAACCATTTAGCTATCATATTTCTATTTCATTTTGCCTGTTGTGTAGCTGGGGCAGAGCCTCACTTAAGATATGAAATTGATTTATATATATTTCATAAATATAACTCTCCTACATTACTCCTCTGATATCCCATCATTGAGCAGCATTAACCAACTTTAATATCATTCCCAATGTGCTCAAGTGCAAGTCACTTACATACATGTGTAATAAAAGTGATAGTTGACACAGATCCCCGCAGCACATCAATAACCACATCCCACCGAGAAAACAACCATTGACCTTGCTTTGTGCTTAGTTCCCTAACCATCCTCTTTTTACATAGAAACATTTCCTTTATGCCACATATCTTGATTTTTCTAATAAGTTTCTTATGTGGCAGCTTAGCAATGGCCTTCTGAAAATTCACACATCTACAACCCCCACACACACCCTCACACCACAGCCCCACACCCACAACACCCCACACACACCCTCACACCACAGCCCCACACACACATCACCCCACACCCACACACACACCCTCACACCACAGCCCCACACCCACAACCCCCCCCACACCCACACACACACAACAGCCCCACACCCACCACAGCCTCACACCCACAACACCCCACACACACACACCCTCACACCACAGCCCCACACCCACAACCCCCCCACACACACCCTCACACCACAGCCCCACACCCACAACCCCCCCACACACACCCTCACACCACAGCCCCACACCCACAACACCCCACACACACCCTCACACCACAGCCCCACACACACATCACCCCACACCCACACACACACCCTCACACCACAGCCCCACACCCACAACCCCCCCCACACCCACACACACACCCACACACCACAGCCCCACACCCACAACCCCCCCACACACACCCTCACACAACAGCCCCACACCCACCACAGCCCCACACCCACAACACCCCACACACACACCCCCTCACACCACAGCCCCACACCCACAACCCCCCACACACACCCTCACACCACAGCCCCACACCCACAACCCCCCCACACACACCCTCACACCACAGCCCCACACCCACAACCCCCCCACACACACCCACACACCACAGCCCCACACCCACAACCCCACACACACCCACACACACACCCTCACACCACAGCCCCACACCCACAACCCCACACACACTCACACACACACCCTCACACCACAGCCCGACCCCCACAAACCCCACACACACCCACACACCACAGCCCCACCCCCACAACCCCCCACACATACCCACACACCACAGCCCCACACCCACAACCCCACCCCACACCCACACACACACCCTCACACCACAGCCCCACACCCACGACCCCACCCCACACTCACACACACACCCTCACACCACAGCCCCACACCCACAACCCCACCCCACACCCACACACACACCCACACACCACAGCCCCACACCCACAACCCCACCCCACACCCACACACACACTCTCACACCACAGCCCCACACCCACAACCCCCCACACACACCCTCACACCACAGCCCCACACCACAGCCCCACCCCACACCCACACACACACCCTCACACCACAGCCCCACACCCACACCCACACACACACCCTCACACCATAGCCCCACACCCACAACCCCTCACACACACCCTCACACCACAGCCCCACACCACAGCCCCACACCCACAACCCCACCCCACACCCTCACACCACAGCCCCACACCCACAACACCCCACACACACTCTCACACCACAGCCCCACACACACACCCTCACACCACAGCCCCACACCCACAACCCCCCACACACACCCACACACCACAGCCCCACACCCACAACCCCGCCCCACACCCTCACACCACAGCCCCACACCCACAACCCCACCCCACACCTACACACACCCAGCCACCCACACACACATCCCACACCCTCACTCCCACACACACCCCACCCCCACCCACCTCCACACACACCGCCAGCAACCCCCACACATAGCTCACATTCACACTACCCCCCACACACATAACCCACACACACCCCAACACACAACCAAACATACATACGAACATACGAATTAGGAGCAGGAGGAGGCCATTCGGCCCTTCACGCCTGCTCTGCCATTCAGTAAGATCATGGCTGATCTGAATGAAACCTCTACTCCACATTCCCACCTACCCCCAATAACCTTTCACCCCTTGCTTAAAGAATCTACCTCCCTCTGCCTTAAAAATATTCAAAGACTCTGCTTCCACCTCCTTTTGAGGAAAAGGGTTCCAAAGACTCACAACCTTCTGAGAGAAAAAGTTTCTCCTCATCTCTGTCTGAAATAGGCAACCCTTTATTTTAAGCAGTGGACCCCAGTACTAGATTCGCCCACAAGAGGAAGCATCTTTTCCACATCCACCCTATCAAGACCCCTCAGGATCTTATATGTTTCAATCAAGTCACCTCTTACTTATCTAAAGCCCAATGGATACAAGCCAAACCTGTCCAATCTTTCCTTAGAAGACAACCTGCCCATTCCTGGTATTAGTTTAGTAAACCTTCCCTGAACTGCTTCCAAGGCATTTACATTCTTCCATAAATAAAGAGACTAATACTGTACACATGCTCCTGGTGTGGTCTCACCAGTGCCCTGTACAACTGAAGCATAGACTCCCTACTTTTGTAATCAATTCCCCTCACAATAAACAATAGCATTCTATTAGCTTTCCTAATTACCTGCTGTACCTGCATGCTCACCTTTTGTGATTCATGCACTAGGACACCCAGGTCCCTCTGCATTCCAGAGTTCTGCAATCTCTCACCATTTAGATAATAAGCTTCTTTTTTATTCTTCCTGCAAAAATGGACAATTTCACATTTTCCCACATTATACCCCATTTGCCAGATCTTTTCCCACTCTCTTTGTAACCTCCTCATGTCCTCTTCACAGCTTACTATCCGACCTATCTTTGTGTCATTAGCAAATTTAGCAAACCGTACCTTCAGTCCCTTCATCCAAGTCATTTATATAAATTGTAAAGAGTTGAGGCCCCAGCACTGATCCCTGTGGCACACCACTCATCACATCCTGCCAACCAGAAAAAGACCCATTTATGCCAACTCTCTGTTTCCTGTTAGCTATCCAATCTTCTACCCATGCCAATATGTTACCCCCTACACCATGAGCTTTTATTTTTCACAATAACCTTTAAAGTGGCACCTTATCAAATGCCTTCTGGAAATCTAAGTACAGTACATCCACCAGTTCCCCCTTATCTACAGCACATGTGACTTCTTCAAAGAGCTCCAATAAATTGGTTAAACATGACTTCCCTATCACAAAACCATGTTGGCTCTGCCTTATTACCCTGATTTTTCCAAATGCCCTGTTATGATGTCTTTAATAATAGCTTCTAATGTTTCCCCTATGACAAGTGCTAGCCCAACTGACCTTTAGTTTCCTGTTTTCTGTCCCCCTCCCTTTTTGAATAAAGGAGTTACATTCATTATTTTCCATTCTAATGGAACCTTCCCCGAATCTAGGGGATTTTGGAAAATTAAAACCAATGCACCAGCTATCTCACCAGACACCTCTTTTAAGGTCCTAGGATAAAGTCCATCAGGTCCCGAGGATTTGTCAGCCCACAGCACCAACAATTTGTTCAATACCACTTCCCTGCTGATTGTAGTTTTCCCCGATTTCCTCTCCCTTCCATTTCCTGATTTACAGCTATTTCTGGAATGTTACTTGTATCCTCTATTGGGAAGACCAATGCAAAATATCTGTTCAATTCATCTGCCATCTCCTTATTTTCCATTATTAATTCCTCAGGATCATATTCTATAGGGTTAGAAAAGAGTAGCTACGAGGAGAGATTGGATAGGTTGGGGTTATTTTCCTTAGAACAAAGAAGGCTGAGAGGTGACTTGATTGAGGTGTACAAAATTGAGGGGAATAGATAGAGTGGACAGGATAAAATTGTTTCCCTTGATGGAGAATTCTAGAACCAGGGGACATAGATTCAAGATAAGTGGCAGAAGGTGTAGGGGGGACATGAGGAAGAACTTTTTTGCGCGGAGGGTAGTGGGCGTCTAGAATTCGCTGTCCAAGTTGGTGGTAGAGGCAGAAACTCTAAACTCTTTTAAAAAGTACCTGGATCTGCACCTAAAGTGCTGTAAGCTGCAGGACTATGGGCCGGGTGCAGGAAGGTGGGGTTAGAAAGGGCACCTGGGTATCCTCGGGCTGGCATGGACAAGATGGGCCGAATGGCCTCCCTCTGTGCTGTAACTTTTCTATGGCTCTATGGTGCTAGGACCAATATTCACTTTGTTAACTCTTTAATTTTTTTAAACATCTATAGGAACTTTTAATACCTGACTTTATATTTCTAGCTAGCTTTCTCTTGTACTCTAATTTTTCCTTCCTTATCAATCTTTTGGTCATTTTTTGCTATTCTTTATATTCTGTCCAATCTTCTGACCTGCCACCCGTCTTGCGTAATCATATGCATTTCCTTTAAGTTTTATACTATCTTTAACTATTTTGGTTAACCACAGTGGTGGGTCCTCCCCTTGGAATTTTTCTTTCTCGTTGGAATGTATCAATTCTGGGTACTCTGAAATATCCCTTTAAATGTCTGCCACTGTATCTCTATTGACATACCTGTTAACCTCATTTACCAGTTTACTTTAGCCAGCTCTGCTTTCTTGCTTTCATAATTGCGCTGAATTAAGTTTAAAATACTAGTCTTGGACCCACTCTTCTCTCCTGCAAACTGAATGTAAAATTCAATCATATTATGATCGCTGCTACCTAGGGGTGCCTTCACTATGAGGTTTTCAATTAATTCTATCTCGTTGCTCAATATCAGGTCTAATATAGCCTGTTCTTGGTTAGCTCTAGAACGTGCTGTTCTAAGAAACTATCCTGAAAACATTCTATGAGTTCCTCGTCTATGCTATCTTTGCCCATCTGATTTTTCCTGTCTATGTATAGATTAAAGCCCCCCATGATAATTGCCACACCTTTCTGAAAAGCTCCCATTACTTTTTTCTTTATACCCTGTCCTACTATATGGGTAGGGGGCCTACATAACACTCTCACAAGTGATTTCTTGCCTTTTTCATTTCTCATCTCTATCCAAACCATTTTTATACCCTGGTTTCCTAAACTTAGGTCATCCCTCTCTAGTGTGCTAATACTATCATTAATTAACAGATCCACCTTTTCGTAGCTTCCTGTGCTTCCTAAATATCATGTACCTCTCAACATTCAGGTCCCAATCTCTGCCAGCCTGCAGCCATATCTGTCTAATGGTTATTAGTTCATACTTATTTATTTCCTTTTATGCTCTCAGTTCATTGGTTTTGTTTCAAATGCTATGTGCATTCAGAAACAGAGCCTTTAGCTTTGTCCTTTTATTATTTTTGTAACCTCTAGCCTTATCTGCTGATTTACTCTTAGATTTATGCTCTCTCTTCCTTCCTGTCATGGTCTGTTTATCATTTCCCACATTAATACCTTTCTCTCCTACCTTTTCTCTGCTCTTTGATTTCCCAAATTTGATCTCTTGTCCCCAAGCACACTCTCACATGCACTCTCACTCACACTCTGACGCACACTCACACATCACATTCAACATCCTGGGTGCTACCATTGACCAGAAACTGAACTGGACTAACCATATAAATACTGTGGCTACAAGAGCAGGTCAGAGGATAGGAATCCTCTGGTGAGTAACTCACCTCCTGACTCCCCAAAGCCTGATCACCATCTACAAGGCACAAGTCAGGAGTGTGATGGAATACTCCCCATTTGCCTGGATGAGTGCAGCTCCAACAACACTCAAGAAGTTTGACACCATCCAGAAGAAAGCAGCCCGCTTGATTGGCACCCCATCCACAAACATTCACTCCCTCCACCACCGACGCACAGCAGCAGCAGTGTGTACCATCTACAAGGTGCACTGCAGGAATTCACCAAGGCTCCTTAGACCGCACCTTCCAAACCCACGACCTCTACCATCTAGAAGGACAAGGGCAGCAGATAGATGGGAACACCACCACCTGGAATTTCCCCTCCGAGTCACTCACCATCCTGACTTGGAAATATATCGCCGTTCCTTCACTGTCGCTGGGTCAAAATCCTGGAACTCCCTCCCTAACAGCACTGTGGGAGTACCTACACCACATGGACTACAGCGGTTCAAGAAGGCAGCTCACCACCACCTTCTCAAGGGCAATTAGGGATGGGTAATAAATGCTGGTCTAGCCAGCGATGTCCACATCCCGTGAATGAATGAAAAATAACACACATCCACACAGTCTCTCTCACACCCACACACTCTCTCACACAAACACATACCCACACCAGTTTCTATACACTTATATTGATGGACTATAATTAATTCCATGGAGCAATACTGACACCTGGAGTTGTGTTAGTGATGATCAGGATTACTTTGTCTTGTTGGGGGAAATCACTCATTACAGATGCTTTGCTCACTCAGGAATTGGAGGATAAATCATGCTGTTCTCCAGTCCCAGTGAGGGAACCATACAAGAAGGCAGCTTGGGCTGGAGAATGGTGTAGTCCTATCACTGACCTTATCGCTGGAAAACAGGTTTGTTGAATTTACCTTCGTATAAACGTATGTTTTTTACTTGTTTATTTGTTTTTAAGTTTTAATGTTTGTAAGGATGTGAACACATTGGAGAGAGTGCAGGAGAGGTTTACGAGAATGGTTCCGGGGATGAGAAACTTCAGCTATGAGGATAGATTGGAGAGGTTGGGACTGTTCTCCTTGGAGAGAAGAAGGCTGAGAGGAGATTTGATAGAGATGTTTAAAATCATGAGGGGGCTGGACACAGTAGATAGGGAGAAGCTGTTCCCACTCGTAAAAGGATTAAGAACGAGAGGGCACAGATTTAAAGAGATTTGCAAAAGAAGCAAGTGTGACGTGAGAAAAAACTTTTTCACACGGCGAGTGGTTCGGGTCTGGAATGCGCTGCCTGGAAGTGTGGTGGAGGCAGGTTCAATCGAGGCATTCAAGAGGGCATGAGATGGTTATTTGAATAGAAACAATGTGCAGGAGTACCGAGAAAGACAGGGCAATGGCACTAGGTCATAATGCTCATTTGGAGAGCCGGTGCAGACAAGATGGGCCGAATGGCCTCCTTCTGTGCTGTTAAAATTCTGTGGTTCTGTGATATGTGAGTGCTAGGAATGATGACTGAACATATCACATGCTGCTAGATGAATGAGTTCAGTACTGTAACATCAAAATGCAGTCATACACACACACACAGACATACACACAGACACACAGACACAGGCACAGACACAGGCACACAATCACACACAATTACCTGGTTGAATGAAGTGGGCCTGGATTTTCAATAGCATACTAAATCATAATTACTGCAGAACCTCTCTAGTCATGACATCTAACCTTATATTTGTCGAATATCAAATTTCTCAATTATCTAAAATAAATCTATAGATACTTAATAGAATTAAAATTTTAAAACATTATGTTGTTTTAGCTTTTACCTTAAATCTAAGTATATATCCTAATTTTTAGTTCACTTTCTGTGAAATGATTAAAAAGCAAAGGATAATCAGTGCATTTACTTCCAGGTTTCCTGTCTGTGAGAATTCTTCAATGTGATTGGTTTCTTAGGCTGCTTGAAGATATCATGTTTGCTCAATGCCAGAGATCCCTGATAGTTGGCGTCATGATCAAATTAACATTGGCAAATGTGAAATCCATGCCACAGGGATTGCTAGATTGTTAAGGACAATTTTCTTTGAGGACAGCAGCCAGCCCCATCACTTAAACCTGGGCCCGCAAAATCCAGGCTGATACAATGCCCTTATTTTTTAAGAGGTTATAATAATATTGGGCTGAATTTTGCCATCGGCGAGCAGGGGGTGGGGCCCCCTCGCCGATGTATAAAATGACGCGGGATGATGTCAGGGGGAACCCCCGACGTCAACCCGCCCCATTTAAATTTTCAGGAAGGTGGGAGCACAGCAAAATCAGCTGTGGGCCCGCCGACCTGTCAATGGCCAATTGAGGCCATCGACAGGATCAATTAAACAATTAAAGGACCTGCCCGTCCAATCTTAAGGTTGGCGGGTTGGCCAGGAGCCCCGGCGGGGAATAGAGAAAACATGAAACCTCATCCACCAGCGGGATGAGGTTTCATGTAGGAATTTAAAAAGTTTAATAAAGTTTTAGTGAAATTTATGAACATGTCCCATCTCGTGTGATATTGTCACATGAGGGGGACATGTTAAGGTTTTTTTTTTCTATTTTTAATGTTTTCACAACTGTCAGCAATCTCCCTGAGGCTGCACTTAGCCTCAGGGGGATGTGCGCTCTTCCGTGCGCATGCGTGAAAGAGCACACTCTTGCTTTTAGCGAGTCCCCCCACCGCCCACACAGGGAGCGCACTTCCCGCTGGACATCACGCTGGGCGGGCATTAATTCGCCCGCCCACGTAAAATGGCGGCGGGGCTCGCTTCTCCGGCAGGGATCAGCTCCCCGCCCGCCAGAGATTGGGTCAGGCCCGCCCGCCCGACACGCAGAACATTCTGCCCATTGTTTAGTTTAGCTGCTGTGATCAGTCTCTGCAAATGGACGCTGCTGCTTCTACACTATCCTTATAGTTAACATTTTCCTACTTAGAACATAAGCATCTAATTCCCTACTTTCCTGCCTCTTTCAAACAATAGAATTAACGTAATGAATTTCAGACAGGCAGGTTGAGGCTAGTTTAAGCGTTTGTACCCCCCTCTCATAATTAATTTTCAAAGACATTGACTACAGAGTCTTTATATTTCAAGAAATAGACACAGAAAGATAATGCAAGCTGCACTCAAGTATGTTCAGTATCAGTTCCAAACCAACATTGACAAAGATAAGACAGTCTTCTCCACTGCTGTTTTTTTTTTCCATTCAGCTGGACATCTAATGTACATAAACCCAGTGCCATAGATAAGTTTCTCCAAACCAGAAGGGTTGTTATAACAATCAATGATGGTTGTCATGGTCACCATGACACAATATTCCAGAATTATTAAGAGAATCTAAATTCCACAAGTTGCCATAGTGAGATGTGAACCCATGACCCAGAGCATTAGCCTGGGCCCACCAGATTACCAGTGGCATTACCACTACACTACACCCCCTCTAGTCTGAGTTACGCCACTCTTCTATTAGCCTCACAAAAACAGCATCTTGCTGACTGTCTCATCATTGAAATACATTGAACAGAGACTCAGAATGGTTACAGCAAGAAGGGGGCAGTTTAGCCCATTGTGCCTGTACTGTCCCTCTGAAGGAGCAATTCATCTAGTGCCTCTCCCCTGCTTTCTCCCCATTACCCTGCATTATTTTCCTTTTCAGATAATGATCTTTGAGTATCTTGATTGAACCTGCCTCCACCCCACTTTCAGGCAGTGCATTTGAGGTCCTGTGTGAAAATGTTTCTCTTCATGTTGCCATTGCTTCTTTTACCAATCATCTTAAATCTGTGTCCCTCTGGTTCTCGATCCTTCCACCAATGGGAACAATTTCTCCTCATCTACTCCATCCAGACCCCTCGTGATTTTGAACACCTCTATCAAATCCCCCCTCAACCTTCTCCCTCTCTGAGAACACTCCCAACTTCTTCAATTTTTCAGTGTAACTGAAGCTCTTCATCCCTGGAATCATTCTCGTGAATCTTTTCTGCATCCTCTCTAAGACCTTCACATCCTTCCTAAACGTGCCCAGACCTGGATATAATACTCCAGCTGAGGCCGATTTTGTACAGGTTTAATACAACTTTCTTGCTTTATTTCTACTCTATACCCTTATTAATAAAGCCCAGGATACTCTATGCTTTATTAACTGCTCTCTCCACCTGTCCTGCCACCTTCAATGATTCATGTATATATACACCCAGGTCCCTCTGCTCCTGCACCCACTTTAGAATTGTACCTTTTATTTTATATTGTCTGCATTCTTCCCACTAAAATTATTCATTTCAAATTTCTCTGCCTGAATTTTATCTGTCATTTACCCACCCATTCCACCAATCGGTCATTGCCCTTCTGAAGTTCTACACTACAGCGTTTGGTGGTAGATATGAACCAAGTGTGGAGTATCATCCCATACTTACTGTTGGAGATTTTAAAAATGTAAAATTTCTAATTTGAATTTAGTTTTAAACCTTATCTTTGACTCTTTTATTCTCTCTCTTTCAACCTTTCTTTAACCTCTTTGTTTCTGTTCCTGTAGCTGACTTGGAATTAAATTCACACCCGCTCTAATTTACATTCCCTTCCCTGTCCTTACATTGTCATATTTCCCAATCCTTAAATCTCATTGGCTGGGAGATCCCATGTTGATAAACATATTCATTCAGATCCCAGCTTCCTGATTTCTCTAACGCAGGGGCAAAGGAGCAGGAGAAGGCCATTCAGCCCATCGAGCCTGCTCTGCCATTCAATACAATCATGGATAATTATCCACTTCAATGCCCTTTTCCCCACACTGTCTCCATATCCCTTTATGTCAGTGGTGTTTAGAAATCTGTCAGTCTCTGCTTTGAATACTCAGTGACTGAGCTTCCACTGCTCTCTGGGATAGGAAATTCCAAAGATTCACCACCCACTGAGTAAAACAAAATTCTCCTCATCTCGGTCCTAAGTGGCTTCTCCCTTATTCTGAAATTGTATCTCCTGGTTCTAGATTCCCCAACCAGGGAAAACATCTTACCTGCATCTACCCTGTCTGTCCCTTTAAGTATTTTGTAGGTTTCAATGAGATCACATCTCATTCTCCAAATTCTAGAGAATACAGGCCCAATTTCTCCAATCTCTCTTCATAAGACAGTCCCGCCATCCCAGGAACAAGTCTGGTGAACATTCACTGCACTCCCTCTATGGCAATAATATCCTTCCTAAGGTAAGGGGACTAAAACTGCACTCAGCACTCAAGGTGCTGTCTAACTAAGCTTCTATACAATTGAAGCAAGACCTCACCACTCCTGTACTCGAATCCTCTTGTGATAAAAGCTAACATTCCATTAGCTTCCCAATTGCCCGTTGCACCTGCTTGTTAGCTTTCAGTGACTCATGGGCCAGAATTTTCACGTTGGCGTGCAGAGATGGGCATAAAATGACGCACGGTAATGTCGGGCGAGCGTCCCGATGTCACCGCGCGCCATTGGGATATTTCAGTGGGGGGTGCGCGATGTTCTCCGATGCGCGCCCGCCATTAATTAACAGGCCAGTTAAGGCCCTTGAGGCGCCAATTGACGGTGATTTTTGGGGCCCGTGCGATCTTCAGGATGTCGCACGGGCGGAACGGGCATGTGAGTAGGAGATATTTTTATAAACCTCATCTACAGGCGGGATAAGAGGGATCAGTGGGGTCATGAATGTTATTTGTCAGACATTTAATGCTTAAACTTACTGCTTCTTGCCTGTGTGAGCAGGAATACTTCGAATCTCTTCCCAGCTGCTTGGACAGGACTCACAAACTTCAGGTCAGGACTCAGAGTAAACATCATTTCAGGGGCATTGCAGGTTTTAGGAAGCCTTCCCTTAGCATGGGAATGGGAGCTGAACTCTCTACTGGAGGCAGCTCCTCTGAGGAGGAAGGGAGGGCTAGAAGGGGGAGGAGGCCAGGAATGCACATTCAGCCTCCAGGGGAGCCACCTTTGGGAGGACAGGCGCAGGCACAAGGGGCGCAGAGCCAAGAGGTAGTCCAAGGCAGAAGGGGCTGCAGAAGACGCCACTATCCTGCTGCCAGGGTTTACAGGCAGCGAAGCAGCTACCTCAATATGTCTGAGGAGCAGTGCCGAAGGAGGCTCCGTCTCTCAAGGGAGACAGTCAACTATATCTGTCAGGTGATTGGACCTGAGATCTCCCCTAACTGTGTGGGTGGACACCCCATGCCAGTGGCTCTGAAGGTCACAGCTGCCCTCAACATCTATGCCTCTGGATCCTTCCAGGGCTCGGTGGGTGATCTCTGCGGAGTCTCCCAATCAGCTGTCCACACTTGTGTCAAGCAGGTTACAGATGCTCTGTTCAGACGGGCATTGACCTTCATCCACTTCCGCTGCGACCAGGCAAGTCAGACACAGCGAGCCAGAGGCTTCGCAGCCATTGCTGGCTTCCCCCGTGTCCAGGGTGCTATAGACTGTACACATGTGGCCATCAAGGCGCCAGCGGGTGAGCCCGGTGCCTTCGTCAACAGGAAGGGCTTCCACTCCATGAACGTGCAGATAGTGTGTGATCACAGGATGCTGATTCTGCAAGTCTGTGCAAGGTACCCAGGCAGCTCCCATGACGCCTATATCCTCAGACACTCCCAGGTGCCGGGGCTCTTCAGTGCTCCAGCCCGGCTGGATGGATGGCTGCTGGGTGACAAGGGCTATCCCCTCAGAAGGTGGCTCATGACACCTCTCCGCCATCCAAGAACAGAAGCTGAGCAGCGGTACAATAGGGGCCAGGGCACTACAAGGGCTGTGGTGGAGAGAACCATCAGTCTTCTCAAGATGCACCACCGATGCCTGGACCGCTCAGGGAGTGAAATCCAGTACCACCCAGATCGTGTGTCGGTGATAGTGGTTGCATGCTGCACTCTCCACAATCTTGCGCTGGAAAGGGGCGACGGAGTGGACGATGAAGATGTAGACACAGTAGCTGTGGCTGCACACGATGAGTCCAGCAGTGAGTCCGAGGATGAGCACACACAGGGAAATGCTGAGGAGGTAGACACTGACCCGGGCATACTGCAGGGAGGCAGGGACACCCAGGAGGCTTTAATCCAATGAGCCTTCAGCTAGGACACCACAGGTGAACCTCCAACACACGCCAGGGCTGCAGGCTCCACACTCAAAACCTGAGAGCAACACCTGCCTGGTTAGGAACATTAACTATGTGCCTTGTCAATAAAGCTCAATGACAAACAAGTCGCTCTTAATATCATGGGTTCCTGTCCACCTGCAGAAGTAAGGAATCACCCTGAGGCATGCACACATATAAACATTTAATGAATTAATAAAATGAAGCAGAAAAGAAACTGAATGCAAAGGTGTTAGCATCACACCAACTTGTCATCAGCTCATAGCAGAGCAACACAAAAGCACCAGTGATAAACCCATGCTGTGCCTAAGGTGCCTTATGTTTACGTTTCCGGGTGCTGTGTCTTGGTGCTGCCCCTCGCTGGGAGTGGTATCTGTGCCAGCTGCTGACTCTGCTGTCCTGTTGGCCTCGATGACCTTGGCGGCCGTCCTCTGGCCCGTGGAGCCTGTGCAGGCCCCGCCTGGGAGGGAGCTGCCAGTTCCACAGCTGGCATCATCCCCAGTCCGAGCGCAACCCCAGGAAGCCCTGATTGTTCCCCTGGAGAAGCCTCTCCATGAGAGTCACCACTCTCTCCATGGAGGACGCATGGCGCTCGCCCATGAGGCTTATTGCATCAGTGATGCTCCACGTGGACTCCTCCACCACGGAGACCAAGCCAAGCACATCCTCATGGCCGCATTTCCTGCATCTGCTGCCTCACGGACGACTCCAGAGGGACATCATCAGGCACCGACTGAGCATGTGTCTGGTCCCCTGCAGTCCTCCGACTGCTGGCACCATGGGCACTCTCTGTCTCTGCCATCTCCTCCAGCGACTGTGAAGCGTTCTCACCGCTATTCCCCGGGACACTAGCCAATGATCTAATTCCCACTGAGGTGCTAATATCTGCGCTGGTGCCTGGCAGAGATGGTGTGACACTGGTGAGTGGATTTGCTCTGGGGTCTCAGGGGTGAGAGGTGGCCCCTCTGTCTCCTCCTCCCGGCCCTGCTCTGCTGATGCTGAAAAGAAGAACAAGGATATTTGATTAGTTCAAGTGGAGACAATGTTAATGTGCATCCCTGTCCCTTGGATCAGTAAGTGCTCATCCTTCCATTATCAATGGCCAATCCCTAATCCATGTTGGAAGCTTCAATCACTGAGCATTCAGCAGTGTCATGGCTGCTGGGGCACACATGGTGACCTCAGTGCTCGGTGAACATACCTCCCTGTGGCACCCCAGCCTCACCACCACCGGTGGATCTGGGCGCATGGCGCCTCCCCAGATCCATCACCTCTTGGCTCATATCTAGTCACGATGGCCAACTGGGCCCGACCTCCACCAGTCCCCATCCGTTCAGGGGCGTTATGCGCAGTCTTCTCCTGAAAGGGAGAGAAAAGCATTGATTAGTCCAGCCTGTACCTGGATTCCCATCGCATCCCTGCCAACCCAGCCAGAGTGGGACATTGCAGGGCTCCAGTGATTCATCCTCCCACAGCTGCTGCACACTCACACCAAGAAGCCAAGGCTGACCCCCCCATTGCCCACATGCTGCCTCCATTACATTTGGCACCACACGGTCTAACCTTGCAAAGCAAGGACACCAAGCACATGGAACGCCAAGGGCAGCAGATGGATTGGTGCCCCACCAGCTGGAAGCTCCCCTCCCAGCCTGTTAGCACCCTGACTTTGACATGCTTCCCAGTCCCAGCACTGTGTCTAGGTGCAGACCCTTGAGTTTGCCCCCAAAACTCTACTCTGGGTGTCAGTGTCACACATGCTGCGGGTACAGGACCCATTTCAGCGCCACCCTCTCAGGGTGAACTAGGCATGGGCAATATCTGCTGGCCCACCCAGCGAGGGACACGTGCCCGTGAAGGGTTCAATGCTGTAACTGCACTTAGAGTTGGGGGTGGGGGTCTGGGATGGAAAGGTTACCGGCTGTATTAAGTGACCTCTGCCAACACGGTGCCCACTCTTCCCGAGTGCAAGAGGCCGTTGAAAAGTTTGCAGCACTGGACCCACATGCGTCGCACTACGTCCTGGGAGCTGACTATCTCGGCCACCTCCTCCCAGGCACGTTTCGTCATGAGGGGGGGCCTCTGCCTCCCGTCCCTCGGACCGAGGACCTCCCGCCACCTCCTCCAGGAGGGCAGCTGGGCACTCATTGGAAAACCGAGGGGCACAGTGCCCACTGCGCTACCCTCCTGCCTGGCCTGCTCTCCAGCAGCGCTCTGGGGAGTCCTTCCACTGGCCGTGATGATCAGCCTGTGCAAGGCTGCCATCGCTTCATTTAAACAGGCCGCAGGGTCAGCATTGGACCCAGAGCTCATTACACTCCCGCCGCCGCCCACCCACTCCTGCTGTACTCGAGAGGTGTGTTTCATGCTGGGTGGGCCTTAATTGGCCGGCCCACGTATAATGGCAGCGCAGAGCCAATCGCGGGCAGTGATTGATTCTGCGCCCACCCGCACCCACTCCCACTCCAACCACCTGATGGGGAGAAAATTCTCCCCATGGACAAGGACACCCAGGTCCCTTTGTATATCTACACTTTCTAATCTCTTACCATTTAGGAAACATTCTGCACATCTGTTCCTCCTACCAAACTCGATAACCTCATATTTTTCCACATCATATTCCATCTGCCATGTTCTTGCCCACTTACTGGGCTGAATTTTCCCCCCATTGGAGGGGGGATGTTGAATGGCAGGCGCGCTTCTAATCAGCGCCCCAATTGGGGGCGCGGTGCCATTTTACATGGGTGAGCCAATTCAGGCCCGCCCAGCGTGATGTCCGCACAGAAGTGCTATGCACTCCCTGTGTGGGTGGGGGGGATTCCCAAATTCGAGAGTGCGCTCTTTCACACATGCGCACGATAGAGCGACTCACCTCCCGGAGGCTAAGTGCAGCCTCAGGGAGATCGGCTCTAAATGTAAAAAAGATAAAAATAGAAAAATAAAATTTCCCGAACATGTCCCCTCATGTGACAATGTCACAAGAGTTGGGACATGTTCATAATTTTTACAAAACCTTTATTACAATTTTTAACATCCTGCAGGAAACCTCGTCCCGCCGCTGGATGAGGTTTCATGTTTTCTCTATTTGCCGCCGGGGCTCCTGGCCGACCCGCCAACCTTAAGGTTGGACGGGCAGGTCCTTTAATTGTTTAAATGATCCTGTCAATGGCCTCAATTGGCCATTGACAGGTCGGGGGGCCCACAGCTGATTTTGCTGCGCCCCCGCCTTCCTGAAGATTTAAATGGGGCAGGGTGACATCGGGGGTTCTGCCTGACATCATCCCGCGTCATTTTACACTTCGGAGAGCGGCCCTGCCCCCTGCTCACCAACACGTGAAATCCTGCCCACTAAGTCTGTCTAAATCCTCCTGTAGCCGCTTTACATCTTCCTCACAACGCACATTCCTGTCTAGCTTTGTATCATCCGCAAACTTGGAAATATTGCATTTGGTCCCCACATCCAGATCATTGATATATATTGTGAACAACTGGGGCCTAAGTACTGATCCCTGCAGTACCCCACTAGTCACAGCCTGGCAACACGAGAATGACCCGTTTATTCCTACTCCCTGTTTTCTGCCTGTTAGCCAATCCTTAATCCATGTCAGTATATTGCCTCCTATCCCATGAGCATTTATTATGCTAATAAACCTCCTGTGGGGGACTTTATCAAAGGCCGTCTGAAAATCCAAGTGTATCACATCCACCGACTCCCCTTTATCAATCCTGTTAGTAACATCCTCAAAAAACTCCAACAGGTTCATCAAAAATGGGCCCGTAACTTCCGCCCTCCCCCAGTGTCCGATCTGGGGGGTACCCGAAAGATGCGCTGGGGAATCCCTCTGGGAAGTTCTCAGGTCAGGGTTTACACGGCAATTGCTCAGGAGTGCACACTTCCTCTGGACAATTCTACCGCACTGGGAACCATCTGGAAATGCGATTTGAATCACAAACTTCGGATTGTTCCACCAGGGTTTATACCAATAGTTACCCAGAAAAAGTTAGAAGAATTAAAACCTCTTCTAACTCCTGAGTAACTATTGCAAAGGCCCAGACCGAGCCCTGGGACTGCCCCACATCCCCCCCCCCGTCCCGCCCACGAGGGACTCCCCCAAATCCCTCACACCCCCAAAACCTCCCCCCAACCTTGGACACCCCTCACCTCTCCATTCCCCCTTGACCTTGGAACCCCCTCCCCCTGACCTTGGACAGCACCCGCCCCCCGACCTCTGACTCCTCCCCCCCGGATCAGACACCCAATCTCGGACCACCCCACTTCAAACCCTGGACCAACCCTACCCCTCAACCCCTGGACAACCCCCCTCTCAACCCCTGGACCACCCCCCCAATGCTCCCCCCAATACCGCCCCCCCAAACTCCTGGGCTACCCCCCTCAACCTCCGGACCACCTCCCCCCCTCAACTCCCAGACTGCCCACCCCATCCACTGGACCACTTCCCCCAAAACCCGCCCAATGCCCCAGGCCAGCACCCCCCCAACCCCCGGACTACCACCCCCAACACTCCACACAACCATCGGACACCCCCAACCACCCTGGATACCCCCAAATCCTATCTATTTACCTTCTCCCCGGCCTGTCAGTTTCACCGGCCCTTTGAACTGACCTGCTTTACGGCAGCGAGAGCTGTAAAAAAGGGGACGTGGCCTCCTTGAATCCGCTGGACCTAGACTTTGCTGGGATTCTCTCCATGCAGACCCCAAGCAGCTCCGGCCAACACAAGTGTCAATGTTATTTACAAGACCGGGTAAGTAGGTATTTATTTCTTCTAATTCCTGTGGGCAGCACTTTCCGACACTAGTCAGAGGTTATGGCCCATCATTTCCCATTCGTAAATCCGTGCTGACTATGCCCAAACAGATCATTATTATCCAATCATCTGTTTATCACGTCCTTTAGAATAGATTCTGGCATTTTCCCTACTACTTACTGTCAGGCTAACAGGTCTGTAGTTCCCCATTTTCACTCTCCCTCCCTTCTTAAATAGTCGGGTGACATTTGCTACCTTCCAACCTGCAGGAACCATTCTAGAAACTATAGGATTTTGGAAGATGATCACCAAAGCATCCACTGTCTCCGTAGCCAGCTCTTTGGGATATCAGGGGCTAAATTTTGTCCTCGGTGTGTGGGGTCGGCAGGGGTGGGTGGGTGCAGTCGGGAAGCCGAAGCCACCTGCAATGGGCAGTGCTCGGTGATCTCACACGGTCTGATTAAGGCCCACCCAGCGTGATATGCGAGTAGCAGCGCTGAGCGCTGAGCGCTGCCTGTGCGGGCGGAGGGGTGGTGGGTGGGGGACAATGTGAGCAGGACGAGTGTGAACTCTGCGCACGAGCGCGAGAGAGCACAGAATAAACTCCCTGAGGCACGGAGCCATCTCAGGGAGATGAAGATTCTTTTTTTAAATAATAAAGATCAGGAAAATGTAATGAAACAAGTCCCCTAATGTGACTCTGTCACATGAGCAGGGCCATGTTTTTAATTAAAAAATAAAGTTTTTATTTTATTTGTATTTGCTTTTGGAAATGTCATCCCGCCCGTGGATGAGGTTTCCAAAAAAATACAAAGGCCGCTTGGCTTTTTCGTCTGTCCCCCGCCAACTGTCAGGTTCAACGGACAGTGAAAAACTGAAGTTAATTGTTAACTCAATGGCCTTAACCGGCCTTTTAGCTGTCGGTGGGTGTGCTGCTGACTCCGGCGCACGCCCGCCGACCGAATTATCGCGCGACTGCATGTTGATGTCGGCACACTGGGCCGATGTCAGGGTGCGCCAGTCCAGGCTTGGTCGGGTCAGGCACACGCCCACCCACACAGCTAAAAACTCTGCTCCAGGTCCCTGGGACTTATCAACCTTCAGTCCCACTCATTTCTCCAATACAACCTTCTTACTAATACTCATTTCCTTCATTTCTTCATTCTCCCTAGTGCCTTCGATCTCTAATTCTGGGAAACTTCTTGTATCTTCCTCAGCGAAAGCAGACACAAAGTAATCATTTAGCTTCTCTGCCATTTCTCTTTTACCCATTATAAATTCTCCTGACTCTGCCTGCAATGGACCCACATTTGTCTTAGCCAAACAAAAACAGAAATACCTGGAAAAACTCAGCAGGTCTGGCAGCATCGGCGGAGAAAAACAAAGTTGACCTGTTGAGTTTCTCCGCCGATGCTGCCAGACCTGCTGAGTTTTTCCAGGTATTTCTGTTTTTGTTTTGGATTTCCAGCATCCGCAGTTTTTTGTTTTTATGTCTTAGCCAAAAGTTTCCTGTTTATGTACCTATAGAAGCTGTAACTTCAATGTAATCAGATACACCTTCACCAACTTACAAGCAAAAGGTTTAAAAGCCTAAGCACGCAAAACCAAGTCTAACTAATTTCAGATGTCATGATACCCAGTAACTATAAACTATGGCCGATTATACAATAATAAAAGTTTGCTGCTTCAGTATAACATTTGAATCCAGTTTTCACAGCTCTCAAAGCGGAGTGATTTCATGAAGCAGGTAGATGAAGTCTGTAACTTCATTGGACCTCCAGAGATCGATGACGCCTATCAATCCATGGATAAAATGAGAATTCAATGTTGAATTAAAAAAATCTTGCTCACGTTGTAACAAGTGGAAAACAGATTTGATCCCACGAGAAGCTTTGTTTAGCAGTAAGTGATGTTTGGTAATAATAACAGTCTACCATTATATTTAAAAAAGCATTCTAAACAGATTGTATTGTGATTTTCCACAAACACACAATTGTTATCCCAGATTTGATGAAGTAGATTCCTGATTGAGCCCGAGTATGTAAAAATTAAAAGGTGATCACTTTGAGAAAAGGAATGTTTGTCACTGAGATTTAAACACATTGGAAAAGGATCATTCATTCTGAGATTCAATCACTGGGGACCCTTAAAGGTAACACATGTTGGAACGTTAGACAGAAGAAGAAACAAAGCTGGATTAATTCTCAATCCATTAAATCATATCTTGAAACTAAAACTATATATAGAGCTGCTGGCAGAATTTGTTAAATCTACCTATTGCATATCTTATTAATGAAAGAAGATTAAAAATTAGCACATTTTCTAAAACTCTAACTATGTTGGTTAATTATGTACATTATCCTGAATTGAAACAGAGATTGGTTTCTGTAGGTCAGAAACCAGAAGCTGGCATCATTCAGGTAAAGCAATCCTGTTATTTAACATCAAAAGGCGATGGATATTTAAGAAGAAGCAGCATACTAGAGTGAGCTCCAAATTTAGCAGAGAAGATATTTTCTACTCCTTTGTCAAATCAAGCAGCAGGACAGTTAGATAAATCTTACATACCATACAGGTGGCATTGAAATGTCTGCTGGACCAAAATAGCTCATTAAAATTAAGGAAGGTTCTAAAGGAGAAGATCCCCTTTCAGTGTAACTGTGTTCCCATGGCTGCAGTATGTCATTACATTGCTATATGTCATTATGCTGCTACATGTCATTTTATGCTGCTACATGTCATTTTATGCTGCTACATGTCATGTGTTGCAATATGTCATCATGACTGCAACATGTCATTATGCTTCTTTGTCCTTAATGAACAGCTGGCATGATTCATTCATCACTGAGAGCAAAATTCATCCAAATTTCTTTCCAAATCTCTTTGCAAAATGATTCTTTGAATGATTTTTCTTTCTGAGGGAGAATGATGGAGCAAATTCTGCTCAAGAATAAGTTTGCTTTGTAGGCTGTGATCTGGAATTCCCGAGATTTTCTAAAGAACTTGTCATGGGGAGCGGGTAAAAGGGAATTTGAAGGAGATTGAGAGAGACAGTGAAAGTGGGAATGATAGAGGTAAGGAGAGAATGCAATCGGGACAGGGACAGAGGCAGGAAAAATGGTTTCAAATGAAGTCAAAATTAAAGCACCTCAAAATTCCCACTCACGGGCTAAGCTTCAATACTTTGTGCAGACACAGTTAAAGATTTCTTCTTGGTCAGTATGCAATTTTATTTAAGTGTATAAAGTTTGAAAGTTGACCAGCCCTGACAGTGTAACTCAAAATTAGCACATGGTCACCTCAATAAGAAGTTGATATTTAAAAACTAGAGGTGTGCTTTGCGATAAAGCAGCTGATTTTCATATTTCTGGCATTTATGATGGAATGACATGCATTCCATGTGGAGTTTCTCTGAGCCATGCACACCGGTCATTTTCCATTCGGTCATTTTCCATACAGTGCCTACAATGCTCAGGAGCATTTACATTTGAAGATTTGTAGTGGGCTATTAGCTCAAAACTTTCAAATCATTTAAATTGTGTAGCATATGGGCAACTGCATATGTAAATCAGAAACATGCATTAGTTTGAACTGTCATCAGATGGGGTCAATCTAAATAGTGTTTAGTAAAGACTGCGAGCGGAAAATTCACTTGCATAGCACCACTACAAAGCAGCAACACGCAGACTAGATCAGGTTCCTCAGGCATAGACAGTGTGGCCTGTGCACATTCACTCTAACTAACACAGGCCACGCAGGTAACGGCCGCCGGGGGTGTCTGCCCCAGTGGACTCTCTATAATCTGCAACACACCGTTTTGATTGGTGCAATGTGAATGCATTTTTACTCCTCAATTTGGAATCCTAAACTGCCTCAAAGAATTCTATGATTTGTGTATGAAGCTTCACATAAACCAGTGATCCACAGTGTTATTGATAAAGAAATAAGGATTTAATTGTTTAATTTGTGGCCACATGTTCAAAGGGTTGGAAGTGGTGTGGGTTTTATTGATCCTTTCTCCTCCGGCTGTGGGAAATGCCGCCAATGCTTCATTTATTCCCTTTCTTAGAGTCACAGAGTTACAGAGCATGACAACTTCCTAACAGTTGTCATGCTGCTCATCAGCAGTAAAGATGCGGTGCAGGTTAGAGCTGGTTATAGACCAAACTGGGAAGAGGTGGTAAGTTCCAATCCACCTGCCCCCGCCAAGCCCGGCCGACAAGGGCAAAATTCTGCCCCACATCTGCAGGTTCCCCTTTATCCACCTTGAATATAACTTCCCCAAAGAACTCTAATAAATTAGTTAAACATGATTTCCCTTTTACAGCACATGTTGACTCTGCCTGATCCCATTACGATTTTCTAAGTATTCTACTACAACCTTCCTAATAATGGATTCTAGCACTTTCCCTGTGACAGATGTTTGGCTAACCGGTCTATAGTTTCCTGTTTTCTGCCTCCCTCCTTTCTTGAATAAAGGAGTTACATTAGCTATTTTCCAATCCACTGGGGTCCTTCCAGAATCTGAGGAATTTTGGAAGATTATAACCAATGTCTCTATTATCTCTGCAGCCCCTTCTTTTAAGACCCTAGGATACAGCCCATCTGGTCCTGGGGGCTTGTCAGCCTTTAGGCCAAATAGTTTTCCCATCACCTTTTCCAAAGTGATGATAATTGTTTTAAGTTCCTCCCTCCCTTTCACCGCTTGATTTTCAAGTATCTTTGGGAAGTTTTCTAAGTCCTCTACCATGGAGACAGATGTAAAATACCTGGCAAAATTGACTCTGGAATGTATAGCTCTAAGAAATAGTCCCGGAAACACTCTATGAACTCATTTTCCAGGCTATCTTTGCCAAACTGATTTTTCCAATCTACATGTAGATTAAAGTCACCCATGATTATCACTGTACCTTTCTTATAAACTCCATTTATTTCTTTCTGTATATCCAATCCTACAGTGTAACTACTGTTAGGGGACCTATAATCTACTGCCACAAGAGCCCTCCTACCTTTCCTATTTCTTATCTCCACCCAAACTGATTCTATATCTTGCTCTTTTGAGCTAAGATCATCTCTCAATACTGTACTAATGACATCCTTAATTAACAGAGCTGCCCTACCACCTTTTCCTAGCTTCCTTTCTTTTCAAAATGTCAAATACGTTATAGGACACGTCATCAAAATCCTGAAGCAATCCTCCCGCTGCTTGGACCCCACTCTGGGGGAGCTCTGCAGTGCTCAGCTGAACAGGTTGTAGTGTACTGCATACTGTGCGAACAATATTAATCTCACCTCAACAACAAGATGGCAACAGTTTGAAAGAAGTCTCTGTAGGAACAGGGAGATGATGCCCCGGTATAGTGGTCAGTCGTGCTGGGGTGGACAGGTTTAGCTCAGCTGCATCAACTGTAACTTCAGGGTGATGAATATATCAGTTATCCCCCTAATTACCCCTTTTCCTGGATCGGTTCTTCATGTAGCACCGGGCCTGAGGGCTCGTGGCCTAGGAGAGGTGAGTCGCGGCATTAGAGTCATTGCCATCCAGCAGGGAGCTTTGGGGATGGAATACCTCTGAACGGGAGTAGGCCGGGCCAGCAAAAGTAAGTGGTCTCCTTGGCCTAGAGCTTTTGGGTAGCAGAGAGATAGCGGAATATTAAGGATGGCTGGGTGTCCGCTGGTGGATTGTGACTACCCAGGATCGGAGATCTTCCTAAAACTCTGTATTATCCTCATCTCCGTTCCCTCAATACACCATCAATGCCCGGTACAGAAGACAATCTGGAGGACACAATCATATCACCAGCTTAGAGAGAGTAATAGGACGTACCTGTGCTAGGGAAGGAAGATGAAGGGCTAAGACTCTTTTCTCAATCTATATCTTTTTTATTCTCTTTGGCAGTGATCTCCGTGCTGCACTCTAGCGACGTGAGTTGTTATATGGCTATGTAATTATGTAATTCTTTCTTTCCTTTCTTACTTTCTTGTTGATTATACATAAACAATTCTACCCCCAGTGATTTCCTGTAAGGACAATAACATGTACTGAATTAAATTGAATTTAATGAGTGATGCCAGTAAACTCAATCACACACGGGATTTCCTGGTCCTTCCCACTAAGGGACTGGAAATTCTCACCTGAAGTTAACGGACCTTTGGCTGGTCTGCCTGTCCCACCAGCGATGATTCCCACCACAGGCGAGACTGGAAAATCTCAGCCCACACCTCCCCATTCAACAGGCAAACTACGCCCCTTATCCTCCCTCCATCACAACCAGCACATTGTCCTCTTTCCAACAACACAAAAAATAAAAACTACAATTGCACATTTAATTCATAAATTTGGATTGCAATCATGACATAATGCTTACAAAAATAAACGAATCACCTTGTGCATTCCTGTAGTGCCTGCTTTTCATGTATCTTTGCTTCTCCTAGTGATCCTATGAGGTGCAGAGGCAGTAGTGTGGCTGGTGGAAAACTGATGACCTTCAGCTGAGGAGACTGGAGATTGAGAATAACCCTCAAGTAGCTCTGGGTAGTGCCTGAGAGAGGCAGGTACACAAGATGCTAAGCACCAGGACCTAAGCTCTGGGTGGGCCGGAGCTCATTGGCCAATAAACCTGTCAGTCAAGATGGTCTACGTGGCAAATTGGCTGCTTGGGCACTGACACAATTGGCAACCAATCTGGCACATAAACCATCCTGACTGACAGGCTACACAGCCAATGAGTGCTGTTGCTCTGAACAGCAGGAATCATTGGCCAAGTAGGACGTGCCAGATTCCCCAGTCCCTCCTTCCTTGTTGACCCAGTGGACTGGTCTGTTTGGGGGTTGACAGCTGCTGCTTTCTTCATCCTTCTTCAGGCCTGGCTGGAGTGCAAGATAACTCATTTAACACAAGTTTATTTATGTCATTTTGCCAAGATTGACTCAATATATTGGGACTTATTGTCAGAGGAATATAGATAATTTTATGAATTCCTGAGCCTGTGGCTAAAAGAGACAATCTTAATTGTGTGAGATGTAATGATAGTGCAAGGAAGTGTTCAGCAGTAATGGAATCCAGAAACCACGCCACCACCCGTAGCCAGGTAGGTAGTGACCTCTCCCCCCTTGTAGCCAGGTAGGTAGTGACCTCTCCTCTCTCGTAGCCAGGTTGGTAGTGACCTCTCCTCCCTCGAGCTGATGGTACAGCCCTGGGCCCACTTTGCTGGCCAGTTGGTCTATAGATTGCCTTTCACAGCCTCACAAAAGAGCTCATCTCAGGAGTCTCAGGGCTTCTGTAGTCAGTGTTGTCATGTGGCGAACACTGACAGCCGATCTGCACTTAGCAAGGTTCACATCACAAGTAGAAAGGACCAGACGCTGGGATTGGGGGCAAAATTCATGGTCATCATTAGGCTTTTAAATTCCAGATTTTTTATTGAATTCAAATATCACCATCTGCCAGGCGGGATTCGAACCCAGGTCCTCAGAGCATTACCCTGGGTCACGGGATTGCCAGTCCATCGCCTCCCCTGTTTCCAGACTCCCTGACCCCTTATCAGCCCGGTTAACCATCCTCCTTGAATGTGCATGTTATTTCTCCCCCTTCCAAGACTCACCAATAAATAATGCTTTTGAATTCTTCAGCTCCCGGAGGCAGTTCCCTGCTGAAGGGAGTTTCTGTCAGCGCTCACCCCACCCACACGGAAATCAGCGCCCACCCTCCTCCCCCACGCCCACCCTCCTCCCCCACGCCCACCCTCCTCCCGCACGCCCACCCTCCTCCCCCACGCCCACCCTCCTCCCGCACGCCCACCACCCCCCATCCCAGCCGTGCTGAGCTTCTCAGTATGTGCTTCACGCCGGCTGGCCATTCATTGGTCAGCAAGCGTGAAATCGCGGTGGGGGCCAATCACAGTCAGCGGTCTGTTCCCCGGCCAATCCCGGGCCCACCGATCACGCCCGCCTGCCAACCTAAAAATTCAAGCCCGGGTTTGTGCTCCCTTCCACCACGGCCACTCTCTTGGGACAGTCTAAGGCTTTTGGACCCGGGGCCACCGGTATCTAAGTCGACTATTTATAAGTAATTTTGAGATAGTTTATTAAGTTTATTCGGAAGCAACAGGTTAGATACGATGTATTAATTAATTAGGCTGAAAAAGTATACAGCCCATGACAGTTCCGAGTGGTTTTGACCAATCCTGGAGGATGAACGGACAGTTGGTACAGAGAGTGTGTTGGTGGTAACAGAATTCTGCTCCCTAGTCAAAGTGCCAGGGAACTCTCCCCTCGGGCTTCTTCCTCCTTCTCCTCTTCCATCTGAAGAAGGCGGCTGCTTGATGGGCACTACCACCTCGCTAGCCCTGCCCCCAGCCCTGAACGCTAGTTAATTTACCCTTTTTCTGGGGCTGGTAGCTTGCCCAGTGTCAATCATCTATTCAAACCCTGCTGACCAATGGCTACAGGACAGGTACCCAAAATGTCAGGGTGGTCACCTCCTCCCCTCTTCGTCACACTGCTCGAGGTCAGCGTTTTAGTTTACATCATGCTGAGGGTCATTTCCAGGCCCCTTCTAAACACTAGCATAGATAAGGGGGGTACACAAGACACCACCCTGCCTACTTGGGAATGTCAACACAGCAGCTGAACCAAGCGACTCTGATGTTTCCAGGGATTGTTTAAAAGTCACAGTGTTTAGAAATTGCTTTTCCAGAGAGAGAATCAGCACTGTTTAGCTAATCTTATAAAAGTCCTATACAATGCAGAAAATACCAGTTTATTAAGGACCCCAATTTCTTACAGCAGTGCCTCAATAATCTCCCTGATCTATTGGAGAACAGATTTGACAGCTGTGATAGACTGGAAATCTATTGAAAACACTGGAATTGAGAGCCACTTTGGCAGCAATGTGAGCTTCCATGACAACATTCAGACCATTGAGGGGAGCTCTGACATCAGCCCCAGGAGCAGGGCCAGGCTGCAGGGTCAGCCCCAGGAGCAGGGCCAGGCTGCAGGGTCAGGCCCAGGAGCAGGGCCAGGCTGCAGGGTCAGCCCCAGGAGCAGGGCCAGGCTGCAGGGTCAGCCCCAGGAGCAGGGCCAGGCCGCAGGGTCAGGCCCAGGAGCAGGGCCAGGCCGCAGGGTCAGCCCCAGGAGCAGGGCCAGGCTGCAGGGTCAGACCCAGGAGCAGGGCCAGGCTGCAGGGTCAGCCCCAGGAGCAGGGCCAGGCTGCAGGGTCAGCCCCAGGAGCAGGGCCAGGCTGCAGGGTCAGCCCCAGGAGCAGGGCCAGGCTGCAGGGTCAGCCCCAGGAGCAGGGCCAGGCCGCAGGGTCAGCCCCAGGAGCAGGGCCAGGCCGCAGGGTCAGGCCCAGGAGCAGGGCCAGGCCGCAGGGTCAGGCCCAGGAGCAGGGCCAGGCTGCAGGGTCAGCCCCAGGAGCAGGGCCAGGCTGCAGGGTCAGCCCCAGGAGCAGGGCCAGGCCGCAGGGTCAGGCCCAGGAGCAGGGCCAGGCCGCAGGGTCAGCCCCAGGAGCAGGGCCAGGCTGCAGGGTCAGCCCCAGGAGCAGGGCCAGGCTGCAGGGTCAGCCCCAGGAGCAGGGCCAGGCTGCAGGGTCAGCCCCAGGAGCAGGGCCAGGCTGCAGGGTCAGCCCCAGGAGCAGGGCCAGGCTGCAGGGTCAGCCCCAGGAGCAGGGCCAGGCTGCAGGGTCAGCCCCAGGAGCAGGGCCAGGCTGCAGGGTCAGCCCCAGGAGCAGGGCCAGGCTGCAGGGTAGGCCAGCAGGGGGTCAATGTGCTCCTTGTTTTTCTGATGATTGCCTTGCTGCCCTCCTTGAGGAGGTGGCAACACAGTGGGAGGTGCTGGTCCCCCAGGATGGGAGGAGGAGGCCCCCCCCATTAGATGAAACGTGCCTGGGGGGTGGTGGCGGAGGTGGTGAGCTCCCGCAGTGTGGTGCGGTGCAACTGGATCCAGTGTCGCAAGCGCTTCAACGACCTGTTGAGCTCTGGCAGGGTGAGGACCATGTTGGTGTTGGGCATTTAACCCAGCAGGTAGCCTTAGCCTTTGAGGGCCCCCCCACCCCAAGTCTTACTGTCGTGACTGCATTGAGACACATTGGGCATTCCTCGTATGCTGGAGAGAGCAGATAGTGCCCATGCTTACATCAGCCTGAATGGTTCATGAGGAGATGAGTTCTCCCCCGCACCATGTGTTGCTCTTATTCGCACATGACTAGTCTGGGGGCAACCTGCAGGAGATGCAGCTCAGCTCATACTCAGAACTCCAGCCCATGTCCTATTCACGGTGAGGAGATGGTGGAAGGGGAGCCTCAAGGTCTCGTGGCCAAGAGCCATCTAGTGCCCTCAACGCTGCACCTAGTTGCGCCTCCTTGTCATGGGAGCTAAGACTGTGTGTTTCTGAAAGTGGTGGACGCAGAATGTGTCCAAGGTAGCCGTTGGTGGGGGGTTGGGGGCAGGCGCACTATCTTTGTGTGACTGATCAGCAGTAGCATGGGAAGGAGGAACTGGAGGCCTGATATGGGCCACTGTGGTTGGGCGTGCATGTGCAGAGTCCATGTGCGATTAGCCGCAATGAATGGTCTTCTCTGTTTTTCAGGAGAAGAATGCTCACAATGCCTGTGAACGTTCGTAGACTGGAGGCGGCCAGGTCCAGTTGGTGACTTTGAGCCATTTTGAGCAGGAGGCCCTGGAGCTTGAAAGGTGCCATGTGCCCAGGTCCACAGGTGTCGGTGAGTCTGGGGTGGAGCGGCCGGGTATTTGAGGTCCACAGTGACATCCGCTCTGTCTTCCCACCATCCAAAGCGCTGATGATTGTTGGAATCGTTATTGTTGCACCATTGCTCATTCCCAGACTGATAGAGTCAGGTGTGTGGGTCATAGACAAAGGTCCCTCAGCCCTTCGAAGATGCGCGTGTCCAGCACCTTCCAAAGTCACCTTCTCCTATTTCTGACCACTCTCCCCTAGGCTTTGTATGTCTTGGCATCGCAACTGCACATCCAAGTACTTCTTACATCTTAGGAGGGTTTCAGGCAGTGCGTCCGACAGTACTCTGTGCAAAAGTTGCTGATCACCTACCTATCAGCCTCATGCCCCTTACCTTAAATCAATCCCACCAGGTTACTCATCCCTCCGCCAAGGGGAAAAGTTCCTTTCTGCTGACCCTATCTATGTCCCTCATAATGTTATGAAGCTCAATAATGTCACCCCTCAATCTCCTCTGCTCCAGGGGAAATATCCCCAGTCTATGCTATGTCTCCTCATAACTCCAACTCTCCAGCCCAGCCAGCATCCTGGTCAGCAACCTCTGCACTCTCTCCACTCCGATCACATCCCTCCCATGAAGCACTGATCATAACTGCACCCAGAACTATAGCTGTGGCCTCGGCAGCGTTTTCTACACTTGAAACATGACCTCCCTGTTCCTCTATTCTAGTCCTTGGCTAATAAAGGCAAGTATGGCATTTACCTTCCTAAACACCTTATGTACCTTAATGGGGTGTAGACACGCCCAGCAAGGTCCCTCTGATCCTCCTTACTTCCCACGGTCCTACCATTCCTCCTGTATTCCCGTACCTTGTTTCTCCTGCCCAAGTGCATCACCTCATACTTATCCAAATAACATTCCACTTGGCATTCCTTAGACCATCTGACCAGCCCGTCTGTATCCGCCTGTAATGTTTGGGTCTCCTCCTGACTATTTGCCACCCCACCAATATTCGTGTCCATAGGTTCTGGAAGGTTGAGCGCATAATGGTCTAGGGGGAAAGGGATGAAGTGTTTCACTGTGTGGGCGCTAACTGACCCACTGTCCTTGTTATTTTCAGCATCATCAGAGCCTGGCCACCAGGAGCGATTCCAGATGCCCCCTCTCACACCTGAGGGCCCTCAAGTGTCACCTGCATCACACCATCTCTGCCAGGCAGACACCAGCGCAGATACTGGCACCTTGGTGGGAATTGCAACATCGGCTAGTGTCCTGGGGCACAGTGAGAGGGCACTTCACATTCGCTGGAGGAGCTGGCAGAGACAGAGAGTGCCCATGGTGCCAGCAGCCAGAGGACGGCAGGAGACCAGGCACATGCTCAGTCGGTGCCTGATGATGTCCCTCTGGAGTCGTCCACGACGCAGCAGCTGCAGGAAATGCAGCCGGGTGTGCGGGAGGATCTGGGAGTGTGGCACGAGGCTGTGCTTCGCTTGGTGAATGTGGTGGAGGAGTCTACACGGAGCATCACCCAGGCCTGATGCAGGCCCGATAAAGATTCCTGACTGAAGAGAGCTGAGCTGAAGGTTCACAGTACAGAGAAAGCAGCTGGAATTCGTTCTGAACTGCTACAGATCACACAGGCAAATTTAAAACACTTTCTGCAATAAATACTTCACAGAGCAGATTGACAACCCCCCTGAGCCCACTTATCCAGCCCGTGCGCCAAGCTGAAGATCACACGGGTGCCTGAAAATCAGCGTCATTTGCTGAGTTAGGGGGCCTTAAATAGCCCATTAATTAATGGCAGGCGCGTGTCGAACTTCATCACACGCCCACCCAACGAAATATGGCGATGGCGCGTGGTGATGTGCAGGGCCCCGTCCCCCGCATGTCAAGCAGGAAATTCTGCCCATAGTTACATCATCTTCAGTATCAGGGGCAGAAGTTGTACCTCGGCGGGTGGGCGCGTGCCCAACCCACTTCAGCGTAAGATGATATGCGTTGACATCTGGCGAGCATCCTGACCTCAACACCCAGTCGCGCGAGGTTTCAGTCTGCGGGAACCAGCAGCTCTGATGAAGAGTCATTCGGACTCAAAACGTTAACTCTGTTTCTCTCTCCGCAGACGCTGTCAGACCTGCTGAGTTTTTCCAGACTTTTCTGTTTTTGTTTCAGATTTCCAGCATCCGCAATATTTTGCTTTTATCTGAGCCGTTTAAGTCATAATTAACTTACATTTCCCGCTGCCCATCCGGCCTTATGGTCGGCCAACAGGCAAAAAGGCCAAGCGGCCTTTGCATTTTTTAGGAAATCTCATCCACGGGCGGCAACAGCAAATAAAAATAAAATGAAAATTTTTAAATGTAATAAATAACATGTCCCTGCTCATGTGACAGAGTTCCAAACACAATCTTTGCATATGATTGGTTTTATTGAGAGTCTGGCCTGGATTTTTGGTCCCTTGTTGGGACCCCAGAGTTGGGACATTTCCCGGCTCCGCAAACACAGACTGGGAGAAAACGGCCTGGAAGTTGGGAATTTTGTTCCGAGGTGGTGGGATTCTCCGGGAGTTGGCTGCAGCCCGTGGACCGAGTGTGGAGGCTGCTGAATGCAGAGGCAGGTGGGGTAGAAGGCCTTGCCTCTCTGGGCACTGTGTTGAAGTTTTAAGAAACACAGAAAAACATAAGACAGCTGTATAGCCTTCACCATCCCTCAACCCCCACACACTCCCTATGCCCCATCCATACCAACCCATGCCACCTCATGTCCCATACCCAGCCCCATGGCCCTCATATCCCCCATGTCCACATATGCCCCCCACCCACCCTGCCATGGCCCCTCATATTCTTCATGCTAACCTGTGCCCCCACCTGCCCCCCATGATCCTTATAGCCCCTATGCCAACTTAGTGCCAATTCCTATAAACTTATGCCTTCCGCCCAGTACCCTTTGTCCTTGCACATCCCTTTCCAACTCACCCAGTATCCTCCATGGGCAGACCTCAGGACCCATGCTGAGATAAAATAAAATAAAGTTCCAAGTGACTATTGCAGATTTCTTTTAAAAAAACACTCTCGCTCATTATAAAAAAAACTTCACTACATTTACATTCCTTCAACTACATCATCCCTTATAACAACATTCATTTCAATTGCATAATCCCTCATAGAAAAATCACTGGAATTCATAGTCCCACTTCAAAAACTTTATTACCATTTGGAGCTGTCAATTAAACTGTGAAATGGCAGGCATCTGACTGTGATAATCATTGTGAAATCAGTCATGCAGCTCTAATCCAGTAAGGAGAGCCCTGTTATGACGTGGTAGATGATGTGTGCCAGGCAGATCAAATCAACGAAGGAAACTTGATCACACAGTCATGATGATTTTGCAATTTGTATTTTATTTCAAGATGCATGCTTTGAATTCAGTAGTGATAAGTCCACCAAGACTTAGAGATTTTTTTTAAAAACTAAATTAAACATTTATTAACAAAAGAAAAGATTTCAAGCACATATATAGGTCTACAAATTACTACTATAGTAACTCCTAAAACCCCACGTTAATCTGGCTTCCAGTCACACCCACGTTAAGGCAACAGTAAAAACAAATAGATTTAAACAGGCCCAGGCACAGCCACACAATGCCCTGGAAATTTGAATTCGAGGTGAGTTTTCTGAGCTTCGGTTCCTGTAGACAGAAACTTGATGCACAGAAACTGGAGGCTTTTCACACTCGTGTTAGATCTTAGAATTCCTTCTTCTTTGACACATAGCCTCATCTCCTTTATACATGTGTTTCCCTTTTTAATGCAAATTCCATTGTTCCCGTATGTTTTTACAACTTTACTTTTCTCATAATATAAATATTTCATAGTACTAATTTTAACAGTAACCTTTGGGAAAAATAAACACACTGTTTGGTTTAGCTTCTTCTGGCTAAGTGTAACATCTTACCATCTCTTTGAAATTCAAACTAACCTAATTTATCTATAAATGCAAATTCTCCTCACCTCACATTCTAAAACTTCAGTCATGTTTATGTACGTAGCATTTCAAATCTAGTTTCTTGTTGATAAGTCAAAACCTCCAGACTAGCTGTCTCCAATTCAATTAAATTCCACACGCATACACACAAAAAAACTAATAAAACTCCACTATTAACCCACTTTTACAATAAATCACAATAATATGGTGAGAATTATTATATTGTCATGACAAGCCCTAAGGCTTATGTCAGGAGACAGAAATAGAAAGCAATCATTTGTGTAACACACCAGACAGTTATTTCAAAGAGTTAAAGGGCAGGTGTTTTAAATGTATTGACAGCTCCTCTTACAGTTCATATTGATTCTTTTTACTGTTGCTTTTGACAGCTGTAATGATCTTCACAGTTCCAAGGTGTTTATGCACTTTTCACACACATTGATGCACAATTTTAACAATTCCAAAGGGCACCTGCCCTCCCCCATAAGTGTCCCAGGACCATATCCAAAGGGGTACCTTACCGCTCTGGCTATCCAACCGAATGCACAAAGTTCAGACCGGCTCCTGTCAGGTCAGGTTTTCGACACCCCTCACACAAAAGTCACCCGAGTGAAGGCAGCTGCTGATTTCAATGGGCATCTGCTTCCGTGAAATGCGCATGTGTGAATCCCGACCGGGATCATTCCCAACCCTGCAAAAATGGCAGGTGCATGTGTTCAGGGGGAGGAACCTCCAGGTTCCAGCCTCTTTCACCATTTCCCACATCTGTAAAAATCCAGGCCTCTGTCTTTAACACTTGAACAACTGGTAAAGCCTGCGAAGATTTTGAGTGAGTGTTTTGGTTCTTTTATGAATAGTGTTTTGAAGATCAATGCGAGATCTTTGTGATTTGAAGGATAATTTTCAATGGTGTCCAATCCTTTTGTACAGGATACGCAGTTAGAAATTTCTATCTTTGCTTTTGTAGAAGCCTTAATGTCAAATGGAGATCTCAGAAGGCATATTATTGCCTCAATCCACTTAATTACCTGAAATCATTTTGCAAGAATTTCTGTGGTGACCTTTGAGAATTCTTCTTGGAACAACAAAAATGTAAGTTAACAAGGCAGAATGTTACTGCTACAGTTTAATGTTACAGGGAATTTAATCACGCTATTAAGACCACAATAGGCAGAAACATCTTCTGGCAAATATTTTATGCCAACTGTGTTATGCCTCCAACCAACCTAGGAGAAATGAAGTTCAATGTTGTACTATCAGCTTAATCTGAGCGCAGTTAAACTGAAGGTTATGAAGGCTTGTAATAGAAAAAAATGATCACTATTGTGTTGTGCGAATTGCTTTTCGATGCACAGTTTACCTTTCAGTTGTGTCTAATGGTATTTTTTATGAGTTTGGACAATAAAGTGGTGATGCAATCACTTAATGTTGTTATTTCCATGTACAACTGATATCTTCAGGTTAAGATTATGCATGTTAATGCAAAGAGAAACTTAATTTATATTACACGCTCAAAGTGGAGCTGTGTTATAAGTAGTCGATAATGTTAATTTTCTTTGAGTGCAGTAATCTGATTTGTTTTGAGGAATTCTATTGTCTAATGCCTTCGTTAAAAATGTAACGTCATGCTGGTGCCTATTATTCCATTTTGCAAAAGCCTTATGTTATGATGTGCCAGATGATGTGTGCCAAGCGAACCAATGGAAACTTGCTATCATAATGGTTTTGCAATTTGTATTTATTACAAGAACATGTGTGCACTGAATTAATGAGTCCACCAAGACCTTTAGAGATTTTAAAAATGTAATTAAAATATTTATTAACAAAATAAAAGATTTCAAGCACATACATAAGACTGCAATTACTTACAACAATAACAAATGCTAAAATTCCTAATTAACCTGACTCCCAGTTACACTCCCTTTTAACTCCAAAATAGATTTTAAATTTAAAACAAACCCAGCAAGTTAACACAGTACCCACCTGACAGTGGAATTACAAATGGATTTTTCTCTAACTTCAGTTACTTTACATGGCAGACTTTTGAACAAATGACTGGAGGCTTTTTGAAAGCTGTTTCACATACTCCTGTTAGATCTTACATGGCCTTCTCCTTACATAGCCTTTCATTCTCTTTTATATATGTTTCTCTCTCTATAATATGTAAATTCTATTGTTCCTTATGTCTTTGAAACTGTATCTTCCTCATAATATAAAAACTTTCATATTACCAATATTGTCAATAACCTTTGGGAAAAATAAACATACTCCTTAGCCTTGCTTATCTCAATAGTTGTAAACAGACTAAGATTCCTTTGAAATCCAAACAATCCATTCCTTTATCTAAAAATGCAAATTCCCTTCACAACTTGCGTGCTAAGCCAGCTCTGAAGAAGAGTCATACGGACTCGAAACGTTAACTCTGTCTTTCTCTCCACAGATGCTGTCAGATCTGCTGAGTTTTTCCAGCATTTTCTGTTTTTTGTTTCAGATTTCTAGCATCCGCAGAATTTTGCTTTTATCTAAGCCAGCATCCATGTTTACTCATTAGCATGTCAAGCACATTCCTACCCTTAGTTTCTTTTGATGATTTCAAGCTTACAGCTTACTTGACTCCAATGTAATTAAATCACCCAGACAGAACCATCTATACTTACCCCTATAAACCTACTTCACAATAAACCTGAAAAATATTATGAAAATTATGAAAAATTTCACCACACTTACTTAAATTAAATTTTCTCTGTGCTTCACTGAAATCTGAAATAGGGAGTTAATTTTCCAGGGAAGCGGATCCATGTGTGGGTGGGAGTTGGGGCCTGAGGTGTGTGGCAAACTCAAATGTGATTTTCAGTGCAAGGCCTGATCAAGTTGAAGTGTCAGATTCCTTGGTCATTTGATTGGTCAGCTGCCCAGTCAATGTGGTCAGCAGAAGTCTGCCAGCCTAGCTGTATTATTTCTAGCAGAAACTCCAAACCATTAAAGGGAGGTTATGTTGACAATCTGAATCTGCTGGAGCTTTCTGATGGCTGCGATGAAGGCTGCTGGTAGCCCCCATGTAACTGACACCTCACTGGAAATGTTTCCCAAGGTGGGAGCCAGGGGAAATGTGCTTTTTCCACAATTTGGAAAGCAAGTATCCAACAGCTTGGCGGAGGAATCATGGCTCAAGGTGGAAGATCACGACAACAGCAGGGATATCACCCCAAGGGCTGGAAACTGCACTGCCGAATATTTAGTACTTCACAAAAGGTGAAAAGGTGTTTACAGCCTCTCTATCTATTTCTGGCATTGTAGCTGGTCACACCCCCTCTCCTCTTCTCCAGCATTCAAATGACTCCCACTAACCCCAAGAACACACTTCACCATCTCTCCATCCCATTCATCAGTTGGAGGGGAGGGAAGGGTAAAACTCCAAGAAGTATGACTAATGGGAAACAAAGCAACAGGTTAGCGTGTGGGGGGGGGATGGATTCAACTTCATGGAAAACTATGAAAAAACTGAAAAGAAAGGAGAGCCCAGGAGAGGCTATTAAAGTCCCCAGAACACAAAATAGGACAGAGTGTTTGGAAAGGGCTAAGAGTCTAACTTCAAGCACATCAGATAAAGAGACAACAATGAGAAAGGGGACGGGAAATACAGGACTGAAAGTGTTGTATCTGAATGTACGCAGTATATGAAATAAGGTAAATGAGCTTGTGGCGCAGATTAAAATTGGCAGGTATGATGTGGTGGGCATCACGGAGACATGGCTGCAAGGGGATCAGGACTGGGAGCTAAATATCCAAGGATATACATCCTATCGAAAAGATAGGCAGGCTGGCAGAAGGGGTGGGGTTGCTTTGCTGATAAGAAATGAAATTAAATCGATAGCAAGAAATGATGTAGGGTCAGATGATGTAGAATCTGTGTGGGTAAAGTTGAGGAACCACAAAGGTAAAAAAACCATAATGGGAGTTATGTACAGGCCTCCGAATAGTAGTCAGGATGTGGGGCACAAGATACATCAGGAGATAGAAAAGGTGTGTAAGAAAGGCAAGGTTACAGTGATCGTGGGGGATTTCAATATGCAGGTAGACTGGGAAAATCAGGTTGGTAGTGGATCCCAAGAAAAGGAATTTGTGGAATGTCTACGAGATGGCTTTTTGGAGCAGCTTGTGTTGAAACCCACCAGGGAACAGGCAATTCTAGATTTAGTGATGTGTAATGAGGCAGATTTGATAAAGGAGCTTAAGGTGAAGGAACCCTTAGGAGGAAGTGACCATAATATGATAGAATTTACCCTGCAATTTGAGAGGAAAAAGCTGGAATCAGATGTAACGGTATTACAGTTGAATAAAGGCAACTACAGAGGCATGAGGGAGGAGCTGGCCAGAATTGACTGGGAGATGAGCCTAGCAGGAAAGAAAGTGGAACATCAATGGCAGGAGTTTCTGGGAGTAATTTGGGAGACACAGCAAAAATTCATCCCTAGGAAGAAGAAGCATACCAAAGGGAGGACGAGGCAACCATGGCTGACAAGGGAAGTCAGGGGCAGCATAAAAGCTAAAGAGAAAGCATAAAATGCAGCGAAGAGCAGTGGGAAACCAGGGGATTGGGAAGCCTACAAAGACCAACAGAGGACAACTAAAAAAGAAATAAGGAGGGAGAAGATTAAATATGAGGGTAAACTAGCCAGTAATGTAAAAGAAGATTGCAAGAGATTTTTTAGATATATAAAGGGTAAGAGAGAGGCAAAAGTGGACATTGGGCCGCTGGAAAATGATGCTGGAGAAGTAGTAGTGGGGAACAAAGAAATGGCGGAGGAACTGAATAGGTACATTGCGTCAGTCTTCACAGTGGAAGACACAAGTGACATCCCCAAAGTTGAAGAGAGTTGGGGGGCAAAGGTGAGTATGGTGGCCATTACCAAGGAGAAGGTGCTAGGAAAACTGAAAGGTCTGAAGGTGGATAAATCACCTGGACCTGATGGATTACACCCCCAGAGTTCTGAAGGAGATAGCTGAAGAGATAGTGGAGGCGTTAGTGGTGATCTTTCAGGAATCACTGGAGTCAGGGAGGGTCCCAGAGGACTGGAAAATCGCTAATGTAACCCCCCTGTTTAAGAAGGGAGTGAGGCAAAAGACGGGACATTACAGGCCGATTAGCCTGACCTCGGTCATTGGTAAGATTTTAGAGTCCATTATTAAGGATGAGATTTCAGAATACTTGGAAGTGCATGGTAAAATCGGGCAAAGTCAGCATGGTTTCACCAAGGGGAGGTCATGCCTGACAAATCTGTTAGAATTCTTTGAGGAGGTAACGAGTAGGTTAGACAAAGGAGAGCCAATAGATGTTATCTACTTGGACTTCCAGAAGGCCTTTGACAAGGTGCCACACAAGAGGCTGCTCAGTAAGATAAGAGCCCATGGTGTTAGAGGCAAGGTACTAGCATGGATAGAAGATTGGCTGTCTGGCAGGAGGCAGAGAGTGGGGATAAGGGGGTCCTTCTCAGGATGGCGGCCGGTGACTAGTGGAGTTCCGCAGGGGTCAGTGTTGGGACCACAACTTTTCACTTTATACATTAATGATCTAGATGAAGGAACTGAGGGCATCCTGGCTAAGTTTGCAGATGATACAAAGATAGGTGGAGGGACAGGTAGTATTGAGGAGGCAGGGAGGCTGCAGAAGGATTTAGACAGGTTAGGAGAATGGGCAAAGAAGTGGCAGATGGAATACAACGTGGGGAAGTGTGAGGTCATGCACTTTGGTAGGAAGAATAGAGGCATAGACTATTTTCTAAATGGGGAGAGAATTCAGAAATCTGGAGTGCAAAGGGACTTGGAAATCCTAGTCCAGGATTCTCTTAAGGTTAACTTGCAGGTTGAGTCGGTAGTTAGGAAGGCAAATGCAATGTTGGCATTTATTTCGAGAGGACTAGAATATAAAAGTAGGGTTGTGCTGCTGAGGCTTTATAAGGCTCTGGTCAGACCACATTTAGAATATTGTGAGCAAGTTTGGGCCCCGTATCTCAGGAAGGATGTGCTGGCCCTGGAGAGACCCTCTCCAGAGGAGGTTCCTGAAAATGATCCCAGGAATGAAAGGCTTAACATATGAGGAACGTTTTGAGGACTCTGGGTCTATACTCGATGGAGTTTAGAAGGATGAGGGGGGATCTGATTGAAACTTACAGAATACTGAAAGGCCTGGATAGAAGGGGACGTGGGGAAGATGTTTCCATTAGTAGGAGAGACTAGGACCCGAGGGCACAGCCTCAGAGTAAAGGGAAGACCTTTTAGAACAGAGATGAGGAGAAACTTCTTTAGCCAGAGAGTGGTGAATCTATGGAATTCATTGCCACAGAAGGCTGTGGAGGCCAGGTCATTGAGTGTATTTAAGACCGAGATAGATAGGTTCTTGATTGGTAAGGGGATCAAAGGTTACGGGGAGAAGGCGGGAGAATGGGGTTGAGAAACTTATCAGCTATGATTGAATGGCAGAGCAGACTTGATGGGCCGAATGGCCTAATTTCTGCTCCTATGTCTTATGGTCTTATGGTCTTATAACATACACTCACCAGCTGATAACTGCTTTTACCAATAGCACACTCTTCTCACTGGCTGTCAATTGCACAACTCATTATTTCTTCTGTTAGGAATGAGAGATAGTTTTAAATACGCTATATGACTGTGTTAGGAATAAGCCATAGCTTTATGTTTAAGTTTAATTTACTTTTTTGATTTGTGGGTTAGAAGAGTGAAACCTTGGTCTAGTTTCATTTTGAGTTTTCTCGGTGAGATATCCTCCATTCCCTTCCATCCCCACCTTTCCTACATTTACCCTGGGGTTAAAAACTTCCCCCAAATCATTTATATTCTACTTTCAAACTCCAAACTGCTTAGTGTCATATCCTAGTCCTGCAACGGTAAGCTGATCCACCCCTTCATCTCCATCTCTGCTGCCTATATCTCCAGAAACCGTTACTCTCTCCCACTCTGGCCTGGTGTGTTTGCCATTTTCACATTAACCAGCAGGAGCATTGGAGATAGGTTTTTAAAAAAGGCACTTTCCAGGCTGGGAATCTGAGGAGCAGACTCCACGGTGAAGTACAGGCCTCGGCATGGCTCTTCCCAACTTCCAGCCCTGAGGCCTTCACAATGTAGGCCCCAGACTTGCCTTGCGGCTAGTCGCCTGCTCTTGATACCAGTGGGTGATCTATTCCTGCCCTTCTCTGCCTGACAGCTGCTGCTGTTGTCCTCTGGACACGGGCTGAGCAATTGATAAGATGCTTTCAAATAATTCCCAACAGTTAAAATCTGACTCCAGTTGAAACTCCCACACGGGCTTGACACCTGCTGCAGACAACCTGTTCCTGGAAATTGAAATCAGTCCTTTAATATCTGGATGCATACATTTTATATTCAGCCAACTGAGGAACAATTCCAACAAGTGAAAGATTGATAGAAGTTTCAGCTGAGCAGAGCTTCCCAGCGTGGGGATGGAGGATTTGGCTTCTATTTGCCTGCAAAAGCTGGCTTGAATTATTCTTCATCATAGTTTTCAGCTGGGGATTAGAGGGGGTGGGGGGGTTGATTATGGTAGGACCCTGGAAATTACTGAAGATCAGAGTGACCTTGGTGTGCATATCCACAGATCCCTGAAGGGAGCAGGGCAGGTAGATAAGGTGGTTAAGAAGGCATATGGGATACTTGCCTTTATTAGCCGAGGCATAGAATACATGAGCAGGGAGGTTATTCTGGAACTGTATAAAACGCTGGTTAGGCCACAACTGGAGTACTGCGTGCAGTTCTGGTCACCACATTATAGGAAGGATGTGATTGCATTGGAGAGGGTGCAGAAGTGATTTACCAGGATGCTGTCTGGGCTGGAGGGTCTGAGCTATGAGGAAAGATTGGATAGGCTGGGGTTGCTTTCCCTGGAGCAACGAAGGTTGAGAGGGGACCTGATAGAGGTGTATAAGATTATGAGGGACATAGATAAGGTGGATAGGAAGGCACTTTTATCCATTAGTGGAGGGGTCAATAACCAGGGGGCATAGATTTAAGGTAAGGGGTAGAAGGCTAAGAGGGGAGTTGAGGAGAAATTTTTTTTCAACCAGAGGGTGGTGGGAATCTGGAACCCACTGCCTGAAAGGGTGAACACAGAACAAAGAACAAAGAAAAGTACAGCACAGGAACAGGCCCTTCGGCCCTCCAAGCCGGCGCCGATCACATTGCCCGTCAACTGAAACATTTTGCACTTCCGGGGTCTGTATCCCTCTATTCCCATCCTATTCATGTATTTGTCAAGCTGCCTCTTAAACACCACTATCGTACCTGCTTCCACCACCTCCTCTGGCAGCAAATTCCAGGGTGGTTGAGTCAGAAACTCTCGTAACATTTAAGAAGTATTTAGATATTCACCGGCGTTGCCACAGCCTCCAGGGCTATGGGCCAAGCGCTGGAAACTGGGATTAGTGTAGACAGGTCTTTGTTGACCGACGCAGACACGATGGGCCGAATGGCCTCCTTCTGTGCTGTAAACGTCTATGAGTCTATGAATCTATTAGTCAACGCAATGTTACCTCACCCCTTGCTTCTTTTAAACTTGCCTCTATTATTATTTGTTGGTGCAGAAAACAATGCAATTTTATGAATGTGTAAAAAGTAATTTAATGTTTTGATTTAATGAGACCAGCAAATAGAGCACGGAGTCGTTTGATAGTTCAGAACCTGAGTATCACTGAAAAAAGAGACATGTCGAAGCTTTTCATCTTACACTCATCAGGGCATTCCCAAAAATACCAAATGTAAAGAGCACAACAATTTATACTTCATGAGGAGAGTGCTGGCAAGAAAGTGATTGGCAAGTGGTGTCTGATTGGTAGAGGCATTGCCATGGAGAATGCACCAGTTAACTGATGACTGACAATTAACTGCCAAGCTTTGTTTAAATTCAAACCTGGCAGCTAGACTCTGGTCAAGGCATTGCCCTAGAGAATGGATGTTGCCTATTTTGTTCAATTGAAACAGGCGCAATGTGTGTACATGTTCTTTCTGTCTGCAAAGGACAGGGCCCCGTGTATTAATATATGTAGCTTCTAGCATGTGTAAGTGAGCCACACTGCGAGCCCAACTGATAATCTTAAATTGGTTGCCAGCGTAATTCTTAGAACACTGAGGATTATTCAGCAAATGCTGTCCAATCGCAGAATCACATCTAATTCTGGACACTGCGTTTTGAGTTGCACAAGCACAGGTTGGTTGGGTACGGTTGGTCACTTGCCCATAGCAGACAGCCGATGTTTGATATGATCAGCCAGTCTTTGGGACATATGGTCTACATACCTAGCATCAGACTGGCACTGAAACTCATATATAATTTATTCTAATTCCTGTGTAACTATGTTATTGACCACCACCAACCCCCTCCCAGTGGACCCCAAACTGCCAACACCCGACCAACTGACACCCCCCCCAAACTACCCACAACCACGACTACCCTCCCAACCCCCTGACTACCCTCCACACCCCCCCAATACACTCCCTGACCATCAGCTACACCCCTGACCCCCCGACTAATGCCCACCCCCGATTATTCCCTTGTACCCCCTCCCGACTAACCCCCAAACCCTGACTATGCTCCTGACGCCTGAATACCACCAACCCCCTGACTTCACTCTTGGCCTCCCAGCTACCCTTCCCCCCCTCCAACTACCCCCCCCCAACCCTGACCACCCATCACCTGAGCCCCGACCCCCTCGACCACCCAATCCCACCCTCCCCCTGACCAGCTGACCCCACCCAACTGCCAACCATGCAACCCAACCTAACCGCTCACCTCCCGACCCTCCCCCAAACGATGTGACTCCCACAGCGCCCCCCAAGTGCCCTACCCCCTCACCCACTTATCTTACATTCCCTTTCCCTGGCTTCCTAAAGTAGCTGGTATCCCAACAGTGATTGTTACTTGATGGAAGTTTGTGGCCCATTACTGTAGGCCCCTCTACAACCTCATTTCATTCAAATTAAATTTAGTTTTAATCATTTGTGATGTTTCCCAACTTTGAGATGCAGTTAAACATAATTTGCATGCCTGGATGACGAAATCAGGCATTGTCTTTGTAATCTAGAGAGATTTACTGGGATGTATGTCGCAGGATTTTGAACTGAAGCTGGTTTTACAATTAATTGTTTGGAATGAGACTGAGGTTAATGTATGCTGGAAGGTAACTGTGGGACAAATTACTTCTGCACATTTTAAAATTTATTCCCGAGTGCAGGTCCAATGTGGACAGACTGGTTTCACTGAGATGATGTTTAATTATCCGGATTAAATTAATGCTGCAGCACAAAATGAATGACGTCTCCATGTGAAATGACCGGATGAAGCACTGGTAAGAATTCTTCTTTTCTGTAGTTTCTGGGGGCAGAGGGAGCTAATCTGCTTACAGTCTGCCACAGAAACATCAGCCCAGATCTTCCTGTCTCTGGATCGTTGGTGACCAGACTTATGATGACAGGTGCCTGTCAGGGCCTCATGGAAGTCCCAACGTACTGACTCCGTGGGTACTTCCGATGGGCAATTCTCCCACTTCCAGGACCCTCTGAAAAAGGCTGTGAAAAGTGCAATATAAATACAAGACTTTCTTTTCATTGATAAATTCACCACACCCCGAATAACACATCTTGCACAAGACAAGGCTGAAGCATCCATAACAATCGTCAGCCAGAGATGCCAAGTGGATGATCCATCTTGGCCCCCTCCGGAGGTCCCCAGCATCACAGATGCCAGTCTTCAGCCAATTCCATTCACACCATGTGATATAAAGAATAAAACAGAAAATGCTGGAAAAGCTCAGCAGATCTGGCAGCATCTGTGGAGAGAGGAACAGCGTTAACGTTTTGAGTCTGTATGACTCTTATTCACATGTCAACAAACGGCTGAAGTCACTGGATACTACAAAGGCCTGGGCCCTATCAACGTTCCAGCAATAGTACTTAAGACTTGTGCTCCAGAACTTGCTGTGCCCCTAGCCAAGCTGTTCCAGTACAGGTAAAACACTGGCATCTATCCGGCTATGTGGAAAATTGCCCAGGTATGTCCTGTACACAAAAAGCAGGACAAATCCAACCCGGCCAATTACCTCCCCATCAGTCTACTCTCGATCATCAGTAAAGTGATGGAAGTGCTATCAATCGGCACTTACTCAGAAACAATCAGCTCACTGACGCTCAGTTTCAGTTCCACCAGGACAATCAGTTCCTGATCTCATTACAGCCTTGGTTCAAACATGGACAAAATAGCTGAACTCAAGAGGTGAGGTGAGAGTGACTGCCCTTGACAACAAGGCAGCATTTGACCGAGTGTGGCATCAAGGAGCCCTAGCAAAACTGGAATGGGAATCAGGAGAAATCTCTCCACTGGTTGGAGTCATACCTAGCACAAAGGGAGATGGTTGTGGTTGTTGGAGGTCAGTCATCTCAGCTCCAGTACATCACTGCAGGAGTTCCTCAGGGTAGTGTCCTCAGCCCAACCATCTTCAGCTGCTTCATCAATGACCTTCCTTCCATCATAAGGTCAGAAGTGGGGATGTTCGCTGATGATTGCACAATGTTAAGCACCACTCACGACTCCTCAGATACTGAAGCAGTCCATGTCCAAAGGTAGCAAGACCTGGACAATATCCAGGCTTGGGCTAAGAAGTGGCCACAAAAGTGCCAGGCAATGACCATGTCCAACAAGAGAGAATCTAACCATCTCCCCTTGCTGTTCAATGGCATTACCATCACTGAATCCCTCACTATCAACCTCCTTTAAGACAGAAATTCGGAGAATTCTTTTCTCTAATAGGGTTGAGAGTCTTTGGGACTCTTCCTCAAGGGGCAGTGGAAGCAAAGTCTTTGAATATTTTTTAAGGCAGAAGTAGATAGATCCTTCATAAGCAAGGGGGTGAAAGATTATCAGGGGTAATTGGGAGGTTACAATCAGATCAGCCATGATCTCATTGAATGGTGGAGCAGGCTTGAGGGGCCGAGTGGCCTACTCCTGCTCCTAATTCTTATGTTCATACGCTCGTAAGTCAGGATTGTGATGGAATGCTCCCCACTTGCCTGGATGAGAGCAGCTCCAACAACACTCAAGGAGCTCAACCCCATCCAGGACAAAGCAGCCCGCTTAATTGGCACCCCATCCACAAACATTCACTCCCTCCAGCACCGACGCACAGTAGCAGCAGTGTGTACCATCTACAAGATGCACTGCAGGAATTCACCAAGTTTCCTTAGGCAGCTCCTTCCAAACCCATGATCACTACCATCTAGAAGGACAAGGGCAGCAGATACATGGGAACACCAGCACCTGGAAGTTCCCCTCCAAGTCACTCACCATCCTGACTTGGAAATATATCACCGTTCCTTCGCTGTCGCTGGGTCAAAATCCTGGAACTCCCTTCCTAACAGCACTGTGGGTGTACCTACACCACATGGGACTGCAGCGGTTCAAGAAGGCAGCTCACCACCACCTTCTCAAGGGTAATTAGGGATGGGCAATAAATGCTGGCCCAGCCAGTGTGGAAAAGTAGGACAAATAAATCCAGAGTGCCCTGGATGACCAGGGAGATAGAGGTGAAGATGAAAAGGAAAAAGTGCGCATACAGCAGATGTCAGGTAGAAAATACAATGGAGAATCAGGCTGAATATAGAAGGACCAGAGGGGAAGTGAAAAAACTAATAAGAAAAGCAAGGAGAGAGCATGATTATTTAAATAGAAAAAACATGCAGGGTTACGGGGAAAAAGCAGGAGATTGGCACCAAGTTAAAATGCTCAGAGAGCCAATGCAGACACGATGGGCTGAATGGCCTCCATCTACACCGTAACAATTCTGCGATTCTGTGATATGAAAAGAGACTGGCAGCGAACATAAAAGGGAATCCCAAGATCTTCTATAAGCATTTACATAATAAAACGGTGGAAAAAGAAAGAGGAAGGCCAATCAGGGATCAAAAAGGGGATTTGCATGTGGAGGCAGGAGAAATTGCGGAGATATTAAACAAGTACTTTGCATCTGTCTTTACAAAGGAAGAAGATGCAACCCAGGACGGAGTGAGAGAGGAGGTTAACTGGTATACTAGGAGAATTTACAATTGAGAAGGAGGAGGTATTAGAAAGGCTATCTTTACTTAAAATAGATGAGGTATCAGGACCGGATGAGATGCATCCAAGGGTCACTGAGGGAAGTGAGAGTGGAAATTGCAGAGGCACTAGTGATAATCTTCCAGTCTTCCTTAGACACAGGGGAGGTGCCAGAGGCCTGGAGAATGTGAATGTTAAACCCTTGTTCAAAAAAGATTGCAAGGATAAAGCCGACAACTACAGACCAGTCAGTTTGACCTCAGTGGTAGGGAAACTCTTGGAACTATAATATGGGACAAAATCAATAATCACTCAGGCAAGTGCAGGATAATTAAAGAAAGCCAGCATGGATTCATTAAGGAAAAATCATGTTTAACTAACTTGCTGGAGTTTTTTTGAGGAGGTAACAGAGAAAGTTGATAAGGGAAATGCTGCTAATGTGGTACATATGGATTTTCAAAAGGCATTTGATACAGTGCCACACAACAGTCTTGTGAGTAAAATTCTAGGCCATGGAATAAAAAGGAAAGTATCACTTGGATACGAAATTGGCTGAGTGACAGGAAACAGAGAGTAGTGATAATGGTTGTTTTTCAGATTGGAGGAAGGTTTGTAGTGGAGTTCCCCAGGGGTCAGCATTGGGACCCTTGCTCTTCCTGATATACATTAATGACCTAGACTGTGGTGTGCAGGGCATGATTTCAAAATTTATAGATGATACGAAGATTGGAAAGGTTGTCAAATATTATGAGGATAGTCTTGAGCTTCAAAAGGACATAGACATGTTGGTGGATTGGGCAGACAAGTGGCAGATGAAGTTCAATGCAGAGAAGTGTGAGGTGATTAATTTTGGCAGGAAGAATATGGAGAGACAGTATAAAATAAAGAGAGAAACTCTAAAGGAGATGCAGGTACACGGGGACCTCGGTGTTTATGTACAGAAGTCATTGTAGATGGCGGTCATGTTGAGAGACCAGTTAATAAAGCATATAGTACCTTAGGCTTTATTAATTGGGACATTGACTATAAGAGTGAGGAAGACATGTTGAACTAGTTAGACATTAGTTAGGCCTCATCTGGAGTACTGCGTCCAGTTCTGGGCACCATACTTGAGGAAGAATGTGAAGGCTTTGGAGAGTGTCAGGAAGGTATAATAATTATCATAATATCATTGGAATTTATTGTAAACTAGAGTAATAATGGGGCCTGTGTCTATGGGTCTATGCATGTGTGTGTGTGCATGTGACTTAATTGAAGTAAAGGCGACTGGTCTGAAGGCTATGATGTAATAGACGATAAGCTAAGTTTGAAATGTTAAGTAGGTAAACATAGGAGTCAAGGGAATATTTGCATTTTTAAATAAACCAGGCTAGATTGATTTCAAAAAAGGGCGTGAAATATTACACCTAGCCAGGGGAAGTTAAGAAGCAGTGTGTTTATTTTTCCTAAAGATTACTGGTAAAATTGGTCCTATGAGAGATTTTTATTATTAGAAAGGTAAAGCCCAAAGATATGCGTGAAACAATGGGAATTTGCATTCAAAGAGAAAATATGTATAAAGGAGCGAAAGCTGTGTGTAAGGGTAGCCATTCTAAGGTCTAACAAGTGTGAAAAACCTTCAGCATCTAAGCCTCAAGCAGCTGTCTACCGAGGACTGAAGTTAAGAAACCTCACTTTGAATTGGATTGTGCAGGGTGTTGTGTTTCTTTGCCTGGGTCTTTTAAAATCTATGTTTCTCACAGTTGCCTTAACGAAAGTGTAACTGGAAGTTAGATTAATTAGGGGATTTAGAAGTTATCATAGTAGTAATTTGTGTATCTATGGGCTGAATTTTCCCTCCGTCGGGGGGGATGTTGATGGGCGGGCACGTACGGGTGTGCTTCCGATCGGCACCCCTGATCAGAGGAATGGCGCCATTTTACATGGGCGGACCAATTAAGGCCCGCCCAGCGTGACGTCTGCACAGAAGTGCTATGCGCTCCCTGTGCGGGCGGGTGGGAACCCAAAATCTAGAGTGCGCTCTTGCATGCATGTGCACGATAGAGCGACTCACCTCCCTGAGGCTAAGTGCAGCCTCAGGGAGATCACCTCTACTTTCAAAAATATTAAAAATAGAAAAAAAAAAATTCCCTAACATGTCCCCTCATGTGACAAGTCCATTATTTTTACAAAATCTTTATTTAAATTTTTTAAACCCTGCATGAACCCTCATCCCGCCAATGGATGAGGTTTCATGTTTTTTCTAGTTCCCGCCGGGGCTCCTGGCCGACCCACCAACCTTAAGGTTGGACGAGCAGGTCCTTTAATTGCTTATTTGACCCTGTCAATGGCTTCAATTGGCCATTGACAGGTCAGCGGGCCCACAGCTGATTTTACTGCTCTCCCGCCTTCCTGAAAATTTAAATGGGCCAGGATGACATCGGGGGTTCCCCCGACATCATCCCGCGTAATTTTATGCGTCGGAGAGTGGGCCCCGCCCCCCCTCACCAACTGGTAAAATTCTGCCCCATGTGTGCACATAAAATCATTTCTGCCATAAGTAAAAGTTTAATTTAGTTTTGTAAAAACCTATAGGAATCGGTAATCTTATTACTACTGAATTCAAGGCGCGCATCTCGAAATTTATACAATTGCAATTGTGCAAGTTGTTTCAAGTTTCCCTTTGGGGATTTGAGCAGCTCGGCATTTACCATTGGCTGTGCCATAACAAAAGAGTACAGAGGAGATTCACCAGAATAATTCCAGAGATGAAGAACTGTCACTACAAGGATGGATTGGAGAGGTTGGGACTGTTTTCCTGGGAGAAAAGAAGGCTGAGAGGAGACTTGATAGAGGTACTCAAGATCCTGAGGGGTATGGACAGGGTAAATAGTGAGAAACTGTTCCCACTCAAGAGAACATCAAGAACTAGGAGGCAAAGATTCAAAATAATTAGCAAAAGGAGTAAAAGTGATGTGAAGAATTTTTTTTTTCACCCAAAGAGTGGTTAGAGTTCGGAACAAACTTCCTGAGTGGGTAGTGGAGGCAGGTTCAGTCAAGGTATTCAAAAGGGAATTAGATTGCTATCTGAAAAGAGAGAATGTGCAAGGTTATGGGGGTAAGGCCAGTACAGACTCAATGGGCCAAATGGCCTCCTTCTGCACTGTAAAGATTCTGTGATTCTGTGACCATCTAGGACAAAGCAGCCCACTTGATCCGCACCTAATCCACCAATTTAAACATTCACTCCCTCCACCACTGACGCACAGTCGCAGTAGTGTGTACCATCTATAAGATGCACTGCAGGAACTCACCAAGGTTCCTTAGGCAGCAACTCCCAAACCCACAACCACTACCATCTAGAAGGACAAGGGCAGCAGACAGATGGGAACACCACCACTTGGAGGTTCCCCTCCAAGTCACTCACCATCCTGACTTGGAAATATGTCACCGTTCCTTCACTGTCACTGGGTCAAAACCCTGGAACTCCCTCCCTAACAGCACTGTGGGTGTACCTACACCACATGGACCGCAGTGATTCAAGAAGACAGCTCACCACAAACTTCACAAGGGCAACTAGGGATGGGCAATAAATGCTGGTCTAGCCAGTGCAGCCCACATCCCATGGATGAATAAAAAAAACAGGCCTCAACTGGAGTTTATTATGCAGTTCAGGGCAGCACACTTTCTAGGAAGGATATGAATACATTAGAGGAATTAGAGAAGATTCACAACAATGGGATGAGGCACTTCAGTTACACAGATAGATTAGAGAAGTTGGGACTGTTCTCCTTGGAGAAGAGGAGATTTGGGGGAGATTTAACAGACCTATTCAACCGGGGTCTGGTCAGATAGGGAAAAACTGTTCTCATTGGTGGAAAGATCGAGAATCTGGAATGCACTGTCTGAGAGTGTGGTGGAGACAGGGTCAATCAAGTGGTTAGGATCTGGAATGCACTGTCTGAGAGTGTGGGGGAGACAGGGTCAATCGAGTGGTTAGGATCTGGAATGCACTGTCTGAAAGTGTGGGGGAGACAGGGTCAATCGAGTGGTTAGGACCTGGAATGCACTGCCTGAGAGTGTGGGGGAGACAGGGTCAATCGAGTGGTTAGGACCTGCAATGCACTGTCTGAGAGTGTGGGGGAGAGAGGGTCAATTGAGTGGTTAGGATCTGGGATGCACTCTCTGAGAGTGTGGGGGAAACAGGGTCAATCGAGTGGTTAGGATCTGGAATGCATTGTCTGAGAGTGTGGTGGAGACAGGGTCAATCGAGTGGTTAGGATCTGGAAAGCACTGCCTGAGAGTGTGGTGGAGACAGGGTCAGTCGAGTGGTTAGGACCTGGAATGCACTGTCTGAGAGCGTGGTGGAGACAGGGTCAATAAAGTGGTTAGGATCTGGAACTCGTTGTCTGGGAGTGTCGGGGAGACAGGGTCAATCGAGTGGTTAGGATCTGGAATGCACTGTCTGAGAGGGTGCTGGAGACAGGGTCAATAAAGTGGTTAGGATCTGGAACTCGCTGTCTGGGAGTGTCGGGGAGACAGGGTCAATCGAGTGGTTAGGATCTGGAATGCACTGTCTGAGAGTGTGGTGGAGACAGGGTCAATCGAATGGTTAGGATCTGGAATGCACTGTCTGAGAGGGTGCTGGAGAGAGGGTCAATCGAGTGGTTAGGATCTGGAATGCACTGCCTGAGAGTGTAGGGGAGACAGGGTCAATCGAATGGTTAGGATCTGGAATGCACTGTCTGAGAGTGTGGTGGAGACAGGGTCAATCGAGTGGTTAGGATCTGGAATGCACTGTCTGAGAGTGTGGTGGAGACAGGGTCAATCGAGTGGTTAGGATCTGGAATGCACTGTCTGAGAGTGTGGTGGAGACAGGGTCAATCGAGTGGTTAGGATCTGGAATGCACTGTCTGAGAGTGTGGTGGAGACGGAGCCAATTAAATGGTTAGGGTCTGGAATGCACTGTCTGAGAGTGTGGTGGAGACAGGGTCAATCGAGTGGTTAGGAACTGGAATGCACTGTCTGAGAGTGTGGGGGAGACAGGGTCAATCGAGTGGTTAGGATCTGGAATGCACTGTCTGAGAGTGTGGTGGAGACAGGGTCAATCGAGTGGTTAGGGTCTGGAATGTACTCTCTGAAAGTGTGGGGAAGACAGGGTCAATCGAGTGGTTAGGATCTGGAATGCACTGTCTGAGAGTGTGGGGGAGACAGGGTCAATCGAGTGGTTAGGATCTGGAATGCACTGTCTGAGAGTGTAGGGGAGACAGGGTCAATCGAGTGGTTAGGATCTGGAATGCACTGCCTGAGAGTGTGGTGGAGACAGGGTCAATCGAGTGGTTAGGATCTGGAATGCACTGTCTGAGAGTGTGGTGGAGACAGGGTCAGTCGAGTGATTAGGAACTGGAATGCACTGTCTGAGAGTGTGGTGGAGACAGGGTCAATCGAGTGATTAGGAACTGGAATGCACTGTCTGAGAGTGTGGGGGAGACAGGGTCAATCGAGTGGTTAGGATCTGGAATGTACTGCCTGAGAGTGTGGTGGAGACAGGGTCAATCGAGTGGTTAGGATCTGGAATGCACTGTCTGAGAGTGTGGTGGAGATGGAGCCAATTAAATGGTTAGGGTCTGGAATGCACTGTCTGAGAGTGTGGTGGAAACAGGGTCAATCGAGTGATTAGGAACTGGAATGCACTGTCTGAGAGTGTGGGGGAGACAGGGTCAATCGAGTGGTTAGGATCTGGAATGTACTGCCTGAGAGTGTGGTGGAGACAGGGTCAATCGAGTGGTTAGGATCTGGAATGCACTGTCTGAGAGTGTGGTGGAGACGGAGCCAATTAAATGGTTAGGGTCTGGAATGCACTGTCTGAGAGTGTGGTGGAGACAGGGTCAATCGAGTGGTTAGGAACTGGAATGCACTGTCTGAAAGTGTGGTGGAGACAGGGTCAATTGAGTGATTAGGGCCTGGAATGCACTGTCTGAGAGTGTAGGGGAGACAGGGTCAATCGAGTGGTTAGGGTCTGGAATGCACTGTCTGAAAGTGGGGGGAAGACAGGGTCAATCGAGTGGTTAGGATCTGAAATGCACTGTCTGAGAGAGTGGTGGAGACAGGGTCAATCGAATGGTTAGGATCTGGAATGCACTGTCTGAGAGGGTGCTGGAGACAGGGTCAATCGAATGGTTAGGATCTGGAATGCACTGTCTGAGAGTGTGGGGGAGACAGAGTCAATCGAGTGGTTAGGATCTGGAATGGACCGTCTGAGAGTGTGGTGGAGACAGGGTCAATCGAGTGGTTAGGATCTGGAATGCACTGTCTGAGAGTGTGGGGGAGACAGGGTCAATCGAGTGGTTAGGATCTGGAATGCACTGTCTGAGAGTGTGGTGGAGACAGGGTCAATCGAGTGGTTAGGATCTGGAATGCACTGTCTGAGAGTGTGGTGGAGACGGAGCCAATTAAATGGTTAGGGTCTGGAATGCACTGTCTGAGAGTGTGGTGGAGACAGGGTCAATCGAGTGGTTAGGATCTGGAATGCACTGTCTGAGAGTGTGGGGGAGACAGGGTCAATCGAGTGGTTAGGATCTGGAATGCACTGTCTGAGAGTGTGGGGGAGACAGGGTCAATCGAGTGGTTAGGATCTGGAATGCACTGCCTGAGAATGTGGTGGAGACAGGGTCAATCGAGTGGTTAGGATCTGGAATGCACTGTCTGAGAGTGTAGGGGAGACAGGGTCAATCGAGTGGTTAGGATCTGGAATGCACTGTCTGAGACTGTGGTGGAGACAGGGTCAATTGACTGGTTAGGGCCTGGAATGCACTGTCTGAGAGTGTAGGGGAGACAGGGTCAATCGAGTGGTTAGGGTCTGGAATGCACTGTCTGAGAGTGTAGGGAAGACAGGGTCAATCGAGTGGTTAGGATCTGGAATGCACTGTCTGAGAGTGTGGTGGAGACAGGGTCAATCGAGTGGTTAGGATCTGGAATGCACTGTCTGAGAGTGTGGTGGAGACCGGGTCAATCGAGTGGTTAGGATCTGGAATGCACTGTCTGAGAGTGTGGTGGAGACAGGGTCAATCGAGTGGTTAGGATCTGGAATGCACTGTCTGAGAGTGTGGGGGAGACAGGGTCAATCGAGTGGTTAGGATTTGGAATGCACTGTCTGAGAGTGTGGTGGAGACAGGGTCAATCGAGTGGTTAGGATCTGGAATGCACTGTCTGAGAGTGTGATGGAGACAGGGTCAATCGAGTGGTTAGTATCTGGAATGCACTGTCTGAGAGTGTGGTGGAGACAGGGTCAATCAAGTGGTTAGGATCTGGAATGCACTGTCTGAGAGTGTGGTGGAGACAGGGTCAATCGAGTGGTTAGTATCTGGAATGCACTGTCTGAGAGTGTGGTGGAAACAGGGTCAATCGAGTGGTTAGGATCTGGAATGCGCTGTCTGAGAGTGTGGTGGAGACAGGGTCAATCGAGTGGTTAGGGACTGGAATGCACTGTCTGAGAGTGTGGTGGAGACAGGGTCAATCGAGTGGTTAGGATCTGGAATGCGCTGTCTGAGAGTGTGGTGGAGACAGGGTCAATCGAGTGGTTAGGGACTGGAATGCACTGTCTGAAAGTGTGGTGGAAACAGGGTCAATCGAGTGGTTAGGATCTGGAATGCGCTGTCTGAGAGTGTGGTGGAGACAGGGTCAATCGAGTGGTTAGTATCTGGAATGCACTGTCTGAGAGTGTGGTGGAAACAGGGTCAATCGAGTGGTTAGGATCTGGAATGCGCTGTCTGAGAGTGTGGTGGAGACAGGGTCAATCGAGTGGTTAGGGACTGGAATGCACTGTCTGAGACTGTGGTGGAGACAGGGTCAATTGATTGGAATGTAAAATGTTCCCCCTCTGACACTTCTACCACTTGCCTGGCTTCATTCCCTAAGATTAGGTCCAGTACCGCCCCTTCCCTTGCGTTCTACGTACTGGCTCCAAAAACTCTCCTGGATGCACTTTAAGAATTCCACCTCCTCTAAACCTTTCACACTAAGACCATCCCAGTTAATATTGGGGAAGTTGAAATCCCCTATGATTATTACACTGTTATGTTCACACTTCTCTGAGATTCGCCTACATATCTGCTCCTCTATCGCCCCCTGACTGTTTGGAGGCCTGTCGTACACTCCCAGCAAAGTCATTGTCCCCTTTTTGTTTTTCAGTTCTACCCATATGGCCTCATTTGAGGAACTTTCTAAGTTACCATCCCCCTTATTGCAGTAATTGACTCCTTGATCAATAGTGCAACGCCCCCTCCTCCTTTACACCCGCACTCTCCCCCAGCCCCCGTCACGCATGAAGATTCTATCCCCTGGAATATTCAGCTGCCAGTCCTGCCCTTCCTTCAACCATGTCTCTGTGATAGCAACAATATCATATTCCCATGTGTTAATCAACGCCCTCAATTCACCTGCCTCACTTGTAAGGCTCCTTGCGTTAAAATAGATGCAATGCAGCCTCGCATTAATCCCTTGTGCCTTAACAGGTCTGTATTTGCCCTGCCTTCCAGGCTGACTTAGTTTATCTTCTATATTTGGCTGTGCATCACCTCCTAATGCACCTCCACTCTGTATCCCATTCCCCTGCCAAATTAGTTTAAACCCCCAACAACAGCACCAGCAAACCTCCCCGCAAGGATGTTGGTCCCGTTCCGGTTCAGGTGCAACCCGCCCGACTTGTACAGGCCCCACCTTCACCAGAAACAGACCCGGTGATCCAGGAATCTAAAGCCCTCCCTCCTGTGCCATCTCTTCAGCTACACATTCAGCCTCTCTTTTCTCCTATTCCTATACTCACTAGCACGTAGCACAGGGAGTGATCCAGAGTTTACAACCTTTGAGGTCCTGCTTTTTAATCTAACTAGCTCCATAAATTATTATTGCAGAACCTCATCCCTCTTTCTACCTATGTCATTGGCACCAATGCGAACCACGACCTCTGACTGTTCGCCCTCTCCGTTCAGAATGCTCTGCAGTCGTTGTGTGACATCCTTGACCCTGGCACCAGGGAGGCAACACCATCCTGGAGTCACATCTACGGCTGCAGAAGTGCCTGTCTGCACCCCTCACTCGAGTCTCCTCCCACTATTGTTCTTACCCTCTTACTCCTCCCCCCTTGTGCAGCTGAGCCACCCACAGTGCCGTGAACTTGTCTCTGGCTGCACTCTCCAGAGGAACCTTCACCCTCACCGTTTTCCAACACAGAAAAACTGTTGTTGAGTGAGGTGCACTCTGGGGCTTTCCTGACTACCTGCCTGCCTCCCTTCTTCTGACTGGTGGTTACCCGTTCCCTCTCTGACTGCACTTCCTTAAGCTGCGGAGTGACCACATATAAAAACGAGCTATCCAAGTGACTCTCAGCCTCGCGGATGCTCCGCTGTGTCTCCAGCTGATGCTCAAGTTCCGAATCCCGTTACTCAAACTGGTCAAGCCGGTGGCATTTCCTGCACATCTGGTCATCCAGACTCCGAGGAGTGTCCAAGAATCCCCACATGTTGCAGGCCACACAACACCCGGGACTGAGCTCCCTTACCATACTTTTTGTTTGTTTTTAATTAAAAGACTATTTCCTTAAATTTAAGCCCCGCTCTGCTCACTGAATCTAGCTCTTTGCAGCCCCGCTCTGCTCACTGGAGTCTTGCTGTGCCGTTATCAGAAATGAGTACTCCTGGTAGTCCGGTAATGGAAAAATCTTTGATGTAACTTCTTAACTGTAGCAGATAAGGTTCGTGGCTTCACCTTATATTTGGTCATCCATTTTGAATGAGCATCTACAATGAGCAGAAACATTGTTTTTTTCCCATGAAAGGTCCCACATAGTCAACAAGTAATTGTACCCATGGTCTTCCTGGCCATTCCCAAGAGTGTAATGGAGCTGTTGAAGGTAAGAAAGAATAAAGAACAAAGAAAAGTACAGCACAGGAACAGGCCCTTCGGCCCTCCAAGCCTGCGCCGATCATATTGCCTGTCAAACTAAAACATTTTGCACTTCCAGGGTCCATATCCCTCTATTCCCATCCTATTCATGTATTTGTCAAGCTGCCTCTTAAACACCACTATCGTACCTGCTTCCACCACCTCCTCTGGCAGCGAATTCCAGACACTCACTACCCTCTGCGTAAAAAACTTGCCCTGCACATCTCCTCTATAGTTTTCTCCTCTCACCTTAAATCTATGTCCCCTAGTAATTGACTCTTCCACCCTGGGAAAAAGCTTCTGACTATCTACTCTGTCCATGCCACTCATAATTTTGTGAACTTCTAAGAAGTCGTCCCTCAATCTCCGTTGCTCTAGTGAGAACAATCCAAGTTTCTCCAACCTCTCCTCATAGCTAATAACCTCCAGACCAGGTAGCATCCTGGTAAACCTCCTCTGCACCCTCTCCAACGCCTCCATATCCTTCTGGTAATGTGGCAACCAGAATTGCATGCAATATTCCAAGTGTGGCCTAACCAAGGTTCTATACAGCTGCAGCATGACTTCCCAGCTTTTATACTCAATACCCCTGCGGATGAAGGCAAGCATGCCATATGCCTTCCTGACTACCTTATCCACCTGTGTTGCCACTTTCAGTGACCTGTGGACCTGTACACCCAGATCCCTCTGCCGGTCGATGCACTTAAGGGTTCTGTCATTTACTGTATAATTCCTACCTGTATTAGACCTTGAAAAATGCATTACCTCCCATTTGTCCGGATTAAACTCCATCTGCCATTTCTCCACCAAGTCTCCAACCGATCAATATCCCGTTGTATTGTTTGACAATCCTCTTCACTAACTGCAACTCCTCCAACATTAGTGTCGTCTGCAAACTTACTAATTAGCCCAGTTACATTTTCCTCCAAATTATTGACGTATAGTACAAACAGCAAAGGTCCCAGCACTGATCCCTGCGGAACACCACTAGTCACAGCTCTCCATTCAGAAAAGCACCCTTCCACTGCTACCCTCTGTCTTCTATGACCAAGCCAATTCTGTACCAATCTTGCCAGCTCACCTCTGATCCTGTGCGACTTTACCTTCTGTACCAGTCTGCCATGAGGGACCTTGTCAAAGGCCTTACTGAAATCCATGTAGATAACATCCACTGCCCTTCCATCATCGATCATCTTTGTCACTTCCTCGAAAAACTCGATCAAGTTAGTGAGACACGACCTCCCCTTCACAAAACCATGCTGCCTCTCACTAATACGCCCATTTGCTTCCAAATGGTAGTAAATCCTGTCACGAAGAATCTTCTCCAATAATTTCCCTATCACTGATGTAAGGCTCACCAGCCTGTAATTTCCTGGATTATCCCTGCTACCCTTCTTAAACAATGGAACAACATTGGCCATTCTCCAGTCCTCTGGGACCTCACCCGTAGCCAGTGAGGATACAAGATTTCTGTCAAGGCCCCAGCAATCTCCTCCCTTGCCTCCCTCAGTACTCTGGGGTAGATCCCATCTGGCCCTGGGGACTTATCCACCTTAATATTCTTCAAGATGCCTAACACCTTCTCTTTTTTGATCTCAACATGATCCAGGCTATCTACACACTCTTCCCTAGACAAATCGACTGCTAAGTCCTTCTCTTTGGTGAATACTGATGAGAAGTACTCATTTAGTATCTCTCCCAGTTCTTCTGGCTCCACACACACATTCCCACCTCTGTCCCTGAGTGGGCCCACCCTTTCCCTGGCTACCCTCTTGCTTTTTACATATGTATAAAAGGCCTTGGGATTTTCCTTAATCTTGGTTGCCAATGACTTTTCATGACCCCTTTTAGCCCTCCTGACTCCTTGCTTAAGTTTCTTCCTACTTTCTTTATATTCTCCATGGGCTTCATCTGTTCCCAGCCTTCTAGCCCTTACGAATGCTTCCCTTTTCTTGTTGAATAATCTCATAATATTAAGCACCTTAACCCGAGGACTCCTGTTATCCTTATCCACCAGTACCTTGAAACTTACTGAATTATGGTCACTTTTTCCGAAATGCTCCCCTACTGAAACTTCGACCACCTGGCCGGGTTCATTCCCTAATGCCAGGTCCAGTATTGCCCCTTCCCTAGTTGCACTATCTACATATTGTCTCAGAAAGCCCTCCTGGATGCACCTTACAAATTCTGCACCATCCAAACCCCTAGCACTAAGTGATTCCCAGTCAATACAGGGAAACTTAAAATCACCCATCACAACAACCCTATTGCTTTTACATCTTTCCAAAATCTGCCTACATAACTGTTCCTCAATCTCCCACCGGCAATTGGGAGGTCTATAGTAAACCCCCAACATTGTGACTGCACCCTTCCTATTCCGGAGCTCTATCCATATTGCCTCGCTGCATGAGCCCTCCGAGGTGTCCTCCTGTTGTACAGCTGTGATATTCCCCTTAACCAGCAGTGCAACTCCCCCACCTCTTCTACATCCCTCCCTATCCTGCCTGAAACATCTAAATCCTGGAACGTTTATCTGCCAATCCTGTCCATCCTTCAACCAAGTCTCTGTAATAGGAATAACATCATAGTCCCAAGTACTAATCCAAGCTCTAAGCTCATCTGCCTTGCCTGTTATAATCCTCGCATTGAAACAAATGCATTTCAGACCCCCAGTCCCACTGTGTTCAGTAATTTTCCCCTGCCTGCCCTTCCTCTTAGTCCTACTGGCCATATTCACTAGTTGCCAGTCATTTATTTCACCTGCTGACCTATTGCTCTGGTTCCCACCCCCCCTGCCATACTAGTTTAAACCCTCCCGAGTGACACTAGCAAACCTCACAGCCAGGATATTGGTGCCCCTCCAGTTTAGATGCAACCCGTCCTTCTTGTACAAGTCCCACCTGCCCCGGAAGAGATCCCAATGATCCAAATATCGGAAACCCTCCCTCCTACACCATCTATTCAGCCACGTGTTTAGCTGCACTATCTTCCTATTTCTAGCCTCACTGGCATGTGGAACAGGGAGTAATCCTGAGATTACAACCCTAGAGGTCCTGTTTTTTAACTTTCTGCCTAACTCTCTGAACTTCCGCTGTAGGACCTCGTCACTCTTCCTGCCTATGTCATTAGTACCAACGTGAACCACGACCTCTGGCTGTTGTCTTTTGCAGTTGCTGACATTGCACACAATTCTTCACTAAACTCTCTATTTCACCATCCATCCCAGGCCACCATAGATAGCTGCGTGCTATGGTCTTCATTCGGGAAATTCCTCAATGTGCGCTATGTATTTCAATTAAAAGAGGCACCCTTCCCTTTGGAGGAACTATCACTCGTGCTCCCCACAATAAGGTGCCATCATGGCTGGTTATTTCATGTCTTCTGTTGAAGTGCGGTTTCATTTCATCAGATACGGGCTCCTGTGACCAACCATGTAGCACTTGTTCTCATACTTGAGATAGGACTGGGTCCCGACTTGTCCAGTCTCTGATCTGTTGAGCACATACCAGCGAGGAGTCTAAGAAATTTAACAATAAAATACGTTTCTGTGGAACTGGGACTTGCTCATCATTTTCTTGTAAAGGCAAATGACTCAGCGCATCGGCATTTGTGATTTGATTGCCAGGCCTACATACATAAGTGTATTTGTTTGCTGCCAGGATTAAAGCCTTTCGTATTCTTGCTGAGGCTGTGGGTGATATAGCCTTGTCCTCGCTGAACATTCCCAGCAATGGATTGTGGTCTGAAACAATTGTAAAATGGTGGCCGTGTACATACTGGAGAAATTTCTTGACACCCAAGATGATGGACAGGCCTTTTTCTATCTGCGAATATCCCTTTTCCGCTGCGGTGAGCGTTCTTGATACGAAACCTATAGGCTGTTCCGTGTCCTCGTCCATCCAATGAGAGAGCACTGCTGCCGCTCCATAGGGAGATGTGTCACATGTCAGTACTAATTCTTTCATCTGGTCATAATGCACTAATAGATTAGACAAGTGCAACAATTGTTTCACCTTTATGAAAACTTCTTTCTGGGGCACCTCCCAAGACCAACGTTGGTTCTTTGTGAGTAGAGAATGCAGGGGGGCAGCACTGTAGATAAATTAGCTAAGAACCGCCCATAATAATTGATCATTCCAGGAATGATTTGAGCTCTGAGACGTTCTTTGGTGCAGGTGCCTCTCTTATAGCTCTCACTTTCTCCTCAACTGAGTAGAGACCCTGTGAATCTACCCGGTGACCCAAATAGATTACCTCCCTCTCTTGGAACGTGCACTTCTCTTTTTTTAAACACACTCCAGCCTGAAAGAAATGTTTTAAAACTTCTTCTAAATTTGCTAAATGCTTTTTTTCAGTGAATCCTGTCACCGACACAACATCTAAATAGACTAAAACCTGGGGCAGTCCCTGCAATAAGCTTTCCATTGTTCTCTGAAAGATGGTACAAGCTGAGGAGGCATCAAAAGGCAATCGTGTATATTGTACAACCCTTTGTGAGTATTAATTGCGACAAATTCCCGGGAGGCATTATCCAACTCTAGTTGTTGACATCATGACTCATATCAAGCTTCATGTAGCTGGTTCCACCTACCAGCTTGGCATACAGGTCTTTGATTTTTGGAATGGGAGTGCCTGTCTAGCTTAATTACTTTATTAACCATCAGTTTGTAGTCTCCACAAATTCGGACGCTTTGGTCAGGTTTAAGGATGGGGATTATGGGCCCCACCCATTCTAAGAACTGCACAGTTTTCTTGCAGTGCATAAGGTACTGGTCTGGTCTTCATGAATTGAGGGGGGAGCGTTGCCTCAGGATCCACATGAATTTTTGCCTGCAGTCCCTGGATCTTCCCAAGTTCATCCTTGAAGACTATGGTGCACTTTCGAAGGAACTCTGGTAACACACTTGCTCTGAACTGGAAAATTTCAGCCATTCTTACTTAATCTCCTTTAGCCAGTTTCGCCCCAGGAGGCTTGGCCCCTCACCTGCTACCACCATCGAGGGTAGCTTTGCCGATTGGCTTCCATAATGGACAGTTACTCTGCTTATGCCTCGGACTTTAATGACTTCACCCATGTGTGTTTTTCATTGGGCAGTTATTTCTTCTAAATGTAATTGATGTTCCCCATTATTCAGATATCTGAAGGTATGTTCCCCAATTACTGTAGTGGAGACTCCGGTGTTCACTTCCAGTCTAACAGGTTTACTATTCACTCTCACTGTTACGTATATTGGTTCTGTCTTTCAAACCTTCAAATTAAATGAGGAAATATCTGAATTTGTTGTTTCAGACTCTTCGACATTGTAGATCTCACTGGGTCTTTTGTTTTGTTTGAAAGTCTCCCTGACTCTTTCCTTGCACTGTCTCATTATGTGTCCATTTCTGTCACAATAAAAACATTAGATTTTTTAAAACTGCCAATCGTTAAAAGACTGCTTGTTTTCACCTCTTTGAAATTATTCTTTGTTTTCGCTGCTAAGTCATTTTTTCTCTTTTTCCAGCTAGCAAGGGCTGTTTCCTGCTTCTCAGCAGAGTCTTGCATTTTCGCATTCTTTTTGGCTGGGGATTCCCACCCGATGTGGAGGACAGCGTCATTTTGCACTCCCTGTACAGCTTTGAATCTCTCACTACGCTCCCCAGGTCCAGTTCTCTCTCTAACGCTCTCCAGGTCCAGTTCTCTCTCTAACGCTCCCCAGGTCCAGTTCTCTCTCTAACGCTCCCCAGGTCCAGTTCTCTCTCTAACGCTCCCCAGGTCCAGTTCTCTCTCTAACGCTCCCCAGGTCCAGTTCTTTCTCTAACGCTCCCCAGGTCCAGTTCTCTCTCTAACGCTCCCCAGGTCCAGCTCTCTCTCTAACGCTCCCCAGGTCCAGCTCTCTCTCTAACGCTCCCCAGGTCCAGTTCTCTCTCTAACGCTCCCCAGGTCCAGTTCTCTCTCTAACGCTCCCCAGGTCCAGTTCTCTCTCTAACGCTCCCCAGGTCCAGTTCTCTAACGCTCCCCAGGTCCAGCTCTCTCTCTAACGCTCCCCAGGTCCAGTTCTCTCTCTAACGCTCCCCAGGTCCAGTTCTCTCTCTAACGCTCCCCAGGTCCAGTTCTCTCTCTAACGCTCCCCAGGTCCAGTTCTCTCTCTAACGCTCCCCAGGTCCAGCTCTCTCTCTAACGCTCCCCAGGTCCAGTTCTCTCTCTAACGCTCCCCAGGTCCAGTTCTCTCTCTAACGCTCCCCAGGTCCAGTTCTCTCTCTAACGCTCCCCAGGTCCAGTTCTCTCTCTAACGCTCCCCAGGTCCAGCTCTCTCTCTAACGCTCCCCAGGTCCAGTTCTCTCTCTAACGCTCCCCAGGTCCAGTTCTCTCTCTAACGCTCCCCAGGTCCAGTTCTCTCTCTAACGCTCCCCAGGTCCAGTTCTCTCTCTAACGCTCCCCAGGTCCAGTTCTCTCTCTAACGCTCCCCAGGTCCAGTTCTCTCTCTAACGCTCCCCAGGTCCAGTTCTCTCTCTAACGCTCCCCAGGTCCAGCTCTCTCTCTAACTCTCCCCAGGTCCAGTTCTCTCTCTAACGCTCCCCAGGTCCAGTTCTCTCTCTAACGCTCCCCATGTCCAGTTCTCTCTCTAACGCTCCCCAGGTCCAGTTCTCTCTCTAACGTTCCCCAGGTCCAGTTCTCTCTCTAACGCTCCCCAGGTCCAGTTCTCTCTCTAACGCTCCCCAGGTCCAGTTCTCTCTCTAACGCTCCCCAGGTCCAGTTCTCTCTCTAACGCTCCCCAGGTCCAGTTCTCTCTCTAACGCTCCCCAGGTCCAGTTCTCTCTCTAACGCTCCCCAGGTCCAGTTCTCTCTCTAACGCTCCCCAGGTCCAGTTCTCTCTCTAACGCTCCCCAGGTCCAGCTCTCTCTCTAACTCTCCCCAGGTCCAGTTCTCTCTCTAACGCTCCCCAGGTCCAGTTCTCTCTCTAACGCTCCCCAGGTCCAGTTCTCTCTCTAACGCTCCCCAGGTCCAGTTCTCTCTCTAACGTTCCCCAGGTCCAGTTCTCTCTCTAACGCTCCCCAGGTCCAGTTCTCTCTCTAACGCTCCCCAGGTCCAGTTCTCTCCCTAACGCTCCCCAGGTCCAGTTCTCTCTCTAACGCTCCCCATGTCCAGTTCTCTCTCTAACGCTCCCCAGGTCCAGTTCTCTCTCTAACTCTCCCCAGGTCCAGTTCTCTCTCTAACGCTCCCCAGGTCCAGTTCTCTCTCTAACTCTCCCCATGTCCAGTTCTCTCTCTAACGCTCCCCAGGTCCAGTTCTCTCTCTAACTCTCCCCATGTCCAGTTCTCTCTCTAACGCTCCCCAGGTCCAGTTCTCTCTCTAACGCCTTCTTGAAATCCAAATTTACTTTGGGTAATAATCTCTTCTGAATCGTATCCTCATTCACACTGCACAGTAAATAATCTCTGAGCATGTCGTTTAGAGATGTACCAAACCCACAATGTTTCATTAACTGTTTCAAACTTGCCACAAGGCAGCAATTGTCTCCCCTGGGGCTCTATTGCTCGAGTTAAACTTGAACCTTTGCATCATTACTGAGGGCTTTGGTTGATAACGGCCCTTTACGAGGTCCACCAATTCATCAAAATCTTTCAAATCTGGGGCACTGGGTGTCATCAAACTTCAAATCAAGCCACAGGTTTTATTCCCACTTGTACTTAAGAGGATCACTCGCCTCTTCTCTTCCCCCGTAATCTCATTTGCTTGGAAAAAGAGTGCCAGGCGTTCAATATAATGAGACCAATCATCCATGGCTAGATCGAAAGGATCAATTCTTCCAAATTGCAGCATTCTGAGAGGGAATTACTTCTTCAATTCGAGCAGAACTTCTACTTGCAATTACTGTACGAGGTACAGTGCTGATTTTGTTTCACTTGATTTCTTCTGTTAAACTTGTTTTCTCATCATCGCCAGTTTGTTGTAAGTGGTGGCCAAACTGGTACTGTTGATAGAGTTGATCAGCAGACGCTTCTTAGGTGGAAAACTTTCAGTTTAATTACAAAAGTACTCAACAGCAACTACACGCATGGCTTCACTTCAAACTCTATCTCTACACTACTAACTACCAACTACTAACTACTGAGGTAACCGTGCTACTCTCCTATTGGGTGTTGAAGATCATGTGATCTTCCTTAACAAGCATTCTTCTTAAAGGTGTATTACACATTAGACAAAGCCATAATTACCACAAGGTTATAGTCTGAAAAGGAAAAAAAATTGCGGGACTATGGGGAAAAGGCAGGAGAGTGGCTCTAGGTGAATTGATCCTTCAGAGGGCCAACACAGACATGACAGGCTGAATGGCCTATTTCTACATTGTAACCATTCTGTGATTCTATTGTTCAAATCTTTCTCACATCTTTAAATTATCAAATGCATGCTGAGCCTCACATATATAAAGAACTGTTATACATACAGAATTCTTATTTTGTGGGTGGATTCTCTACAGAAGGACTCTTGTCCAGGAACTGAATTAGTGCTCCATTTCCTCGCAGGCACACAGGAGAACTCAAAAGGGAATTGGGCAGATAGTAGCAAAGGAAGATTTGCAGGACTCTGGGGAAGAATGGGGCAGTAGAACTTATTGGAGAACTCTCTCAAAGAGGCACCACAGGCTAAATGGGCAACTGACCTCTTTTTCTGCTGTAAGATTCTATGAATTCTTCTCTTGAAGTAGTTATAATTCCATCTGGAATAGAAACCCTTAAGCACCAAAAAGCCATGTGCCTCTGATGAGAATTTTAGAATCCATCGATCACCTCGGGGATACACAACATTGTCCTAACGGCCACTCAGTCTCACATCCACAAAATGGAAGAGTATTACTCAAGCGGAAAATGAGATTTTTAATCTATTATGATGTGTGGGTATATAATATAATGTTGAATCTTAAACTATTTGATGATAACCTTTGGAGATTAAACCAAAGGTTGGAAGCTATTCAAAGGAGGAAAGTATACAAAGTTTGAAATTGACTTCCTTATAAATTAATTAATCCTATTATGGCCTATTTCTGCCATTCAATCTCTATATACCATTTTTACATCATTAACAGCATTTGTAAAGCAACATCTCTACACTGGACTTGCAAGAAATGGGAGGTGGATATTGTTGCCTAGTGTATGACTGGTGTATGACTGGTGATATAACTGGTGTATAACTGGTGTATGACTGGTGTATAACTGGTGATATGGATCATCTGCCCATTATTGAACATGTCAGGTTTAATTTCTGTTGATTTCAATGAAGATAAAAATAAGACAGTTTCTACCATTTTACAACCAGACAATGAAGTGAAAATGCCCCATGGTGTTTTATGACCAGCTCATTTTATTGGTGGGAGCTGTAGCCGCTGTTGAAGTGCTGACATTCGGGCCTGTCGTGATCATTTATTTCAAGTTTTAATTATAAGATAACTTTTTCAATTTTTATACTCATCCTCCTGGTATGTAGAGGTACTATTGCACTGGCATTTGTACAATTTATCATTGTCAGTTGTGACTTAAAAGCTTTTGTACATAAAAACAAATTCATTCTCCCAAGGTGTCAGAACAGAATATAATGGAAAATAAAACTTTACCAGACAGCATAATTATCCCAAAAAACAAAAAAAGTTTTCCCAGGGGTTATAATGACAAAGATTGAGCAGCTTTCACAGTTTCTTTGTATTTATACCACAGGTTTTGTTTAAGGTACGTAAAGTAGTGTCACTGAAAGTGAGCAAGCTCAAACCAATACAACTTTGAAAAATACAGCGATCCAGTCATTCAGGGTCAGTTCAGGGTCGGCACCTTTTCAGGGCGTTTCCCTGATTGCCTTGTTATACTTTTGCTTTTACAACCTACAAACTGAACAACTTAGTTGGGATGTTCCTGTGGGATTTCCCTCACATCCCATAAAAAGACTCTATTCTGTCTTCTGCTCTTTGACCTGTCAGGTTGGTTGTACAGCTTTACTTAAAGATAAATCTTCCTCAGATTGTCAGAGAAGTTTCCATCTAAAACAATTACCACTTTTCTATCTCTGTTCAAGTTGGCTTTTAATGGTCCTTGCTCACAATTGTCAGCTAGGTGGGATAGTCTATTGATCAATGAGTTGATCCCTTCTCCCTACTTTTGACTGCATTGGTTAAATTTTACCTTCCCTATCACAATATGTCTGCAGAGACTGAAGAATGTCTGAAAGGCTTCAATGATATCCTCAGATGAGGCTGTCTCTTTGCTCACACCCAGTCCGGCCAACACATCATCCGCGATGCTCCCGACAGCATATAATGAAGTGCTAACTTGATCTTTGTTATTTTTACTCACAAGGCCTGAAGCGTTGTGGCACCAGGTGAAATGCCTACACCAAATTTACATTTTCTCAGCCTGTCTGTGGCCTTCTGTGTTTTGCAACGATTGCGGGGTTGGCAAGGTAGTAACTGTTATGCGGCAGATGATGTGTACCAGGCGGGTCAAATCTATGAGGGAAACTTGATCACACGGTTACAACAATTTTGCAATTTGTATTTTATTTCGCAATGTGTATCTTGAACTGAGTAGTAAAAAGTCCACCAAGACTTAAAGGTTTTTTACAAAACTAAATTAAACATTTATTAATAAAAGAAAAGATTTCAAGCACATTGTCTGGCTTAGCTTCTTCTGGCTAGGTGTAACACCTTACCATCTCTTTGAAATTCAAACTAACCTAATTTATCTAAAAATGGAAATTTTCCTTACACCTCACATTTTAAAACTTTAGCCATGTTTAGGTATTTAGCATTTCAAACCGAGCTTCCTTTTTATGACTCAAAAGCCTCCAGACCGGCTGTCTCCAACTCAATTAAATCCCCCCCACACACACACACCAAGAGAAACTAACCCAAACCATTCTATTAACGCACTTTTACAATATATCACAATGATATTATGAAAATTATTATATTTTCACGAGAGTAACTATTTCTCACCCTGGGTTGAAGTTCCTTTTCACCGCGCTGCTTGCCTTGCTAGTCGCTTGGTTGTCCTCATGTTTTTCCTCTCTGGTGTGGTTACTGGATTGTCCTCGATGTCCTCCACCCCTGCTCTGTACCTGCCCCTGGGTGACTCTTCAGACTTTTCCCGCTGTTTCCACCTGTTATTCTGTGGGTGTAGTCACTGCTCCCACCATCTGCTCTTGTGGGCTTGTCTCAGATTCCATGGTTTCCTACTGCAGAAGAGATCCTGCTGGAGACAATGGTCTTTTGTTCAAAAACCCTTTATTTACATCACTAACTATTTACAAGCTTATGGAACATCAGGATTTAGCAACAGCGTCTTTCTAAGGTGCTTCTCACTCATCTTCTCTCAGTGAGTGACATCACTATGACATAGCTCCTTATGTATGTACTCAGTAGATATCATTAGGTACTCTACAATCGTTTTTGGGTCCAGACTTGCGCACGATCAGCTTAACCAATTGCAGTATCAGTGAACACAGCCCCAATTCTCCAAACAATGAAGAGTCCCATACCTTAACTGCTCTTTGTTAATAATACAGCCAAAATACTCAAATAAAAGCCACCAGAAAATAAATATTCCCTTTTCATCAATGAAACCATCAAATATTCCACACATTTTGCATTCCCTTAGCGCCTGGCTTGCAGATGCCTTTGCCTGTCCTTATGACCCTTTGCAGTTCTATCCCAGTTGCTGTAGTGTGTCTGGTGGGAAGGCTGTTGGAGGAGACTGTCTATAGCTTTGCAGAATGTCCTTCAGCAGCTCTGGCCCTAAAAAGTCCAGCTGTGGGCTTCACCATCTAGGCCTGGGTGGCAGCAGCCTGGACTGTGCCTGATAGACAGCAGCAAGGGCACTGACAAAGTGGCAGTGGGCAGGAGCTGTCACCCTGGGAAGGGTATTGGATTGTTTGAGAGGGTGGGTTTCGGGCCAAGTGGTTGTTTAAACTCCCACCCCCACCAGGTTAATGTGGCATAAACGGCCACTTAACGTCATGAACAAGCCTGTTATTGACTCATTTGAGGAGCAGACTCAGATTTTAGTTTTAGGAGTTGGGATTGACAAGCTGTCAGAGCCATGACATGGAGGAGAAGGAGGTGAAGACATCCTGGGGGGCAGAGTGCAATGGCGGGACAGAGGTCAAAGGCAGCATTGAAGAGGCAAGGCTGAGGGGTGACCCTCATAAACAAGCAAAAAATAATAAGTAATAAGAAATATATTTCATTCTGCATTCCTCACAAGGGCCTTTTTATAGTAGAGATCAGGGTTGTGGGGGGACAGGGGGTTCAAGCAGATTCCATAGTCTAATGCCAATGAAAGAAGAGCTTATAAGGAAATGGAATTAAGCCTCTCCAAGTTTAGGCTGACCTGCAATGAGGTGCACCATGTGTCAGAGAAGAGATATATTGCTGGTGCCGGGAGACAGGAGAAGCAGAAAGGCTCCACAATATGAACCTCACCCAAACCTCCCAGCACACTCCAACACTTTGCCAACCCTCACTCCCCTTTCTCCAGATTTTCCCCAGGATGAAACAGAAACATATACATCAGCTTTAGTGCAACAACTTTCCCAGTGCCACAGTGACCTGCACTGATGGTCACTCCTACGAGGTGCTCCGCCTGTGGCTGAGGATGAGGTGGAGGCAGGCAGACTACTCGATCATGGGACTGAGAGGCTGCAGCAGCCACTCTCATTGTGGAGGAGTCAGGGGTTAGGGGCACCTCCAAAAGCTGCTGTATTGGCAATGCTGCAAGCAGCCATTATCACAGGATGACTCTACAGATGTTTCCCCCATCGGAGGGACCATGAGGTGGATGATGATGGCTGAGCCCCCCGAGGGGTAGCCCCCTCATCACCGTCAATCACCTCCTTAGCCCCTTTGATGATCACTGGAGGGAACCACCAGCTTGGCTGTAGCCATTTGCTCCTCTCGCTGGACAATGCAGTTTGTAACTAACATGTCAGCGCATTGTTCCTGCATCCACTCTGACTGATGCCACAGACGGTTCTTCATAATATTGACCAATCTCTCGATGGGGGAACTCATGCACTTAAAGCGCTGATTCATTACAGGCCACAAGAGATGAATGGACTCCTCCATTCTTATCCCATGACTCTGCAGTGCCTCAGATAATTCTGCCGTGTGGGTACACATCTCACTCTGGTTCTCCAAGTGGAGCTGCCTGTTTCTGACTCCCTAGGCTCTGTGTCTCCATCCTGTTGAGCAGGGCTGTGCCCATTCTCCATCCTCCAAGCGGGATTGGCCACAGCCAGATCAGCCTCCCGATTCCTCCAGCGAGTCACCCTGAGCCACCAACTCTACCAATGTAATGAGGTGCACACAGGAATGCTGGTGAGCTCTTTGCCAAACCAGAATGTAACCTATGGAATGTAACCTATAGGATGCAGATAACTTCAAGTGATCTGTGAGGATTTATTTTTCATTTTATTCAATGGCTGTTACTTGTCATTTTAAATTTCATTTGATCACCTGGATCCTGAATCTCGGAAAATAAACAACATCCAGAAATCTTACTAAATGTAGGAAAGGTTATTTTTTGTTCTCAGTCTGAGCTACGATCTTAGACATCAATTCACAGGGTTTTTGCAGTTATGTTAAGCATTTTTTCACCGAGTTTGGAGGATTTTCTATGTTTGTGGATTTCTTGTTGCTGTGGGTTAGTTACAAACGATGGATTCTCGAAATGGTGTTTGGAAGCAGAATATTGTCAAATTTTGCGGGTAAAACTAGGAGTTAATAAATTAACATTCACATACAAGACAGTAAAACTGCTGCCCTTCAAACTGCCACTTTACAGATAATTGAGTCACAGAAGCTTGAATTTTCTGAGGCTAAGCTGCCAATCCCGTGAGGTCTACACAGCAATATGATTATTCATTTCCTTACACCATTAACTTTCTATCCTCCATGTGCAATTAACAGCAAGGTGGAAAGTCCAGTTAACATGCCCCTCAGACCCAACATTTGCTGTGAGGCCTGGCCAACACTCCCCCACTACAGCCTTTATCAGCAGAGGAGGTTTTCTCCCAAGTTAGAAAAAACAGATGGACACAGCAAGAATTATATTGTTAGACCTTTGCTCTGGGCCCAATGGGGAAACTGAAAATGGTGCTGGTCCTGTCAATGTAAAGGTGCCCCAAGGCCCACAGAAGGTTTTCCTATGTTCAGGGTCACTTCCAGACAAGATTGCTGAGGGATGAGGAGGGGAAACGAGCTTCCTAAAATTCTGTTAGAGAAAACAACTGTACAAAACATGAATTTCTTTAGCCTTTTAAGCTTTCTGTAGTCTTATCATTCTGCTGAGCAACTAAGTCAAATTATATTAAGATAAAGTTTGCTAAAATAAAATAAAATGAGAAAGTCATCCCTGGCCTTTACTCACTGACATGTTAATCAGTCCATATTTTGAAAGTGTGTGTGTGAGGATCACAGTTACCCAAGTCTCCAGCTTACACATTGGGCAGGATTTGCCCATCGGCGAGCGGGGGAGCGGGGCCCACTCACCGACACATAAAGTGACGCGCGGTGACATGGATGGAACTCCTGACATCAACGCGCCCTATTTAAATTTTCCGGTAGGCGGAAAATCAGCTGTGTGTCCGCCGACCTGTCAATGGCCAATCGAGGCTATTGACAGAGTCATTTAGCTAATCAATGGACCTGCCTGTCCAACCTTAAGGTTGGCGGGCAGGCCAGGAGCCCCGGCGGGAACTAGAAAAAGCATCAAACCTCATCTTTGAGGAACATTTTAATAAAGTTTATATAAAAATTATAGATATGTCCCAACTCATGTGACAGTGTCACATGAGGGGACATGTTAGGGAAATTTTATTATTCTGTTTTTAGCTTTTTTACATTTAGAACCGATCTCCCTGAGGCTGCACTTAGCCTCAGGGAGGTGAGTCGCTCTATCGTGCGCATGCGTAAAAGAGCGCACTCTCGATTTTGGGATTCCCCCCGCCCGCACAGGGAACACATAGCGCTTCCGTGCGGATGTTACGCTGGGCGGGCCTTAATTGGCCCGCACACATAAAATGGCGCCGCACCCCCGATCAGGGGCTTCAACTTCACCCCTGACGGGGGTAAATCCTGCCCATTATAAGTCTTAACAATTGGATAATGAATGTGACTTCATGAAGCTGAGGGACACAGGTCTGCTTATGAAGAATGATAGACCATTCTCACTAACCCAAGAAAACGTTCACAGCTGACCCAAGTAAGCTTTTCCAGGCAGATTAACTCTCTTCTGGTGGGTTGATTAACCTGATATGGGAGTTTGTGCTGCTGATAGCGAGACGGACCCCTTGCTCACAAGGCCAGTGTTTGTGCCACAAGCAAAAACTAATATTGAACATGGGGTGTGAATGCATCCTAAATAATAATCTAATTGAGGGAGGGGATGAGTGTGAGCACTGACACAGCGGGACTGGCAATGCAGGTAGGAAGCTATAAATCTGAAATGTGGAGGATTTCAATTTTGTAACTTCTGAATGTGGAGTCTGAATTTGTTTGAAGACTTATCCTTTTTGTCAGTTAAGATATTGAAATGAAGCATCGGGGAACACGATGGGTGATACTATCAAGGTGGGAAAAAGAGAAGACCACTCAGGCACATCTCCTGCCGGTGTGTAGGATGACAGAGTGGAGGACCTTACAGACACTCTCTAGCACTTTCCTACTGGTTCTTCCAGCAGACAAGGCTCCTTGTTGCAAGTGCATATTTAGGCTTTTAGGCTTGTATTTCTTGCATCAAGCACTCCTACAGCTCATGGACCATCAGTGAAGTTATGGTCACTTTGCTTTGCCTCACTGAGCAGCCTTAATCCTCAGTCAAGGTAGAAAGCTCTCAGCTGGAGATTCTCATCCACAATGACATCCCATTTGCAACACAAATACATACATTTTAATGACATCTCTGATTTAAAACTGGCAATTTAGTGTCAGAAGTTTAACTAAACAGAAACAATGAAAGTCCCTGAGCTTTAGGTTTCTATGTTCACGGCCCAAGTGTTAACCTGTCAGGACAAATTAAACGGTCTCTATAAAATCCACCTCACTGAAATCTATGGAATCAAAATCAGACAGACTGCTTCAGTGGAGAGTGATCTGTTCAGCCTGCTCACTCACAGGGTGGAGAAGACAAATGTCAACCACTTCGATTTTACAGAGGAAGAGTTATCCAACTGGCTCTCTGGCATCGGAGTTATGGACATCACGGGGAAAGGGCAGAATATTCTGGGGGAGGGGTGTGGGGGAGGTGTGAGGAGGGAAACATCCAGAAACACTGGAAGGAAAAGGATAGAGGTCCCATAGTCAGAGTTTCAGGAACTCAGGAGGAGGGTCAAGAGCAGGACCTGAAAGATCATAATCTCTGAATTGCCCCCAGTGTCACATGGTAATGAGCACAGGATTAGGAGGATAATCTTTCTTTGTCTTCTCTCTTCCTGTGCCTAGTAGCACATACAACCTATAGGGAGAGAGAGAATGGGTGATCACGAAATAGACAAGAGGAAACAGGCAGGTCGGACAGGGGTCCCCTGAGTGCATCCCATTCTCTAACCAGTATTCAGTCTGAATACTGACGAGAGTGATTGTTACTCCAGGGAGTGCAGCAGGAACTAAGCCCCAGGCACCACATGTGGCTCAGCTGTACAGGGGGGCACAGAGAAGACTGGAGGAGCCATAGTGATAGGAGATTTGATAGTGGAATAGACAGGTATTGAATGCAGGATGGTGTTTTACCTCCCTGGTGCCAGGGTCAAGGATGTCACTGAACGGTTGTAGAGCACACTGAGGGGAAAGAGTGAACAGCCTCTCTGGACCACATTGGTACCAACAATGTGGGTAGAAAGAGGGATGTGGTCCTGCAGTCAGAATTTATGGAGCTTGGCAGGAAATTAGCAAGCAGGACTTTAAAATCGATAATCTCCGGATTACTCCCAGTGCCACACGCAAGTGAGTATAGAAATAGGAGGATAAGACAGGTGAATGTGTGGATGGAAAGGCGATGCAGGAGGAAGGGTTTTAGACTCTCAGGACACTCTGGGGGAGATGGGGCCCGTGCATGCCGGACAGGTTGCACCTGAACAATTTCCTTGCAGGGCGATTAGCTGGTGTGATTGGGGAGAGTTTTAACCGGACTTGGAAGGAGTGTGGGAACCAGGCGGTAATATCAGAAAGGAATACCAAGGTGCACAGGATACTGCCAGAGACAGACAGCACTAGAGTAGGAAATAGTAAGTTATTGGCCAGAATTTTACAGTCCTGCCACAGTCGCCCCTCCCCCCTCCCCACTCCCCCTCCCACTCCCCCACTCCCCCCTCCCCCCCTCCCCCACTCCCCCACTCCCCACTCCCCCACTCCCCCCTCCCCCACTCCCCCCTCCCCCACTCCCCCCTCCCCCACTCCCCACTCCCCCCTCCCCCACTCCCCCCTCCCCCACTCCCCCCTCACCCACTCCCCCCTCCCCCACTCCCCACTCCCCCACTCCCCCCTCCCCCACTCCCCCCTCCCCCACTCCCCCACTCCCCACTCCCCCACTCCCCACTCCCCCTCCCCCTCCCCCCTCCCCACTCCCCCTCCCACTCCACCCTCCCCCCTCCCCCATTCCCCCCTCCCCCCTCCCCCCTCCCCCACTCCCCCCTCCCCCTCCCCACTCCCCCCTCCCCCACTCCCCCCTCCCCCCCTCCCCACTCCCCCACCCCCTCCCCCCTCCCCCCTCCCCCTCCCACTCCCCCCTCCCCCACTCCCCCCTCCCCACTCCCCCCTCCCCCACTCCCCCCTCCCCCACTCCCCACTCCCACTCCCCCTCCCCCTCCCCCCTCCCCCCTCCCCACTCCCCCTCCCCCTCCCCCACTCCCCACTCCCCCTCCCCCTCCCCCCTCCCCACTCCCCCTCCCCCTCCCCCACTCCCCACTCCCCCTCCCCCTCCCCCCTCCCCACTCCCCCTCCCCGGCGGATGAGACGAGCCATTTAAATCTCCATTCAGTTCAGGGGGACTGTAATCTCCCGCTGGGTGGGAGGGGCAGTAAAATCCTGGCCATTGTGTGGGTTTAGAGTAAGGGAGAAAATAATTACAGGCACAGGTTGCCTTGTGGAAATACGGTGTTGTGGTGGTAACAAAAACCTGGCTCAAAGAAGGGCGGGACTGGGTGTTAAATATTTCTCAGTGCAAGGTGTTCAGGAAAGATAGGGCAGGGAAGAAAGGAGGAGGGGTGGTGGTATTGTTTAAGGAGAGCATTGCAGTGCTGGAGAAAGAGGATGTCCCAGAGGGGTCAAGGGCAGAATCTATTTGGCTAGAGCGAAGAAACAGAAAGGCTGCAATTACATTGCTCGGTGTTGCCTATAGGCCACCAACTAGTGGGAAGGATGTAGAGGAACAAATTTGCAAGGAAGTTACAGAGAAGTGCAAGAATTATAGAATAGTTATAATGGGGGATTTTAATTATCCGTCAATAGACCATGAGCTAATCATGTTACAATTGGAATACATGATTGATCATGTTTGAATTAATGGAAGTTGCAGAGGAGAGGTCACATGACAAGCCAACCAGTTTTGTGTGTTAAGCACATGCCCAGCAGAACTGTACAAGCAGCCATGAAGCTATGTGGGATCCCTCTCTTTCTATTTGCAGCAAACAGAGATTTTAACGAAAGAACTCAACTCCACATCTGCATTTCCAGAAGAACAACCAACTCATCGTCTACACCTTTAAATAGCGAGCATCAAGACCATCAAATTCAGCCTGAAGCCAGCCAAGTCACCAAACTACAGAGTGTACAACTCTTTCATTGTTTCTATGCACTCTTATTTCCCAATCTACCCTTCCCCACTCTATAATCTGTGTTTGTGTGTGTGTCCGAAAGTCATTTTATTGTTATGTATTTTATTGTTTTACTTACATTGATTTAAGTATAATAAAAGCTAACCTCTTTCTTTGTTAAACTCAAGAAAACCTGCCCTATTGATTCTTTTATGATCGCAGCATGTAAATAGTTAAGTACTCACTGAATTGGAAAATGACCTTTTCAAACAAAGGTCAGACAAGGAGAGGGCGAAGGGAGAGAGCCATTCAACCCCTCCTCACCTGGTCATAACACTGGCTTCAATGGGATAAGAATGGATCTGAAGCAGAAAAATTGGAATCAAAGGTTGGCAGGGAAAACAGTAACTGAACAATGGGATGCCTTTAAAGGAGAGATGGTTCAGGCACAGTCAAGGTGTGTTCCCACGAAAGGGAAAGGCAGCAAATCCAGAGCTCCCCGGATGGTGAAAGCGATAGAGATGAAGGTGAAGAAGAAAAAGTGTGTTTATCACAGAGAACCAGGAGGAATATAGAAGCTTCAGAGGTGACCTGAATAAACAAATAAGAGAAGCAAAGAGAGAGTATGAATAAAGACTGGCAGCTATGAAGGGAATCCAAAAGTTTTCTACAGGCAAAGTCTCATTTTGGCCGTCTGTACTTCAAGTTGATAAAGCACCAGGACCAGATGAGTTGTATTCAAGCAAACTGAAGGAAGCAAGGCTGGAAATTGCAGAGGCACTGGCAATCATTTTTCAGTCTTCCTTGGACTCAGGGGTGGTGCCAAAGGACCGGAGAATTGCAAACATCACACCCTTATTCAAAAAAGGGTGTAAAGATAAACCCGGCATCTATAGGCCAGTCAGTTTAATTTCAACGGTGGGGAAACTTCTAGAAACAATCATTTGGGACAAGGCTAATAGTCACATGGGCAAAATGCGAATTAATGAAGGAAAGCCAAAATGGATTTGGTTAAGGGAAAATTGTATTTAACTAACTTGCTGGAGTTTTTTGAAGAGGTAACAGAGAGGGCTGATGAGGGAAATGCTGTTGATGTGGTGTACATAGACTTCCAAAAGGCATTTGATACAGTGCCACACAACAGACTTGTGAGCAAAGTTATAGCTCATGGAATCAAAGGGAAAGTAGCAACATGGATACAGAATTGGCTGAGTGACAGGAAGCAGAGAGTCGTGGTGAATGGATGTTTTTTGTGCTGGAGGAAGGTTTGTAGTCGAGTTCCCCAGGGGTCAGTGTTGGGACCCTTGCTTTTCCTGATGTACATTAATAACCTAGAGCTTGGTGTGCAGGGCACAATTTCAAAGTTTGAGAACAGTACAAAACTTGGAAGTATGTGCGAGGATAGCGTAAATCTTCAAACGGATGTAAACAGGTCGGTGGACCAGAGGCAGATGAAACTTAATGCAGAGAAGTGTGAAGTTATTACTTTGGTAGGAAGACTGCAAAGAAGCAAAATATGTGGATAGATTGGAGAAGCTGGGGTTGTTCTCTTTAGAGAAGAACAGGCTGGGAGGAGATTTGACAGAGATGCACAAAATCATGAGGGATCTAGACAGAGTAGAGAAACCTTTCCCATTGCTGGGTAGGTTGAGAACCAGAAGAGATTGGTACAAGATGAAGGGCCAAAGAACCTATGGTGACATGATTAAAAACCTCTTTACACAGCGAGTGGTTAGGATCTAGAATGAACTGCCTGGGAGTGCACTGTAACAGTGTGGAATTGCTGCACGTTTGGTGAGAAGAGAGGTGGGGAAGAGGGAAGGGAGATTCTCTTTCTTTTTTCTTTCTCAGTCTGCAGGAGACCAGGAGTTGAAAAGCTGCACGAGAGGGCTGAGTTTTGAAAATTTCCAAGAGTGACATCACAGGAGGAATGCGAGTTCATTGGTTGGTGAGAAACCGCTGTTAGGGAGGGTCTTCAACTTGCTGAAAATTAGAAAAACACATTCTCCTTAAAGGAAGGAGCTACATAGATTTCAGTAAGAAACACATAAGCAATAGGGAAATAAAGTTAAGTCAAGGCTGGGTAAAATAAAGCAGTATAAGTAAACCAAAGTAAAATGAAGTTAACATAAGGAAAGTAAATTAAAGCCATGGCAGGTTGGTCATGTGGAATGCATATCCTGTAATATGTGGGAAGTCATGGGCACTACCAGTGTCCTAGACAACCACATGTGCAGGAAGCGTCACCAGCTGCAGGACCTTGCGCTCTGCGTTTTGGAGCTCGAGGAGTGGCTGGAGTCACAGTGAGGCTGACACATCCACGAGGCTGACAGTTACATCGATAGCACGTTCAGAGAGGTGGTCACACTGCAGCTTAGGGGCCTGGAGGCAGGAAGGGAATGGGTGACCACCAGGCAGTCCAAGAAAATTAGGGAGGCAGTGCAGGAGTTCCCTGGGGTACCGCTCGACAATCTGTTTTCCCGTTTTGAATACTGGTGAGGGTGTTGGTTCCTTGGAGGAGTGCAGTCAGACCCAGGTTTGTGGCACCATGAGTGGCTCAGCTGTGCAGGAGGGGAGGAAGAAGGAAGGAAGAGCAGTAGTGATAGGGGATTTGTTTGTTCGAGGAACAGACAGGCATTTCTGCGGCCGTAGACGTGACTCCAGGATGGTATGTTGCCTCTCTGGTACCAGGGTCAAGGATGTCACTGAGTGGCTGCAGGATAATCTGAAGCGGGAGGGTGAACAGCCAGGGGTCATGGTCCACGTTGATACCAATGACTTGGGTAGGAAAGGGGATGAGGTCCTGAAGTCAGACTTTAGGGAACTAAGAAGGAGATTGAAAAGCAGGACCTCTAAAGCAGTAATCTCAGGATTACTCCCAGTCCCAAGTGTAAGTGAGTATAGCAATAGGAGAATTGAACGATTAAACATGTGGATGGAAAGCTGGTGTAGGAGGGAGGGCATCAGGTTTCTGGGGCACTGGGACCGGTTCTGGGGAAGGTGGGACCTGTACAAGCCGGACAGCCTACACCTGAACAGGACTGGGATGAATATCCTCGCAGGGACATTTGCTAGTGCTCTTGTGAGGGAGGTACGGTTTAAACTAGATTGGCAGTGGGATGGGAACCTGGGGGCAAATTCAGAGTCGGGAATGGGAGATGGAAGATCAATGAGTGACTCTGAAAGACAGAAGCAGCACAGGTTAAGAAATGTACAGCACTGGAATTTTTTAGTGTTAAAAGATTTAAGGTGACTGGTAGAAGGATTAGAGGGGACACAAGGAAAAACTTTTCATTCAGAGGGCAGTGAGTGTCTGGAATTCACTGCCTAAATTGGTGGTTGAGGCTGAAATACTCACCTCATTTCAAAGGTATCTGGATCTGCACCTGAAGTCCTGTAACCTGCAGGGCCACAGACCAGGGGCTGAAAAGTGGGATTAAAATGAGCGGCTAGTTTCTTCTCTTTTTATGGCCAGCACCGACATGATGGGCTGAATGGAGGAGGTGATGGTGTAGTGGTATTGCTGCTAGACGAATAATCCTGAGACCCAGGGTAATGCTCTGGGGAGCTGGGTTCAAATCCTGCCACAGCAGATGGTAGCATTTGAATTTAATAAAAGTCTGATGATGACCATGAAACTGTTGTCAATTGTTGTAAAAACCCATCTGGTTCACTAATGCTCTTTAGGGAAGGAAATCTACTGTCCTTACCTGGTCTGGCCTACATGTGACTCCAGACCTGACTCTTAAATGCCCTCTGGATTAGGAATGGGCAATAAATGCCAGCCTAGCCAGCGATGCCCACAGCCAATGAATTTTTAAAAGTTACCTCTTTCTGCACTGTAACATTTATTTTGGAGGGAGGATCAATTGTGACTTTCAAAAGGGAAGCAATATGATGGGGCAGCAAGGTGATGGCGTAAGGGCACGGGAGTGGGACTAGCTGTGTTGTAGTCGCAGGGGTACAGCATGGACACTGTGCACTAACTGTTCAGTGATTCTATCAACAGCCAGGAGAAATAAACCAACAACTAACCTGAAAGTGGTTGCTGATCCCTTTAAATAGCTGCTTGGGGATCTTTCATCCTCGTGAACTCATGTGAGGGTTTAAGGAAAGCTTTGACTTTGGCTGGAGCGGTGTGAGTGAGAGAGAAACTGTGAGTGAGGGAGAAACTGTGAGTGACGGAGAAACTGTGAGAGAGAAGCTGCTGTTGCACAATGACTAAGGTCATGATTGACCTGCTTTGCACACGGGTGAACATTAGGGTTGTATATGTTCATTCCTTTACCAATGTGGCTTCCAATGCAGTTTGCATCAGGACATGTGCATTGTCTTAAACAAGAACAGAATTACCTGGAAAAACTCAGCAGGTCTGGCAGCATCGGCGGAGAAGAAAAGAGTCGACGTTTCGAGTCCTCACGACCCTTCAACAGAGGTTGTCTTGTTTCTTGTTTCAACGATGCACACAGGCTGTTGACATTGTAGCTGAGCTAACTTTATTGATAATACTTTTTCTTAACATAAACACATGTCTGCAGTAACTTAATTCTATCAAGACAGGTTCCAACATGTGATATCTGACCTTCAACCCCCAGTTCAGGTGACCCCCTATCTAGTACAGAGTACCGTATAGTACCTAACACTGGAGTCCACTTCCACAATCAACTATTATCATGACATGTGCATCACTAACAGCATTTTTCAACCTCAAGGGACCTCATTGCTCCCAAGAGACAAAGGCTACTGAGTCCAATTTCACCATCATTAATTCTACCTGTTTGTGATCAGATTTAAATTATGCTACATTGTGACTTTATTAGGTATATGGGATGGTAATGTTGTGATTTTCCAGATAAATTTAATGTGAAGAGCATGTAGCTTGGCAGCAAACTTAGAATTTAGTTCAGAGCTTCCTAAAGATATATACCTATCATCTCGCTCCATAATACAAGACTGCCACCATGTGGTGTCATCTAAAAGCACCAGTATTTCTGAGGCAGAGATTGATGCAGAAAGCAAGTGATGATTAGTCCAGCATTAACTGAGCTACCCTGCATCATGCAGCATTATTAGAGGTTTTATTTTCAGTGAGAGAATATCATGTTAATGATACTATGCATTTCTGCAATCTTTACTCTCACATCTAGTCCATTATGGAGAATAATTGAGTGATAGATTGAAATTATCAGGGGTGAAATTGCATGACCCAGTTCTCCCTGACTCTCAAGACTTTAGCATCCACAGAAAAGCTGGGGAAGTGTAGATTAGATCATGTACCAATGAAGTAATTGGTGATTTCTGCCAAGGGAAGGGTGGCTTTATTCCCCAGGGATTTTTGTGGGAGTTCTGTACTATAACCCGATAATAGGATTTGTAGCTCTGACATTACTATGAGTGGTTATATGAGTGCTTGTGTCTGGCTATCACATAAATCTCGCACACTTTAGGCTGGATGCTGAACTTCAGCTCAGAGCAGGGTATCAGGGGGCCCTGTCTGGCAAACCCCAGCAAGGGGTGTAGGATGGGGGTGGAGGCTGGGTTTGAGAGACTGGGGGGAGGGATAAAGGGGAATATAACCTTGGGAGCATGTCTCCACTGGGCACAGGGGATCCCCAAAGGAGATCCGGCCCTCACCTTGCCCAACATCAACCCCTGCAGTAAAATCTGCTGGGCTATTCCCCCCCCCACCCCACCCCACCAGGTGGGGGCTTCCCTGCTGTTGTTAAAACAGCGGCAGAGGTAAACCGAGGCACTTCTGTGGCTGCTAATCGGCTACTCAAGAGCCTCAATAGGCCAGGGGTGGACTGCCTGCCTCCTCGCCGCCCACTGTAAAGTGGGAGACAGGTCAGAGGCAGGCCGGAAGGCCATATGTTGTATTTTACTGTATGTTCCATGGCCCCCACCTTCAAACACATCGGCTGCTGGGCCGGGGGTGGGGGGGTGGGGGGTGTAAAATCCAGTGTTTCCTGTTGGACAATTGTTAGCTTTTCATATTGTCACTGTGGTAAAGTACATACCATGGACACAGCCCACACTGCGGTAAAGTACATACCATGGACACAGACCACACTGCGCTAAAGTACATACCATGGACACAGACCACACTGCGCTAAAGTACATACCATGGACACAGACCACACTGCGCTAAAGTACATACCATGGACACAGACCACACTGCGGTAAAGTACATACCATGGACACAGACCACACTGCGGTAAAGTACATACCATGGACACAGACCACACTGCGGTAAAGTACATACCATGGACACAGCCCACACTGCGGTAAAGTACAAACCATGGACACAGACCACACTGCGGTAAAGTACATACCATGGACACAGACCACACTGCGGTAAAGTACATACCATGGACACAGACCACACTGCGGTAAAGTACATACCATGGACACAGCCCACACTGCGGTAAAGTACAAACCATGGACACAGACCACACTGCGGTAAAGTACATACCATGGACACAGACCACACTGCGCTAAAGTACATACCATGGACACAGACCACACTGCGGTAAAGTACATACCATGGACACAGACCACACTGCGCTAAAGTACATACCATGGACACAGACCACACTGTGGTAAAGTACATACCATGGACACAGACCACACTGCGCTAAAGTACATACCATGGACACAGACCACACTGCGCTAAAGTACATACCATGGACACAGACCACACTGCGGTAAAGTACATACCATGGACACAGACCACACTGCGGTAAAGTACATACCATGGACACAGACCACACTGCGGTAAAGTACATACCATGGACACAGACCACACTGCGGTAAAGTACATACCATGGACACAGACCACACTGCGCTAAAGTACATACCATGGACACAGACCACACTGCGCTAAAGTACATACCATGGACACAGACCACACTGCGCTAAAGTACATACCATGGACACAGACCACACTGCGGTAAAGTACATACCATGGACACAGACCACACTGCGGTAAAGTACATACCATGGACACAGCCCACACTGCGGTAAAGTACATACCATGGACACAGACCACACTGCGGTAAAGTACATACCATGGACACAGACCACACTGCGGTAAAGTACATACCATGGACACAGACCACACTGCGCTAAAGTACATACCATGGACACAGACCACACTGCGGTAAAGTACATACCATGGACACAGACCACACTGCGGTAAAGTACATACCATGGACACAGACCACACTGCGCTAAAGTACATACCATGGACACAGACCACACTGCGCTAAAGTACATACCATGGACACAGACCACACTGCGCTAAAGTACATACCATGGACACAGACCACACTGCGCTAAAGTACATACCATGGACACAGACCACACTGCGGTAAAGTACATACCATGGACACAGACCACACTGTGGTAAAGTACATACCATGGACACAGACCACACTGCGGTAAAGTACATACCATGGACACAGACCACACTGCGGTAAAGTACATACCATGGACACAGACCACACTGCGCTAAAGTACATACCATGGACACAGACCACACTGCGCTAAAGTACATACCATGGACACAGACCACACTGCGGTAAAGTACATACCATGGACACAGACCACACTGCGGTAAAGTACATACCATGGACACAGACCACACTGCGGTAAAGTACATACCATGGACACAGACCACACTGCGCTAAAGTACATACCATGGACACAGACCACACTGCGCTAAAGTACATACCATGGACACAGACCACACTGCGCTAAAGTACATACCATGGACACAGACCACACTGCGGTAAAGTACATACCATGGACACAGACCACACTGCAGTAAAGTACATACCATGGACACAGACCACACTGGAAACGCTTGTTTGAATTTAATGAGAGCTAAATCTCAAAACTGACACCATTCGGCAACAGGAAACTTGAGAATAAATACCTGTTACCATGACGTCACCAAGGATCAAATGGATATTTGTTCCCCACCTTCACACAATCACTGGTGGAGCTTTAAAACCAACTCTGCCGCCTCTCATGAGCTTCTCACCGCCTTTAACTGCCAGGCTTCTTGCCCAACATCCAAATATTGGAAGAGCAGAATTTTTTTCCAACTAAATGTTGAGAAGACGGAAGCTGCTGACTTCAGTATCCACCAGAAACTCTTCCTTCGCCAGTGACTCCATTCCTCTCTCTGGCAACTGAGTGAAGCTGAACCAGATTCTTCACAATCTTGTTATCCTCGTTAACTCTGAGATTGTCTATTCCCAGCACTGTGACATCAGCAGATTCTGCCTCTGCCTCAGGTCATTTGCTGCTGAAATCCTTGCCCATGTCTTTGTTACCTCGAGACTTGCTGATCCCAATGTACCATTGGCTGGCCCCCCAGCTTCCACCTTTCATAAACACAAGTTCACCCAAAACTCTGCTGCCCTTATCTTAACCTGCACCCCATTTACCCATCATCCCTGTGCTCACCGACCCACATTGTCTCCCAGTTAAGTACATGGGCCCTGTATCCAGGCAGAAATGCTGAGAGCCCAGCTCTCTTCCATCTTGGAGCTAAATGGACCATTTACAGCACAGTTTATAATCCAACTATCAAACCGCCCCTCCTTGTTGTCAGGCAGACTCCTGAACAGGTCACATGACCCCCTTCATTTTACCTTAAATTAAAGAGACAGCCCCAAAACAAAACAATTTTATAAACTCCATAAACACATTGCTACCATGGTGACCTTGCACCATAAACCCTTTTGTCATTTAATCTCTCCTACCTTCCACCCAATCAGACACCTTCCTTTTTGTTCTTTTTCCCAGTGACCCCTCCTTTCACTTGTTTAAAAACTGTTACATCTCCAGTTTTTCCCAGTTTTGATGAAAGGTCATCGATCTGAATTCCTGGTTCCCTCTCGCTAGATGCTGCCAGATCTTTGCCAGCATTTTCTGTTCATACTTACAAGTTTTGTCAGTTTTCATCTGAGCCACTGGATGGAGCACATCAGACAGGAGATGGTCTGTTCCGTGTATCACACCCAATGTGCAGCTCCTGTTGGAGATCATCAGTGAGGAGCCGGTATTGAGAGGAAAATGGGAGGGTTCTTTTGCGGCAGGGGAAGGGGGTGAAAATGTCATCTGAAAATATATGTGAAACAAAAGATGATTATTCGCTACTATTTGTTTGAAGCTGAATAATTTCAAAACTTATCTTTTCAATTTTAGGAAATGTTATCACAATAATCAAGGCCAGTGTCAGGGAGAAGCAATTTAACAGCATAGAAATCATTGTCAAACTCAACTTGAATTTCTGAAACTAAATAGAAAATCACATGAAGGATCCTGGAAAAGAAATACAGCAATCTTTCTCAAAGTACTTAGAGTGCTTTCAGAAGAGATTTACATCTGTATTTGCAAATACCACATAAAAGAATCTGACCTGTTAAAAACATAAGCAATTTTGGTGGCAGATAAAGACATGAGCACTTAAAGAAAAGGAAAGTGCCAAATTCCTGATGACATCCAGAATATTGTCATCTGTCCAATAATTGCAAATCTCCATAATGCCTCCAGCTGACATCTAACTGCTGAATGGACCAGTGACACTGCCTTCAACTTTTTGAAAAAGTAGCCATTATGAAAGTTTACAATTACGATACTTCTCTTGGATATTCTTTGACAAATATTGGAGCTTTCTCCGAGTGACACCCACTCCATTTCCTTTCATCCCCATTCAATCAGCTGTATAAGTTAATGTTTTCTAAAAGAAAAAGGGATTGTTAACTTTCTTCCATATTTGTTTCTCGAGCTGAAGGTGTTTCTCTGAAAGTGGAAAAGCCTGGAAATGGAAGGCCATTTTACTTTTAGTTTTTGAAAAAATCAAGAACAGTGAGTAATCCAGTATTAGTTTAGTGGGGGGGACAGGTGTCAGATATTGTCTCCATATAATAATATCAACCTATAGTGATTATGCAAATTGATTCAGGACAAACAAGTTAAATGCTTACCAATCCCAAATTTCCATATGTCACATAGCAAAACACTGCTTCAGAAGATTATTTTGTAAGGGGTAATCACATTCCACAAATGCAGCAATTATCCCAATCCTATCACTAACATCATGGAACAATAGTCACTCTATCGATTATATTGAACATCAGGTGGAATCTGATTGCATTGAGTAAATGACTCTGTTTCCTTCTGAACCCTCTGTATTACAACCTTGCCTTAGAATTGTAATTTAATCAGGTGGATTACATGTAGAATCATGAAGATCAGGAAGTGATTACAAGATTCCAATCTGATCAATTAATTCATATGATTTCACAAACTATAGTCCTTACAGGGTGGTGATATTCACTTTTGGATGATTTTTTGATAGTGTAACACAGTGACTGAGATGCTGAACAGTGTTATGCATCATGATGAAGAATTGCTCAGAAAGGAGACATTCTGTTGAAGCTTTTCGTCTTGCACTCATCAGGACAGATTCTCAAGGATACCAAATCTCAAAGGGAACAACAATTAATACTGCATGAGAAGAGAGTGGTGATTGGTTGGCAAGAGTACTCTGATTGGTAGAAGTGTTGCCATGGGGAATGCCCAGGGAGCAGTTAACTGCCAAGCAAACAGTTAATTGCCTCTTCCAATCAGATGAGTAAAAAGCTTCGAGAGCATGTCTCTTTCATCAGCAATCCTCAAGTTCTGTACTAACAAACGATTATTTAAATATAGACGTATTCCTGTCACAAAGATAGGCTCTTGCCCCATTGTCACTTGTACTCTCACTAACTTCTGCATTTGCATTGCTCAGACCCCATCTGGAATACTGACATCCAGTTTTGGGTACCAAACCTCAAGATGGGTATATTGGCCATGAATAGGGTGTAGAGCAGATTCAGGACTGTTATAGTACAAAACAGCAATCCCAAAGACCATTGCTGACCCCTGCTTGGCCACCTCTCAATTATCCCACACAACTCTCCTGTCCAAGCACACCCTTCCCTATCAAGCCCTTCATGATGGCTGCCTGGTTTCAGCATCAACCCAATGGGCACAACATGTCCCAGGTTCATGCTTGTGGAACCAGCCAGTTACCCCAGGACATCTGATGACATTTAACAATTTTTGCACCTTATTTCACGAACACCTAGCTCAGGTATGGTGCTGTGAGTTGCAAGGTGAACTAAGCCTATATAAAATTCTTCTCATACAATATCCCCAATGCCTATTATATGTCAATACATTAAAATTACATTTCTATTTTTGACACCATCTTTATACCTTGGGTAAGACTCCAACTTTAGCATGCATTAATGTCAAATGATAGATATGAGTAATAGCTGTAAATCAGGATGTGATGGGGAGAGGGGAACTTGGTGAAATTACAATCACTAGGGAAGTGATACTGAGCAAACTGATGGAGCTGCAGGCTGACAAGTGTCAGGGTCCAGATGCACTTCATCCTAGGGTCTTTAAAGAGGTGGCTAACGAGGTCATAGACGCATTGGTATTAATTTTTCCAAAATTCGCCAGATTCTGGAAAGGTTCCATCACACTGGAAAGTAGCGAATATAATCCCTCTATTCAAGAAGGGAGGGGGGCAGGAAACTCTAGGTCAGTTAGCTTTACATCTGTCGTGGGGAAGGTGCTATATTTGATCATTAAGGAGCTTATAGCTGGGCACTTAGAGAAACTCAAGGCAATGGGGTAGTTTCAATATGGTTTTGTGAAAGGGAAATCATGTTTAACCAATTTATCAGAATTCTTTGAAGGAGTAACATGTGCTGTGGATAAAGGGGAGCCTGTAGATGTACTGTACTTGGATTTCCAGAAGAGGTTTGATAAGGTGCCATATCAAAGGTTACTGTAGAATTTGAAAGCTCATGGCGTAGGGGGTAATACATTGAATTGGATTGAAGATTGGCTGGCTGGCAGGAAACAGGGAGTATGCATAAATTAGTCTTTTTCTGATTGGCAGGATGTGGCAAGTGGAGTCCTGCAGGGGTCTGTACTGGGGCCTCAACTTTTTACAATTTATATCAATGACTTAGATGAGGGGAGTGAAGGCATGGCAGCTAAATTTGCAGATGGCACAAAGATAGGTAGGAAAGTATGTTGTGAAGAGGACATAAGGAGGTTGCAGACAGGTATAGATAGGTTCAGTGAGTGGGCAGAAATCTGACAGGTGGAGTATAATGTGGGAAAATGTGAAGTTGTTCACTTTGGCAGGAAGAGTAAAAAAGCAGAGTATTACTTAAATGGAGAATGACTGCAGAATTCCGAGGTGCAGAGGGATCTAGGTGTTCTTGTGCATGAGTCACAAAAAGTTAGTATGCAGGTACAGCAAGTAATTAAGAAGGCTAATGGAATGTTATCCTTTATTACGAGAGGGATCAAACATAAAAGTAAGGATGTTATGCTTCAGTTATACAGGGCATTGGTGAGACCACACCTCGAATACTGTGTGCAGTTTTGGTCTCCTTATTTAAGGAAGGATGTAAATGCATTGGAGATGGTTCAGAGGAGGTTTACTAGATTGATACCTGCAATGAGTGGGTTGTCTTATGAGGAAAGGTTGAACAAACTGGGCTTGTTTCCACTGGAGTTTAGAAGAGTGAGCGGTGACTTTATTGAAGTATACAAGATCCTGAACGGCCTTGACAAGGTGGATGTGGAAAGGATGTTTCCTCTTGTGGGTGAGCCCAGAACTAGGGGGCACTGTTTTAAAATTAGGGGTCACACTTTTAGGACAGAGATGAGTTAATTTTTTCTCTCAGAAGGTTGTGCGACTTTGGAACTCTCTGCCTCAGAAGGTGGTGGAGGCGGGGTCATTGAATATTTATAAGGCAGAGGTAGATAGATTCTTGTTAGGCAAGGGAACCAAAGGTTATCGGGGGGGTAGATGGGAATGTGGAACTCGAAACACAAACAGATCAGCCATGATCTTATTGAATAGTGCAGCAGGCTTGAGGGGGCTGAATGGCCTACTTCTGCTCCTATTTCATATGATCATATGTTTGTATGTTCGAGTCTAGAGTACAATACTAGTAGGGAACTTGGTTGAGATTACTAAAACTAGTTGCACTTGGGAACACTGCAATGTGCCCAGAGACACTTTCATCCTGTTATTATGTGTCCTTAAATTTGGCCTATAAATTGTGTCCCTAGGAATATACCAGAGCTCAGGCATAGTTGTAATGGCTGAAATTTGGGATGATTGATGTGCAAGGTCTCTGTGTTGAACTTACATAACAGTTCAACACACAGATGGGAGAGGAGATGGCACATCTTCCATCTTCACATGACACATCCTGGCAATGTTTTACAGCAAGTCTGGGCACCATCTATGAAAGCCCAGGAATTATACTCAATGCAACTCTCTTCCATTCAGCATATAAATTTATAAAGACAATAGATCCTGCTTTGTCACACATTCTGGGTTGGGTCCACAGGTGAAAGAGAGCACAAACCATGTCCCTTTAATGCTTAAGTTACGGAATCAAGTAGCATTGTCTTCAATATGCAACAACGACCAAATGAGACAAACATTATTTTCATTTGTACATAAAAATATTACTTGAGTTCTTAAAGCTTTAACAATGAATCAAATAACCAATTACTGATGAGTCAAACTTAATTTATAAAACTGAATGGGAATTGATTAATGATTCTGGCCTAAATAAAATGAAAGCAGTTATTGTACCTTTGTGCTGTAACAGATGCTTCAGTTAGCTCACACCCCTGTGTGGTCAGCTCGTTACACAGTTCTATCACACTGTCAGGCCCAGACATAACCAATTTTTACTGATGACATGGGTCTGTGTTAATATTTTGCATAGTTTTGTTTGACTCAACAAATACCTTTGTGAAAAGATAACAATTCTGCACTGAGACACCCAAAGCATTAAGCACCTGACAGGTTGTTCAATGCAACTTCTTCTAATGGCCTAGAAACGATCCAATCGCATTGGAGCTCCCTCAGTTTGAGGTAATTCTTACCACATGTGCTATACCCTCGCCCACCTGTGGCAACTGTCATTTTAACCCACATCTGAACTGTTTGGAGTGGGAAAGCCCATAATCACATACACACATCTTTGTGGTGCGTGTAACTGAAACTCATGTGGTCTTCTCTGTGGCCTGAGGCTTCTTCGTTACAAATGCAAGCTTGAACCATCTGCAAATACCTTACACATTGTGCACTGGTTTAAAGAAACACGGCAAACTTTAGTGATACAAACTATCAATGGTGCAAATGACCCAGTCCTAATCCTTTTAGCTGTAAACTCCATTCTACCTGGTATTCCGCTTGCAATCAATGTGAAATAGTGCTTTGCAATCAAACTATATGTCATCAGTTGCAGTTGTTGATAAAAATGAGCAAGATAAAACAAGGATAACAGAATAATAGTTCATGGGCGGAGTTTCCCCAGATTTGTACTAAGTGTGGTAGTGGGCGAGTAAACATTGTTTTACCCACTGGCCACGATGGTGGGTTTTCACACCGTATTGTCCCAAACCCAACGCATTAAATATACATTCCCAGGAAACGCGTCGTTTTGTTGGCAGGCGGGCTCTCATTCACCCACCCGCCATCACCTCGCTACTTGCCGGGCGCCATGAGTCCAGCCACAAGCACATCTTAGTGCTTTCAAGCCATGACTACTGCAGGGAAAATGTCCATGAAAAGTAAGAGGACTGCAGCCACCAGGTTTAGCAACTTGTCACTGGAACATCTTTTGGATGCCATGGGGATCTGCTGTGATGTCCTCTACCCCTACTCTGGCCACAGGATGGGCCGCAGTGTTACCAACCGGCCTTGGGAGGTGGTGGCAGCGGTGGTCAGCGCCAACACCCTGCAAAGGAGGACAACCACCCAGTGCCACTACAGGATGAATGATCTCCTTTGTTCTGCCAGGGTAAGTCACTCTTCTCATCACTCTCAACTCACACACTCACAAACCCATCACACATCCACAGGGATCTCACACCTCAAGGGACAACACCACTAACGCTCACACACACCCTCACATCTCCATCAGGCTCATATCCTCTGGAGCTCACATCCTCATCCCGTCCATGGCTCCGCTCACCACACAAACATTCCACACAGTGCCATGTGTCCTGCTCACACTCTCTCCATCTGTTTCCAAGCAGGAGAAGCCGGCTCACAGCAGCAGGGAGAGGTCCCAGACTGGGGGTGGCCCACATTAGGCCCCTCACTCACTTTGTGGAGAGTGCCATCACGCTGACTGGTGAGGATGTGGACCCTGCCTGCAGTGACGGTGAGGCTGGTGGCAAACACCCACCTGAGGATCCTGCACCACATCATCCCTCCCTCAATGCAACTGTGAGTGCTCTCTCTCCTGCTTTTGACTCTGCTGCCATGTACTCATTATCTCTACAATTGGTTCACAGGGAGCTCTGCCAAGTGACCGACACCCTCAGCCAGCCAGTCCCTCAGCTCCATCCACATCCTCACCTGCAGCCAAAAGGACACCTCCTCCAGTGAAGAGGTGGAAATAAGCAGCCTGGAAGACCCGTCACCTCAGAGGGAGCAGCCGGCCACAATTGATTCTGGAGGGAAAAGTGTGCACATGGCAGGGCCTTTCGGAGCCTCTTACAAACTCTCCCACGGACTCTGACCCTTCACGTTTCACACTCATCCCAATTTCCTGAGCGTTTTCAATGCTGCCTGCTGGGATTCGCTTTCAGTTGTCCATCTGAGCTGACCTGCAACAATACCCACCCACTGATCACACTCCCATGCAGCACCTGATCTTGCCCACCATGACTCTTGTTTCACTTTCGATTTAGCCGCATGCTCTGGTTTCACTACATTGTGCGCTCCCCGTCTTTTCCCTGCCCCCAGTCACCCATTTCCTCTCTCCCATCACTGTCGCCGCCCTGACATCACCTTCCATCTCCCCTCCATGACCTACCAGCCACAATCCTTTCTTTCGGGGATGTCCAGGTGAACGCGCACATTCCCTTCCTTCCTGAAAATCCCACCCCCATCCACATTAACGTCCCCAACATTCTCCTTCCCACCCCCATGGTCTGTGTCTGCCTCTGATTCCCACCAACCACCCTCGCCATCCCATCTACCGATACCATAGAGCCCTCACCCTCCCACCCTACCGTCTCATCTGCCCTTGTCATTCTCACCCTTCCTCCATACCACACCCACCCTCAATTCACTCCCCAGGAGGCAGACATGGACCTATCCGACCCCTCCCTCCCCGAGCACATTCACCTGGACGTTCCCCACTCCGCGTCCCTTACGCTCTCTGCACCCCTCCCCCCCAGAACACCTCCCCTCCAGAACACCTTCCCCCCAGAACCCCTTCCCCCCAGAACCCCTCCCCCCTTGAACCCCTTCCCTCCGGAACCCCTTCCCCTCCCCCGGAATCCCTCCTGCCCCAGAACCCCTTCCCCCCAGTCCTCCCCACCCGTACTCCTTCCCCTCGATGCATCCCTTCCTGCTACAGAACACCACCCCCCACCGCCCCCCTCCACACCGCACTCCTTCCTCCCCCTGGAAACCCTCCCCTCTCCGCAATCCTTCCCTTGCACCTTCCACCCTTTTACATCTACCTCCCCAGTTGCTGTCTTCTCCCCATTAACCCCTCCTCCCCCTCCCAACCTCCCCCCCGACACCTTCACTCCCCCCTCCCAACCTCACCCTCACCCGATATCTCTTCCTCTCCCAGCTGATCCTAGACCTTCCTCTCCCACCCCCTCGACCATCATCCGTTGTGAGCATCAACGGTGAATTTCCAGCTTCTGTGAGCTGCTTTGCAGCAGAGCCATGTCCGTGAGAATCCACCCAGCAGGCCATGGACGTTCCCCCAGGGTGCCGTTGCTGTGGGGCTCCAGTATCTTCTGCTCCTCAGGCGTCAGTGATGTGAGCAAGGCCCTGGCGGTAAGTCCCGACTTCAGCACGTCACAGTTGTTAAGGTTTGTTCTGTACCGGTCTGCTTTCCCACCGACATGGGCAACATGGAGGTTGGGGGGTTGGGTGGGGGGAACGATTCCGGCGGGCAGGCCTAATAATGGTATATGCTGATGTATTACAATGAGTTTCCTGGCATCCAATGGCAGAGAACGCGGCCCACGATTGGCGGGCTGAGTGGACGATTGCAAACTGGTTCCCCACTCTCCGGTTTTTGATCCATTTTTGCGTGAGCTTCATGTGTCAGTGGAAATGGTCAGGCTATTCAGTGTCATTAACATGGTGACAGTAAAACTGCAGGACAACCTCATAACATCAAATTCATTTGCAATTTGTAATTAATTATCAAGAGATTCCAATGCCTGCAAATGTTCCCAAATTATCAATTCTACATTCTATATTTTAGGACAAAAAGCAGGTGTTGAAAGTTCTAAAACAATCCGGATAAATCCACAAAAGGTTCTTGCAGTTCTACATTGAAGTGTTTAATATGAGAATTTCTCAGTTTACTTTTGTGAAAATGAAAACATTGATAACAAAAGGAAAACAAGATCAGAAATTCGACAATCACAGCACATGAATGGTAAACAGCCCAGTTAGAAAAGTCGACCTAATTTTTAAAAATATTCATTCATGCAATGTGGGCATCGTTGGCTGGGTCAGCATTTTTTCCCCATCCCTAATTGCCCTTGAGAAGGTGGTGGTGAGCTGCCTTCTTGAACCGCTGTAGTCCATGTGGTGTGGGTACACCCACAGTGCTGTTAGGGAGTTCCAGGAATTTTGACCCAGCGACAGTGAAGGAACGGTGATATATTTCCAAATCAGGGTGGGAAGTGACTTGGAGGCGAACTTCCGGGTGGTGGTGTTCCCATCTACCTGCTGTCCTTGTCCTTCTAGCTGGTAGCAATCGCGGGTTTGGAAGGTGCTGTCTAAGGAGGCTTGGTGAATTGCTGCAGTGCATCTTGTAGATGGTACACACACTGCTGCTACTGTATGTCGGTGGTGGAAGGAGTGAATGTTTGTGGATGGGGTGTTAATCAAGTGGGCTGCTTTATTCTGGATGATATCAAGCTTCTTGATTGTTGTTGGAGCTGCACTCATCCAGGCAAGTGGGGAGTATTCCATCACACTCCTGAATTGCGCCTTGTAGATTGTGGACAGGCTTTGGGGAGTCAGGAGATGAGTTAATCTCTGCAGGATTCCTAGCCTCCTGTAGCCACAATATTTATATGGCTAGTTCAGTTGAGTTTCTGGTCAATGGTAACCCTCAGGATGTTGATAGTGGGGGAATTCAGTGATGGTAATGCCATTGTATGTCAAGGGGCGATGGTTAGATTCTCTCTTGTTGGAGATGGTCATTGCCTGGCACTTGTGTGGCGCAAATGTTATTTGCCACTTGTCAGCCCAAGCCTGGATATTGTCCAAGTCTTGCTGCATTTGGACATGGACTGCTTCAGTATCTGAGGAGTCACGAATGGTGCTGAACATTGTGCAATCATCAGCGAACATCCCGACTTCTGACCTTATGCTGGAAGGAAGGTCATTGATGAAGTAGCTGAAGATGGTTGGGCCAAGGACACTACCCTGAGGAATTCATGCAGTGATGTCCTGGAACTGGGATGACTGACCTCCAACAACAACAACCATCTTCCTTTGTGCTAAGTATGACTCCAACTGGTGGAGATTTTTCCCCTGATTCCCATTGACTCCAGTTTTGCTAGGGCTCCTTGATGCCACATTTGGTCAAATGCTGCCTTGATGTCAAGGACAGTCACTCTCACCTCACCTCGGGAGTTCAGCTCTTTTGTCCATGTTTGAACAAAGGCTGTAATGAGGTCAGGAGCTGAGTGATCCTGGCGGAATCCAAACTGAGCATCAGTGAGCAGGTTATTGCTAAGCAAGTGCCGCTTGATCGCACTGTTGATTACTTTACTGATGATCGAGATAGACTGATGGGATGGTAATTGGCTGGGTTGGACTTGTCCTGCTTTTTGTGATTCATGATAGATAATGGAATCCTTGGCATTTGCAGCAAGGCCAGCATTTATTTCCTATTCCTAATTGTCCTGGAGAAGGTGCTGCTGATCTGCCTAGCTAGCTTGCTAGGCCATTTCAGAGGGCAGTTAAGAGTCAATCACATAGCTGAGAGTCTGGAGTCACATATAAGCCAGACTGGATAAGGGCAGCAGATTTTCTTTCCTAAAGGACATTAAGTGAACCAGATGGGCCTTTATAACAATACAGTAGTTTCATGGTCGCCATTACTAAGACTAGTTTTTTTATTCCAGATTTATCTAATTAATTGAATTTAAGTTCCCTTGCGTCAGGGTGGAATTTGAACTCGGGATCATTAGTCCAGACCTATGGACTTTTGGTTTAGTGACATAATCACTACATTACTGCATCCTGTTCACCACCTTGATCACTGCAAACACAACTTCACAGAGGGAAGCGCAAATATCTTTGCTTGTACATTTATGCAAAACTGTTTATGTTTGGAAATGAATGAATCACATGATTTAAAATGCTGTTCACTTATACATTCTCAGCACCTTCCCTGATTTACAGCTCCAACATTTTCATCCTTTGACCCTTGAGATGTGAGTCAGCCAGCAATGGATCAATGAGAGCCCATAACTGGCAGCAGCATTCGAATCCTGCAAATCAGTAAGACAGTTTTTTCTCAGTCAATTGCAGAAATTTTGCAAAATGAGAGTATGACTCAGGTCTGCCTCTAGATTAATGAACCATCTCTCTTGAAACAAAAAAGCATTTCCCTAAATAACTACCAATTTCACTGAACCAATCATGTCAGAATCCATTTGTTGGTATCCGTCACCATATATAGCAAACTGGTCTGTAATATCCTTTCAAAAACAAAAGGTCAAAAAAGCATACAGCATCAGAAAGACGGGAATGTACATTACTTCTCGGTCTCACAAATTGTGGTGAGTGGGGATGGGTTGAGGGGGGGAGGAGCAGAAATAAGCTACAAAAAGCCTGTTGAAGGATTTGAGGCATTCAAGAGGGCATTAGATAATTTGAATAGAAACAATGTGCAAGGGTACAGGGAAAAGGCAGGGCAATAGCATTAGGTCATAATGTTCATTGGGAGGGCCGGTGCAGATATGATGGACCGAATGGCCCCCTTCTATGCTGTTAAAATTCTGTGATTCTGTGATTAAATAATAAGAGGCTGAAGCCTTCCCATTAATTGAGAGCTGTTGTGTTTACACTTTCATAAACAAACATTCTGAACTACCAGAAATTTCTTGAGCGCTTGCAAAGTAACAACAAAAGCCATTATCTGTATCAGCAGGAGGATCCGTTCCTTTGCTGTACCACCATAAGCATATAAATACAATATTTTAAGACGTAGGTTATATTATTTACCTTATCTAAAGCTCTAGAATAAAAATCCTGCATTTTCAATTTGGTCAGCAACTGCTGAAATAAATTCTTATCCTGCTACTAAATCCTTGAGAAATGTTGTTTGTTCCAAGTTAAACCTTGCCAAATGTTATCTGGATTGCTTAAGCAGAATTTACTTTCTGTCACATTTTAAAATCGTTGTAAATGTTCTCAATCTGGAATGCTTTTTATTGCTGAACTACAGATAAAGAACAGAAAATAAAGCCTTATTTTTTCAGTTCTAGTCCTCTATTTACTGAACTAGCACTGGAGAGTAAAAGTGAGCAGAGTGCATTATTTCCCCTTTGCTGTTAAGGTTGGATAATGAGGATGAGCACAAAGCAGCAATTGCAATGAAACTTAGCAGAGATTATAAATAAACAAAAATTTTAAACTAAAGTAATAGTAAGCAACAAAAACAGCCTCATTCCTTGAAGCACATAAGCCACTAAAACCACTAAGGAAGCAGAATATTCTGAAATATAATGTAAAATAAACTATACTAATACTAATTGCATTCCAGGCAAAGTTCCATAAATTTCCAAGTTCAGATTAAAATATATATATACTATTTCCAAGAAATCAAATGTGCCTTGTCAATTGATAAAGCAAATTGCATCCCAGTCACTCGTGCTCCCACGAAGATGAATTCACGTTTCAGTGGCAACAAAGCACATTAGCTGGTGATTAGCATGATATCTTCTATCAGCAACAAAAACACAAATCCAAGAGAAAGAAATAAAGTCACCTCATTCATCTCCACTGTATATTGTAGAGACTAGTAACTTTTAAAAACAAATTTGAACTCCCAATTATTAACTGAAAGAATTATGCCACAAGATTTTATGTTTTAAACGAAAAATTTTACTGTACAAGAGTTAAACAGAACAGGTACTAACAACTTAACACTATTATCTGTAATCATTTACACTTTACACCCAAAAATCTTAATAGAACATTCCTCGTTCTAATTTTATTTCCACCCAAGAGTTTCCCTATACTTTACAGGATCTTGAGGTTCATTCACTTCTTCTGGGACAAAAACAAGGTGTGCCACAGCTCTCAGGAATTCACTTTGATTCTCCTGGGTGTTCCCACTATTCTCTGAGGTATGAGATTTCTTCAGGTCTTTCCACTGGCATCCAACTAGGTGAACCCTCCAACTTTCCTTCAACATCTCACAATTGTGGACACCCCAGTTCAAGTTTGGGCCTTGCTGCATTCTTGCTTGGTGACTCCAAATCAAAAACTGCGACTGGTCTGCAGCTCCTGGTAGATTCTCTTTCCCTCTCTGTGTCTGTCTTAAAGCTGCTCCCAGGCTGACTGCCGACTTCTATGGGAAATCAGCCAGATAAAACCCTAAAACAAAAAAAAATGCCCTGCAACATATCCCCACAGCAATGTGGCACACCTGGGATGTCCCAGACAGTGATTTAAACTGATTATCCCTAATTCTCAAACCTGGGAAGCCACATGAATAATTTAAACCCCTTATTGAGACAGCTGAAGACACCCCTTCTCCACCAAGAAGCTCAGGTGGCCCATTGTTTAGTTTCCAATACTTTCCACTGTGACCTTATAAAATAAACATAGGCCACCCTATGAATTGCAATTACTTTAGGGGGAAAATTTTCTGTTCGGCGAATGGGGCAGGGCTCGCTTGCCGGGGCCTAAAACGACGAGCGGTGATATTGGCCGTGCATCCCGGTGCCACGGCGCATCATTCAGACTTTTAGTTCAGCGGGCGCACAGCCGAGTGGGCTGCACGCCCACCAAACTGTCAAAGGCCAATTAAGGCCTGTTAAGGCCTTATTGACCTTGTTAGTGGAGCTGCCCGTTCAACATTAAGGTTGGCGGGCAGGCGAAGAGCCCCAGTGACCTTTGCATAAAGCACGAAACTTCATCCACGTGCAGGATGAGGTTTCATGCATGAATTAAATTTAATCCAAAAAGTTTGAATAAAATTTAAGGCCATGTCCCAGCCCATGTGACAGTGTCACATGAGGGGACATGTCATTGAATTTTTTTTTGTTCCTCATTAAATTTTTATGATTTCAGCTGATCTCTCTGAGGCAGCACCTTGCCTCAGGGAGGTTTCTGTGCTCTTTCGCACGCATGCACAAAAGAGCACACTCCTGACACAGGGACCCTCCCCCCGCCCCCCCACCCCAGCCTGCACAGGGAGTGCACAGCGCTTCCGGGTGCGTGTCACACTAGGTGGGCCTAAATTGGCCCGCCCACGTAAAATGGCGGCACCCAGACGATGGGGGGCGCCGGTTGGATGTGTGCCCGCCCACGCCCACTCCCGCCCAGCCCGCCCGACAGGCAGAAAATTCCGCCCTAGGTCTATTTATCACCTTCTCAAACCGGAAATTTTCATTTATCTTACATTTTAAAATTTCAATTCCCAAACTAAAAGTTATAATCCAAAAGCATATGAATCATGAAATTATATATTTGTAACACTATTACTTAAAATAAAATCGGATATATGATGTGATTTGAAAGGTATTTTTTACAATTTTATCGCAAAGTTCAAAGAGCCATCATAAACCACATATTTGTCGTTTGTATCATTACCTGAACCTCTAAACGAGGATACTTCTTGGGTACCAATTATCTGGCATGGGGAGTTCCTTTACCATTTGGTTCAACCTACTGCAGGAGGAAATTCACTCCCTCTGTTGGATATACTATGCAAAGAATTTCTCAATAATTGGGTGATTATTTCTCCATGAGGCTGTGCAATGGAATTACAAGGCATTCATATTCTTTTGTCAATATCAGTGAGGCATCAAGAAAACAGAGCATCAGAAACAAGCTTCCATGTTCATAGTAAGTTTATATTAGCACAAAAAGAAATAGCAAGTCCACATACAAATGATTCTCCTCTATATATAACTGACAATAGACGGGTTAGCTTTCTGTCTTTGTGGACCATCTAGCTATATGTCACCTGTTACAATGAAAACTTAAATGAATATTTCCATTTAATTTGTATATTTTTCAAAAGACTGATCTGATTTACCCAACAATGAGAAAGTATTGCTATTTCTCTTCTATATAAATTATTCCTATGTTTTTTTTATTTTTAATAGATAACAAAATCAGCTTCTGAGTAAAAGTGGGAAGAAGAAATGCATGAGCACTTTTGTGTTGCAAATACTAATCCTTATGTAAAACAAAAATAAAAAATACTTGGAAAAACTCAGCAGGTCAGGCAGCATCTGCGGAGAGGAACACAGTTAACGTTTCAAGTCCGTATGACTCTTCAACAGAACTCGAAACGTTAACTGTGTTCCTCTCCGCAGATGCTGCCAGACCGGCTGAGTTTTTCCAGGTATTTTTATTTTTGTTTTAGATTTCCAGCATCCGCAGTTTTTTTTGCTTCTAATCCTTAAGTAATTGGATAAACTTGTGCTTTTTACCAGAAATATTAATAACAATGCATCACATGTTCATATTAAATATTTCTGTCTATTTTAATGGTTTAAAGTAAGAGTCAATGCCATTAACAAAACATGAAATGTGTTAATATTGCACAGCATGATTTCAACCCATAATGGTTCTTCTTGGGGTTGAAAATGTCTCACTTCCAGATTCTGCTTCAAATCTAACAGCCTGATTGCCTGCACCAAGAAATGGCAGAATCCTTTAGCTTTTTGCATTAAATTCTCCACCATCTGTCCTCTGTTTTGACGAGACAGAGATAGTTTGAAGTTCAGCCTCAGTGTATTTGGGCTTGAGATGGACACAGTCATAGTCAAAATTTTCATCCAATGTGAAAGGTTGGACTTCATCTGTCAGTACCTGATGAAAAATAAGGAGAAATACATTTTATTGCTGGCAGCTTATGATGGGGACATGATCTTCTAATGCCAGATGTCACATGATTGTGTGTTAAATGACAAGGTGTCAAAATATGGATGTGAGAACTAATACCTGCTCTGCCCTGAATCAACATAAAATAATGCTGAGTGCTTCCAGGGAGAAAAGATAATATTTTTTTAAAACTGCAAGCTGTATAAAATCTCTGTGCAGCCCCATGTTCACACTGATCAACGGAACCTTCTCAGATTAAAATGGGCCAAGTTTCACAGTCAGTGACAAAGCAACAGCATTCACCTCTAAGCTCAAAGAAAGCAGCCCACAAAGATCTAGCAATCTCTGAGGTATGGATTTGTCCCTTTCCAACAGCAGTTTAAAATCTGGTGGCAAGTCAAGGGGATCTCTCGGCAGTCGGCAACAGTGATGTCAGCAAAGCAAAGTAAACAGCCAATCACATTGAAGTATTTCCACAGACGGCAAACCATGTAGTTAAAAGCACGGATTATTATCACTTTTAATTTGGATTTTTTTGGGGGATGAAATAAATAATTGTGATTGGATTAAGATAGAAGCTAAAATATAAACAAACTTCAAAAAGATTTTAAAACGTGCAGATGTTTTTTATTGTAATGGAGAAATCTGACATTCCACAAATATAAAATCAGCTTCTCAGGGACAGTGAGCTTGCTTAGCAGCAATTATGAACCCAGTATACTATTAAAAACCTAGTTACACCTCATTCAGCAAGGTGTAACTTTGACAAGGGATTTGAAACAAGACAGTGTAAAAGTGGAACTTTTCATCAATTCACTGATTACTTATGTGCTGCATCCAGGGGGAACCTGAACAGCACACCCTCTGGTGAAGGGCAGAATCACCAACAGCAACTTCTGGATCTCCAAGTTATTCTGTGCATGTGCAGACTCCCAAAGTTGCAGTTGAAGTAATAACAGTGAATGTTGACACTTTCACCTTCATTGCCTTTACAAAATCTGGGCCAATGTCTAGATAGTATATTCTTACCTTTTAAGAACTTTTATATTAGAACAAATATAAGGTTGCAAACAAAAACTCCGACAGCCTGACAAAACCTGCATTATTCTCACACTGTTTCTCCCCTCATTACGAACATATGAAACAGGAGCAGAAGTAGGCCATTCGGCCCCTCGAGCCTGCTCCAACATTCAATAATTAATATTAATTAGAAGAAAGCATTCCTTTTCAAAAATAAAGATAGACTGAAAGCAGGAAATGTATCTTAATTCAAAAGCTGCCTATTACTACTTCCATGCAGAGCACAGAAAAAAACAGTCCATCTACAAAGTATTTTGGATTTGAATGTTCAGACAGGCAAAAACAAATGCAATTTGGATTTGAGTAAATCAGTGGTTGACAGAAAGTATGATCTGTGAGAAAGAGCAATGCAGAAAAGCAACAAACTACTCTGCAGCAGGGTAAAGCTTCTAAAATATTTTCAAGAGTTCTTAAATAATTGATATACCTGATCATGTGTTTTATTATTAAACTCTTCAACATTCGGATTCACTTTGAAGTTAAGTGATGTGTGTTTACATTCGCAATGAGAATAATCGGCAGCACTCTCCTCTTTTATTTCACCCGGGAGTATGTCTCGTCCTAGATTCAGTGGCAGAGAATAACACAAACTGGAAATGTTTATAAATATTTCAGCAGGGCAAAATTTGGCAAATAAATAACATAGAAATGAGAACACGTAAACAAATCCAATTAGAAAATCACAACACAGTGGAGTTAAATTCTCTTCATATTTTGAAGATTACTTTCCCTTATGAATGACAATTACCAGCAACATAAATGATTAACTTTTTTTTAAAAACCTGTGGGCAAAAATTTTTACCTGAGTGGGCGGGCGCACACCCGACCCGCTCGAGTGTAAAATGACGTACGTTGACATCGGCCGAACGTCCCGACGTCAATGCGCAGTCGCATGATATTTCAGTCAGCAGGTATGCACGGGAATTGACAGCACACCCGCCGACAATTAGGAGGCCTATTAAGCTCATTAAAAAGGTAATTAATCTAAATTTTTCACAGCCCGTCCAACCTTATGGTTGGCGGGCAGGCAAAAAGACCAAGTGGCCTTTGAATTTTTTTGGAAGCCACGTCCACGGGTGGGATGAGGTGTCCAACATCAAACAAAAGTAAAATAAACTTTTAAAATTTCATTTATGTGACAGAGTTACAAGAGGGGAAATGTTTTAAAACATTTTAAAAATCTTTATTTATAAATTTTAAAACCCTGCATGTCCCTGAGGCAGCTCTGTTCCTCAGGGAGATTTTTAAACGCTCACTCGCACGCATGCGCCAAGTTCCCCGCTCGCCCACCCACCCCCCCCGCCCGCACAGGCTGCGCTGCCGCTCGTGTTTCACGCTGGGTGGACCTTAATTGGCCTGCCAGCATGAAATCGCGGTCCGGCCCCAATCACAGGCGGGCGGTCAGCTTCCAGACTGCCCCCATCAAGCCCGCCAGATAAGGGCAAAATTCTGCCCTATGAATTTGCATTGTGGGAGCACCAGTACAAAAGGACGGCAGGGGTTCAAGGAGAAGGCCCACCACCAACTTCTTAACAAATGTGACCTTGCCAGCATGACCCTCATCAGAAAACATTTTTTAAAAATGGGATTGACTGAGGATTAATGCAATACCTTTGTACCACAAAAATAACCAGTATTTCTGTTTTAGGTTTAGTCCTTGAACTATTAAACAACTTTTTATTCCACGTAATCCTTCAATCCTATTTTATTATATTCAGTAATTGAAATTTGTTGAAAGCTGTTTCAGGGTGGCAAGCTGTGCATGCCACAGCTTGCTATTAATTTCCAACATACTATACACTGGAATAACAGGATTCTGCTCACCACTCAGTTTCCTCACAAAGCAAGTTCTCAATATGAGTCATGGTGTAAGCAAGAAAGAGGCATATTCTCAGGGGAAAAATGTGTAGGCAAATTACCTTAGGGCACACTCACAGCCAGCCACAGAACAATATTGAAAAAGAAGCTTGCATATAGTGTCTTCCATGACGCCAGGATATCTAAAAGTACATATGGCCAATTAATTATTTTGGAAGTGTGGTAAGGAAACATAGCCACCGCTTTACACAATGAGATGAATGAACAGATTTCCTGTTTAGTGGTGTTGCTTGCTACCCTGCTCTTCCTCAAATAGCATCATGGGATCTTGTACACTACCTGATAGGGCATAAGCACTTATCCTCATACGGCATTTCTGACAGATGCAACAATCCCTTAGCAACGCATTTAAGTGTCAGCCTAGATTCTGAGCCCATGACCTTCTGATTGATAAGTGACAGCGTTACCACTGAGCCAATGTTGAGACTGTAATACGAGGTGTGGTTATCCACCTGTCCTTCCAGCTAAGCAAGTTAATGGTGCTTCTTTTTTTTATTCATTCAAGGGATCTGGGTGTCACTGGCTAGAACAGCATTTATTACCCTTGAGAAGGTGGTGGAGAGCTGCCTTCTTGAACCGCTGCAGTCCCTGTGGTGCAGGTACACCCACAGTGCTGTTAGGAATGGAGTTCCAAGATTTTGACCCAGCAACAGTGAAGGAACGGCGATATATTTCCAAATCAGGATGGTGAGTGGCTTGGAGGGGAAGCTCTAGGATGTTGACAGTGGTGGATTCGGTGATGGTAATGTCATTGAATGTCAAGGGGCGATGGTTAGATTCTCTCTTGTTGGAGATGGTCATTGCCTGGCACTTGTGTGGCATGAATGTCACCGAGCCTGAATGTGATCCAGGTCTTGCTGCATATGGACACGGACTGCTTCAGCCCATTCACACTGCTTCAGATTTATTTAAGTACATCAAAATTTCAAAAAAGAGGTTAAGACATCTTAAATTAGGATAAAAATTATGAAAACAGATTCTCCTATGCTGATATTCTCATTATAGAAAAGCTGCTTTACAAAATTAAACACATGTTTTTAATAAGAAAAACAGACTACACATTTTATTGGACTTTAAAGCAACATTGAAGGATAGAGAAGTTTTCGGATAGGATGTTTTGTTATGATTTGAAATTTATGGTTACATTTCACAGATGATGTCATCTAGCCACAGGTGCATCCCTCCCAAAACTCATGGGCAAGAGGGACAAAAGTTATTTATAAAAAAGATCTCACTTTAACATGGTGACATAGCTCATTTTCATTTGATACGATCATCATGGACCTTGTGATGTTCTAACCTCGTTAAAAAAGGGGCTAAAATATTAATGAACAGCAGGATGTTGATATCAGTCTTCCACCCTAATGCCTGCTGTCTGAGTTATCTTGCACTGCAGTGATTATGATGGACATTTATGGAAAATAACTGAATAAAGGAGAAGAAACAGACAACAATCTGACAGCATGCCAGTTTTGTCGCTGTCTTCTCAATGAAGCACAGATCTTGGATTGGGAAGTAGGAGAGATAAGTTGAAGTATCAGAGCTTTCTTTTTTATTATGGATCAGGCTGAGCTGTTTGAAGTATTCGTTGCCAGTCAAGCCACAGTTAACACAAATGAAAACACTTATGTACATACACTGCCCACTGGCTATCATAAAATGATCATCAGTTTTGGGCAGAGAACTAAGCAGCTGATTTTCTACATGAGTGGGTAATGAAGATAAAAGCCATTGTGCATATGGAGGAAAAATGTTGACTGATTGTGGGTACCAGTACTGTGGTGAACCAAGTCGTTTTGGAAGGGTTTGGGTGTGATAACTATGGTGAACAGTACTTCATCTGCTGTTGTCCTAAAGTGATACTGTAATATCTAATGTGTCCAGGTTCTATGTATCGTTAGATAGTGCTATGATAGCCCAAAATGAATAATTTAATCCACAGAGGCTCTGAAGCTTAACTGGCACAAACTGAGTCAAAAAGCCCATCATCTATTGCTATAGCACTGTTCACTTAACAGGAAAATTACACAAGACAGCAATGTTAACAAAAGGAAATCCATTAACATAACTAGATCATTATACAACAGAGTCAACATCGGGACATAGCCTGGAATTATTCCATTATTAGCATACATTCACAAAAGATAGAACTTACACTTAAAAAAGCCCTTTTCACAACCTCCAAATGTTCTAACATACTTTACAACCAATGAAATACTTTTTTTTGAATTTGGTCATGGAATGTGGGCATCGCTGACTAAACCGGCATTTATTGCCTTTCCTAATTGCCCTTGAGAAGGTGGTGGTGAGCTGCCTTCTTGAGCCGCTGCAGTCCATGTGGTGTAGGTCCACCCACAGTGCTGTTAGGGAGGGAGTTCCAGGATTTTGACCCAATGACGTGCAGTGACATCACCACACGCCATTTTACGCATCGGTAAGTGGGGCCCACCCCTGCACGCTGACCCGAAGACTCTGGCCTTAAATACTTACCATAGTTTGAAGTTCGGAGGTCAGGGACTGCAGTCCCTGATGAACCTCAGGCCAGGAAATGGCTGCACATGCGCAGCTCAAGGTTTTTATGTTCTTCAGGCGGGGACCAGCCCTACATGTCTGTGCAGAAGAAAAGAAGCAGAACAGCATGAAAATGTAGGTCAGAGGACCTGATATGAAGCACTATCATCTTGTAGGTGTCCCAGGGAGCAGGACACGGGAGGGGGACAGGGAGAAGGTCCCAAAAAGGAAGTCCCAGGTAAGAGACAAGGCCAAGAAACAGAAATAGTGAAGTTAAAGAAAGGAGCAGAGTAGTAGTCCCCAAATTCAATAAAGAGCTTGCAGGGAGCAGACTTTGAGTGAAGTGGACACAAGAGGAGTCTTGAGAATTCGAGAAGGCAGCCGAAGGTTGTTGACTCCGTGCTATGGGCCGTTGGGGAAAAGGTACCCCTTTGGAGAAGTGGTTCTGTTTGGCATGGCCAAAGATCTGAGATCGTGTGTAGAAGGTGCAGCTTGAGTGTACTTGGAGATCCAGGGAAAAGAATGTGGGAAGCTGAGATTGAAATCCTGTGAGGTGGGTCATTGTTGAAGCCGTCCAAATGGGAGCAACTTTTGAAGAGAATCCCAAGGTGAGATTCCAGATGTGGAAACTGGAAATCCTTGTGGAAAAGCCAAAATTTCAGTGAGATTGGCTGGCTCACAATGTGACAAACATCTGGGTGGGCTGTTGAGAAATTCATGGAATCTGTTTTGGTTGCATCTGTTGTGTAGTATGGTGTGTCCGACCACAGTTCGCATGTTAATTCACACATACATCATATTTACCTTGAATGTTAGAGTATAAGATACGGTAAATTCTTTTAACTTTCTGAACTTGTACAGTTAAGTTTATTTTTGTTTGTTCCAATCCTGTGGAATCTTATGGCTTTATTCACTTAGTAAGTGTCTTGACTGTCAAACTTTATCTGCTTCAAACAAAACGTTATTGGTCCCTAACTGGATCTCCCCCGACATCCCAGGGTCTAGCCAATAATATACAGCAAGTCATTAGGAAAACTAATAGAATGTTATTATTTATTGCAAGGGGAATTGAATACAAAAGTAGGGAGGTTATGTTTCAGTCGTACAGGACATTGGTGAGACCACATCTGGAGTACTGTGTACAGTACTGGTCTCCTTATTTAAAGGACGATATAAATGCATGAGAAGCAGTTCAGAGAACATTTACTAGACCAACACCTGGAATGGGTGGTTTGGCTTATGAGGAAAGGTTGGACAAGCTGGCCTTGTATCCGCTGGAGTTTAGAAGAGTAAGAAGCAACTGATTGAAATATATAAGATCCTGAGGGGTCTTGACAGGGTGGATGAGGAGACAATGTTTCCTCTTTGTGGAAGAACCTAGAGCTAGTGGTCATTGTTTAAAAATAAGGGGTCGCCCATTCAAGACAGAGATGAGGAGAATTTTTTTCTCTCAGAGAGTCGTGAGTCTTTGGAACTCCCTTCCTCAAAAGGCAGTGGAAGCAGAGTCTTTGAATATTTTTAAGGCAGAGCTAGAAAGATTCTTGATAAGCAAGGGGGTGAAAAGTTATCGGGGGTAGGCAGGAATGTGGGGTTGAGGTTACAATCAGATCAGCCATGATCGTATTGAATGGCGGAGTAGGTAGGCTTGAGGGGCCGAGTGGCCTACTCCTGCTCCTCATTCGTATATACATAACGTTTTGAGTCTAAAATGACTTCCTCCGAGCTGGAGAGAGGTAGAAATATGGTAGGTTTTATCCGGTTGAAAAAGGTGCAGATGGAACAAAATAGAAGGTCAGGGTTAGGTTGGAGGTTGAGGAAAGATTAAATGACAAAGATGTCATGGAACACAAGACAAAGGGAGTGGTAATGATAGTATTAAAGATTAAAGCACGTGTTAATAGCGGAATAAAGGCCAGCGCTGTCTGAAAACAAAATAGCAAAATGTGTTAATAGCAGAGAAAGGGTCAGCGCTCTCTGAAAACAAAAACATGAGAACAAGATACAGACTGGCACCTGGGTTGGTGGGGGGATATCAAAATGGTGGACAGTGTTCATGGTCTGGCCTTCCTGATCTCCGCCCTCCTTTGCGCTCTCTGGTTGCAGCATCCAATCTCTGCTTCCAATCCTTCTGAGAGCCACCCTTAACCTTTCTGATCTCCTCCTGATCCTTCTGATCTCCCCCCACCTACCACCCCCAACACCCACCCCAAACGTTCTGTCTTTCCCCTCCCCATTCCTCCACAGCCTTCCCAATCCCTTCCTTCATCCTGTCCATTTTCTGGATGCAACCTGGTGCCCAATTCAGCCAGTCTCTCAGTCTGGTTGACTGTGGCCAAGAAACAGAGACAAAAAATGTTAATCAGCTATAGCCATCAAATTTGGCAGGACCTGAGAGAAACTTGGGCCGGAATTTTACGACCCCGTTGCAGTGGGGATGGGGCTGTAAAATGCTGCGAGCCATTCTAAACACCATTGACTTCAGCGGGAGTGTAAAATCCCACTGCCGTTAAATTCCACCCTTGTTCTTTCAGGTTTTGCAAACACAAAACCGCCTCCTGTTCCCTCTCAACTTCCTTTTAAACATCAGAGCCAGATTGTCAGATTGCCTTTCAGTCGCATGGAAAACACAGGCAAGTCCAAATCTGTACTTACTTGATGCCCACACTTCTGTAGGATTTATTATTTAGAAATCAGGGAGGTATTTTTTAAAGCATTACTTCACACACAAGCATTTCCCTCTGGGGAGTAGTGGGGAGATGATGGAAGGATTTCCAGACTGATGACTAACCCATAGAACCACATCATGAGCCATCCTTCCATGGCCAACTAGTCCTGGCATGGGACCTGAACCTGAACCTTCTGGCCCAGAGGTAGGGATACTACCACTGTGCCACAGGGCTTCCTATGACAAAATCAGGGGTGAGAACCATGTTGATTTTTCCCAGGTATACACAATAAAATTGTAATGCTCATGTTGCCACCCTTGCTGAGATCAGAAAAGCAATACTTTTTTAATGATTTAACCCTATAAACTACTGAACAGAGGAACATGTTGCCAAAGGTAATCAGGACAAATGCAAGAATGCCAAATTTCAAATGACCACAATAATTTATACAACGGGAAAAAAGGGTGCTGACTGGTTGGGAAATTGACTCTGATTGGCCAAGTTGTTGCCATGGGGAAAGCAACAGGGAACTATGGGCTCCCCAAGCTCCTGGGTAGTTCAAATAAGGCACAAGGTTTGAACATATTCCATTTGAGTGCAGAGAACGGATCCCTGCGTATGAATGTTTGTTGCTTCAAGCAAGCATAAATGAGACATGCTAAAAGCTCAACTGATGTTTAATTGTTTTTCAGTGCAGCTATAAGCACACTTAGGGATTGTTCAGCAAGCACTGCCAATTGCAGAATCACATCCAACAGTAGACGTTAGTGTGCTGTTCATAATAGTCAGGGTACAGACAGACCAGACTCAACCAGAATGTGCTTGCAGAACTCAAAACAAAATATCTACTGTTAGATGTGATTTGCAATTGTCTAGCAATTGCTGACTGGTCAAAGCCTCTCCACCATCTACACAGCATAAATCTGGGAAACCGATAGAATACTACAGTCAGGAATTTCAATATGATCTAGGACAAAACAGTTCACTTGACCAGCACTTTGTGCAAAAGCTTAAACAGCCACCTTATCTGGGCTGCAATAGGTATTATTTACAGAATGCTCTGCAACAACTCGCCCAGGATTCTTTGGTAGCACCTCTCAAATCCACAACACCCACCCACTAGAAGTTCAAAGACAGCAAGGACATGGGAATACCACCACTTCCAAGTTTCCCTCCAAAATCAGACCATCCTGATATAGACATCTACCATCTTTCCTTCATCATCCACGGATCAGAATCCTGCAATAACCTACCTGTCAGCGTTGTGGGAGTACCTTCACACAAAGGACTGCAGCAGCTCAAGAAGGTCCATCTCGGCAACTAGCAAATGGCAATAAACGTTGGCTTTGATACCAATGCCCATGTCCTAAGAATTATTCTTTTTAAATCCAATTGCATTCAATAAATTACCTAATAGCCTCTGTTTTAATATGAATAGATTGCAGTTATGTAAGGACTAAGTAGTGTAGCTCTAGGTGTCTCACCACACAGAGGACATATTGCACAAATCCAATACAAGCCAAATTTAGCTTTTGTTTCCTGTTTCTATTTGAGAAAACACAGCATCAATACATCAAAAAGTAGTTTTATCATGATGTCCCAATTACAGCATTGGGCCAATTGCTTAGCCAATGAGTGTAGTCATTAGTGATGGTTGCTGTTTTGTTGCTTATCTGCCCATCTGTGTTTTGATGAGTTGCAATGGCGCAGAACAACCCAGACAGAGGCAACCGTGGAATAGCCGGGACAGCCCCCGGGCAGCAGTTGCTAGAATCACTAATAACTCACACTCAAATATAGAGGGCGCTAAATACTTCCAGCAATTCAATTCACAATAAAACAAAACCATCTTGTGCTCAGTAGAAAAAGATTAAAATCAATGCATTAACTGTGTGAATATTCATAATTGCAACTGAGAAGCCTCCTACCAATGTGATGCAACTAAAGAGGTAGAACTTGCTTGTGAGTTCATAAAATGATTAGTAATCAATTATTTTAAACTAGTTCCAAATATTCTTACCAATCATGTTAGCCATAATTCAAGGTTAAGCCAAAACCATTGAACAATGTACAGGGTATTCTTGTACTAACAGAAGACTGGAGGATTGCAAATGTTTCACTCTGTTTAAAAAAGGGGGAAGGAATAAACACAGGAACAGCAGGTCAGTCAGCCTAATGCCCGTGTTGGAGAAGCTTTCATTAACCCAGGGCAGAATTAATGGGTACTTTGGAAAAGTATTTGTTAATAAGTGAAAGTCCAGCACAGATTTATGAAAGATGTTTGTGTTCAGCCAGAGTAGTGTTCCATTCTGGGTACCACGTTTTAGGAAAAATGTCAAGGGCTTGGACAGTGAACAGAAGAGATTTACTAGAATGGGACCATTGATGAGGGACTTGTTATGTGGAGAGACCAGAGAGACTGGGGTTCTTCTCCTTAGAGCAGAGAAGATTAAGAGGAGTTTTGATAGCGGTGTCCAAAATCGTGAAATATTTTGATAGAGTAAATAAAGAGAAATGTTTCCATTGGCACAAGGGTCAGTGACCAGAGAAGCAGATTTATGGTGATAGACAAAAGAATTAGAGGCAACGCCCCCCCCACCCCACACTGGCGGCTCTGAATCTAACGGGTGGCCTACCCACCACAGCCTGTCCCTGCTCCTCCTGCAGTTTTATCAGTAGCAGGAGTGGCATTGGGCAGCCTGCCAGCCAGTGGGCCAATTGAGGCCCTCAAATGGACAATTAATGCCTACTTGAGGGCCTCATCCTGTCACTGCTCCCAGGATATAGCCAGTGGTGAGAGAGGCCCACGCCAAGCACCCAGTCTGACAGGTTTCCCTGCATGGGCTGGTGGCGGGTGAGGTCCTTAACAGGTCCCTTTGGCCCATCAGAGGGCCCAATTAAGGTGTTACCCACCCCAGGTTCCCATCCCCCCATGGTCTCCCAAACCTTGACCCCCACCACCCCCCCTAGCCAGGGCCTGCCAGCTTGACATCCAGTGAAACCCCCACTTACGTGAGTCGGCGCAGCTCAACTCCTCAAGTCTCGAGTGCAGTCCCAGCAGTGGCCACCGTTCCCAGTGGTGCTGTCGGTACTTGACAGCTGCTGGCCTCTGATAGGTTGGCAGCTCACTGAGGAGGGACTTCCTGTCTCTGAAGGGCAGAAATTCCACCTACAGCCTATTAACGGCCAGGGGCAGCTGTTCTTTTGCCTAGGCAGGCTCCCCCTAGACTTATAGAGGGCGGGGACAACACTGCCCCACAAAATCCAGCCAAACATTTTTTCACTCAGCATGTTATTGTCACTTGAATGCGCTGACTGAAAGGGTGGTGGAAGGAGCCTCAACGTGATATTCAAAAGGGTATTGGCTGAACACTTGAAGGGAAAACTTGACAGGGCTATAGAAAAGAACAGGGGGGAGGGGTTTATTGGATAACTCTTTCAAAGGCTCAGGCACAATGGGCCGAATGGCTGTGCTGTAACATTCTATGATTTTAACTAATGAATTTAGTTCATGCTAACCAAGTGCTTTAGATAATTTAAAATTCTCATTGATGAGTGAAAGCTTTTAGCAGTTTATAATATTGAAATGTAAGGATTGAACTACTGGATAGTGTCTAATTTTGACTGGATTTGGAATTGAATGGATTTATTCTTGGCAAATTGTTCTACAGTGATTGGAAACTATTTCAGCTAATGTGACACTGAGGTATCACCTGGAAAGGTATGCTAAACACTTTTCCGGATATGAGAATACATTGAGAATTAAGACAGATATAAACGCTAACATATCTGTCTGACAGAGAAGTCTTCATTTTTGAAATCAAAGGCTTCTGAACAGGTGCTGACAACATAACTTGGTAAATTCACTTGCTCAGTTTAAATGATTGCAGCATAACAAAAACAGCTATACAAAATACTGGCACCTACCAGCATCACTTCGGTATGCAGTAACTTTCTCACTATCCATTTCCTCAGTGCCAATGTAATTGCCTACCTTAAATAAATTAAAAGACAAGCAAAATGTGAACACAAATTCTTCAATGATTAACATCTTCAAAACCAAACAGTAAACTTGTGAAACCTATTTGTTATCTATAGATATCTATTCTGGCTGCCCAGTACCATGTACTGTATTAGACCTTACAGTGGAAAGTTTGAAATATTGAGAGAAAGTCCAACAAGGAAGCATTATTACACTGTCTGATAAAATAACCACTGCTTCCAGTACACTATTCCCTGAAGCAAAGGATGACATGCAAAGGGAAACAAAAAGTCATTTCCAAATGCTCTTTTAACTAAAGATTTAAATAGAGCCTTTTAAATGATATCAAAATGGAATTAATCATTGAGACTCTGGCCCCAGTATTTACTGGGAGATTTCTGCATTTGGAACATCAGCAATTAACAGAAAGGAGGAGTTTCTGCCAAATTCGCCTCCTATCCGCTGCCGTGTTTTCCAGACTCTGGGAAACCCAATTTGCAGCCATTAAATTTAAATCATTCCTAAAATCTGAGGAATAGAGCCTCATTTAAATATTGGGATCACTGATGTGCCTCTCCTGGGCGGGTTACTCAGACGATCCCAACTTGCCCTGGTTAATCTAGAAGTTGGTGCATTCCTGGCAGTTAAGGTCCTGTTCCATATTTTTACCAATTTAACTCCCGACCATCCATCATGTTGGGGGTTAAAATTTGACTCCCCTCTGTGTCCATTAGACCTCTTAACAAAACAGAGATGAGAAGAAAGAACTTCCAAATTGATAATGATCACATGTAACTGTATGTAGCATCTACAAGACGCACTGCAGGAATTCACCAAGGCTCCTTAGACAGCACCTTCCAAAGCTATGACCACTACCATCTAGAAGGACAAGGGCACCAGATAGATGGGAACACCACCACCTGGAAGTTCCCCTCCAAGTCACTCACCATCCTGACTTGGAAATATATCGCCGTTCCTTCACTGTCGCTGGGTCAAAATCCTGGAGCTCCCTCCATACAAGGACTGTGGGTGTACCTACACCACATGGACTGCAGCGGTTCAAGAAGGCAGCTCACCACCACCTTCTCAAGGGCAATTAGGGATGGGAAATAAATGTTGGCCCAGCCAGTGACACCCACATCCCATAAATGAATAAGAAATGTATTTAGCATGCTTGTGTCACTTTGCCATGTGTGTACCTTTATGCAGGCATTAAATAGTGGACAGGAGTGTTGTATACAGTAAACTTGTGCAGCTCATATGTGAACATTATCAGTCAGTCTTGGGCTCAACCCCAAGGCCTACACATAAAGGAGATGTTTTCTAATTTTTTTAATTTAAATGTTTTAAAAATATTTAAGAGAACTTTTATATCAATAATAAATATTAAATTATGACTTTCTGTCCACCTTCCCATTGTTTTCTTTGCGACTATAACTTATAATCTTGAAGCAGTCTAATACATTACAGGAAAATGCTAACACCTTGCTGCTAGAAGGTTTAGTCACTCAAACCAGGGCAATTTAAATTCAAAATTTCATTTAAATTTAAAATTAAAATTATATTCCATTTGACCTAAACATATATTGTGGTTATGATCTGGAATGCACTGCCTGAAAGGGTAGGGGAGGCAGATTCAAATCATCACTTGCAAAGCACCTGAAGGAAAAAAATGCAGGGCTGTGAGGAAAGGGCCAGGGATTGAATCTAGTTAAATTGCTTTTACAGAAAGCCAGCATGGACTCAATGGGGCAAATGCCCTCCTCCTGTGCTGTAACTATTCTGACTATTCTATTCTAATTATACTGTACCACTTAATTTACCAGAACAGCTTACTCTGTGGTCTAGAGACAGTTGGCAGGTAATAGACTCTGCCTGTAGGAAGCATGCCTGCTTTAGCAAAGGTATAGGTGATTTTCCAACACTAACCCTGAACAAGCAGCCTCAGAGGCCAGTTTCTCCAGTTTCATAAAGGAGTGGGATTTTTTAAATAGGCAAGAAACCAATGAAACAGGCCATTTGGCAAGAAGGTTGGAATTCTGGCACTGGGCATCCTTTGTAATTTGCAGTAACAAAATGTTAGCACTTTACTGCATTTTTTTGTTTCAGGTTTACAATGCTAATTACTACATTCAATTATTAGATGAATAGAAAAAACATAACATTTTTCTTGAGTCTCCATAAAGCATTCAAAATGTTATTTCATTTTATAACTACATTTGTCATACTGCTAAGATGAAGTAATATATTCTGTACGAAACAAAAGAAATGCACACTGCTCACTCTACCATAAACATGGTAAAAACTGTTCTATATGGTTAACACAAACAGGAAACATTTGTTGCAAGTAACACAGTCAAGTATGTAACAGGACTTAAAGTGTCACAAAATCTGAACACAGAAGTAACAGTGTCAAATTCCTGGAGTAAATTATTTAGTTAGGAATGCAATCAATTATTAAAATATAATTTGTTTTACGAAAAAAGACTATCCTTTTACATGTCAGTCCTATGCAAAGCTTGTCTTCATTTAAAGATTCTACGTAGCACCTATTACTGTCAACTCAAACAGCCAGGCCAGGTTTGTTATCTACCATGGCCCAGGTTTATTTAAAGGAAATCAATGTAGACCGTGTATACAATATTCTCAAACACATTAAGCTTCAGTCCTTCATTTTAATAACACAACTATTAGGCATTTGAAAAATATTTCAGCCAAATGTTAAAAATTCTGGAAAAATACAATCTTATTACTGTGGTTTCTAGGCAGTCAAATAAGTACATGTCTATTTTTACCTGGATCTAATAAGCTGTTAACAAAATTATAGGAACATACACATTTGAAATATGACTTTTCTAAGGTTACTCATTCAGGTACTCTAGCACCATTTGTTAAAACTTGAATTTCATCCCATAGCAACTGGTCTGTAGAGCAAATATCTACCGCAAATTCTGCCCTTAGCCTTTAACTATAGTCTGAAAAAAATTCACACAATTGTTTTACTGTTTTGAAATCCAGTTTGTGTGAAACAAACAAAGGCCAGAATTTTCCTGTCGGCGATTTGGGGGCGGGGTCCGCTCGCCGAGGAGAAAATGACTCGGGATGACGTTGGGAGGAACCCCCGACATCATCCCGGTCCCTTTAAATTTTCAGGAAGGCGGGTGGACAGTGAAATCAGCTGTCCACCCACCGACCTGTCAATGGCCAATTAAGGCCATTGACAGGCTAATTCACCTTGTTAAAGACCCTGCTCGGCCAAGCTTAATGCTAGCAGGCAGGCCGGGAGCCCCAGCGGGCTCCAGATTATTGATGAAACTTCATCCGCTGGCGGGATGAGGTTTCATGTCCGTTTTTTAAAAATTTAATAAACTTCATGTCTTTCTTATTAACATGTCCCATCTCGTGTGACATTGTCACATGAGGGGGACATGTTAATAATTTTAATATTTCTCTATTTTTTGACTTTTCTTAGCTGTCAGTAAACTCCCTGAGACAGGACTTTGCCTCAGGGAGCAGTGCACGCATGCGCAAAAGATCGCACTTTGGCAGCTGGGGATTCCCTCCCCCCGCACAGGATGCGCATAGCACTTCCCGTCGGGCAGGCTGCTGGACGGGCCTTAATTGGCCCGCCCACTCCAAATGGCGGCCGGCCCCGTTTCGGTGGCGGAGTTCGGCTGCCCGCCCACCACCAAGCCGGTGGAACCCGCCCGCCATCCGAGGGCAAATTTCTGCCCAATATCTTTTGTATACTTAATTGGTCCAAATACAGGAGAGGCAGTAAATCTCAAAATCAGAAAATCCGTATAATTACAAAGTCTTTAAAAAGCACCACCATTAAAGGAATGTTATCTAGAAAAATTGAAGTTTACAGGAAAGGAAGAGGTCATTTGGCCATCACATTTGTGCTGGTTCTTGCTAGATCAGTCCAAATCTAATCCCAATGCCCTTCATCCTCCTCTACCTCAAATGTTATGTCTACTCTTCCCTTAAAACATAAAAAGGTCTCTGCCACAACTAACACCCTATTGCAAAGCATTCCAAGTTTGACCAACTTTCCACATAAATACATTTAGTTTTTCTCTCCTAGTGACCACTTTAAAATGATCATTTCATTCTGACTCCCCAACTACAGAAAGTAATATTTCCCATTCAAAACCCTTTCTAATTTTTAAAACATCTATTATGTCTCCTCCTGGCCTTTTCTGCATCAGTGGAACTGACGCCAATGTCTCAAGTCTCTCAAAGTTGTCTGGGGGCTTTCTGTTTAATGTGTTCCTCGATATTATTTTTTAAGCGATTAATGTTTTTTTTAATAAATGATTCTTTGGGCACATCTCCCTTATCTGGTCTTCCAGTCAGATATGAAAGGAATGCCAGGCAAAGTTATGGGGTTGCATCTGTACTAAATGCTGCCTAAGGTAGCAGATCAAAAAAAAAAGGATGCAAACACATCAGGTTCAGTCAACCACCTTCAAAATGGCAGCCTTGCCAAGCTGCAGTATGATTTAACACTTTAAAAACACATGACCTACCATTCTGTAACAGAGTAACAAATCCCCACTTAGGTGATTTTTTAATACATTGGCTAACAGCCACTGCTGGTACATGCATGTAAATATAACAGCCACTGCTGGTACAAGTATATAATTATAATAGCCACTGCTGGTACATGTATGTAAATATAACAGCCATTGCTGGTACATGTATATAATTATAACAGCTACTGCTGGTACATGTATGTAAATATAACAGCCACTGCTGGTACATGTATATAATTATAACAGCCACTGCTGGTACATGTATGTAAATATAACAGCCACTGCTGGTACATGTATGTAAATATAACAGCCACTGCTGGTAAATGTATGTAAATATAACAGCCACTGCTGGTACATGTATATAATTATAACAGCCACTGCTGGTACATGTATGTAAATATAACAGCCACTGCTGGTACATGTATGTAAATATAACAGCCATTGCTGGTACATGTATATAATTATAACAGCCACTGCTGGTACATGTATGTAAATATAACAGCCACTGCTGGTACATGTATATAATTATAACAGCCACTGCTGGTACATGTATGTAAATATAACAGCCACTGTTGGTACATGTATGTAAATATAACAGCCACTGCTGCTGTATGTATATTGAAATGATCACATTAATGCTTGTGGCTGCTCGCAAATTGACTGTTGTGTTTCCAGTGTTACAACAGCCACACTTGAAAACATTATCATTGGCTGTAATTCTCTTTGGGACATCCTGAAGTCATGAAAGGCACTATGTGCATGTAAGTCTGTCTTTCTTTTTCTTTGCTGTTGGGGATGGAGAGAGGAGAAAGAGGGGAAGAATAGTTCAGGTCAACCTGTGACTGCTATTCAATAATTAGCTCCAGGAGCTGGTGATGTACCATTCAATATAATTGCAAAAATATCAGTGACCCATACAAACTGGTCAACAAACGATTACTTTTTTTATTCATTCACAGGATGTGGACATCACTGGTGAAGGTACTCCCATAGTGCTGTTAGGGAGGGTGTTCCAGGATTTTAACCAAGCAACAATGAAGGAACAGTGATATACTGCCATCTCAGGATGGTATATAATTTGGAGGTAATGGTATTCCCATAGGCCTGCTTCCCTTGTCCTTTCAGGTAGAGGTCACAGTTCTGAGAGGTGCTACAAAGAAGCATTAGCCAGTTGCTGCAGTTTTGGATCTCGAACCACAGTGAACTGGCAGCAAAGGAAGCAAAGGTCTAAAGTGTTGAATGGGATACATATCAAGCGGGCTGCTTTGTCCTGGTGTTGTTGAGCCTCTTAAATGCTGTTGGAGCTGCAGTCACCAGGCAAGTGGAGAGTATTGCATCACCTTCCTGACTTGTGCCTTGTGGACAGTGGAAAGAATTTGGGATGGGGGATAGTCACTCACTGCAGAACACCCAGATTCTAACCTACTCTTGTAGCCCCAGTATTTATGCGGCTGGTCCAGTTCAGATTCTGGTCAATGGATTAATTAGTGACCTCATAGTAAAAGGTCCTCTAGACAAGAGTGATCATAACATGACAGGATTTCATATTCAATTTGAGGGTGAGAAATGGGGGTCTAAAACTAGCATGTTAAAATTAAATAAAGATAACTACAAGGGTATGAAGACAGAATTGGCAAAAGTGGGATAGGAAAAGAGATTAAAAGGTAAGACGGTGGAGAAGCAGTGGCAGTTATTTGAGATATTTCATAACTCTCAACAAAGATATGAGAAGAAAGATATATGAGAAAGACTCTATGAGAAGGATGCTCTATTCATGGCTAACGAGGGAAGTTAAGGATGGCATCAAATTGAAAGAAAAGGCGTACAATGGTACAAAGATTAGTGGTAGGCCTGAAGATTGGGAAAATTTTAGAAACCAGCAAAGGATGACTAAAGAATAAAATAAAGAGAGCAAAATTAGAGTATGAGAGAAAACTAACAAGAATATAAAAACAGACAGTGAAAGCTTCTACAAATATATAAAAGGGAAAAGAGTAGCTAAAGTGACCACTGGTCCCTTAGAGGGTGAGACTGAGGAATTAATAATGGGAAACAAGGAAATGGCAGAGACTTTGAACAAGTATTTTTGTATCTGTCTTCACAGTAGAAGATACAAAGAGCATCCCAAAAATAGTAGAAAATCAAGTGACAAAAGGGAGGGAGGAACTTGAAACTATCATGATCACTAGAGGAAAAGTACTGGGAAAACTAATGGGATTAAAGGCTGACAAATCCCCTGGACCTGAAGGCCTGCATCCTAAATCTAAATGAAAGGGGCTGCAGAACTTGTGAATGAGCAATTTGGGCAATTTTCCACTTTTTCGGGTAGAAGCCAGAGTTATTGCTGTGCTGGAATAGTATTTAAAGTCTAATCTTCAGCTCCCTTTTAGAATGGGCTATCATCTTTCCAATTTCTACAAGCTCGTAACAGGGACATGCAATTCGAACATCAATTATGTTGAGGTTTTTTAGTTAAACACGTCAGAAGCAAGCATACCAGCTCCCTATGAGCTTGAGATCGCTCGCTAAAAGTGGAAGTCAAAATGTGACTTTTCTTGCCAAGTACAAATACAAACGAGACCAAAACAGAACGGAATATAGTTGCAATCTCCTGGTTATCATGATTCTCCTAGTATCAATGTTACAGAAATAACCACTCTGGTTCCTTCCTTTTACATTGAAATATTAAACTGCCTAAAGCGGAAAAGACAAATAATTAAACTTGGAATGGTCACTTTAACTCTTCCAGCCATCATCAAGCCCCATTCTCAGAATCTGTAAACAGTCAGCTCTTCGGCAAAAACAAAGTACACAAAAAAATCAGTGGAAGATGCTGGGGTTTGGTGGTGCGTGCTTATATTGCTGCAAGTTTTAATTTCAGAAGAGTTAAGTACCTAAAACTATAATATAAGATGAAGATTTTGGCTTGATTTCTGTTAGGAAAACTGTTCCAATATTAGCATTGCTATGCAAACTGTTAATGGAAAAAAATACAAGTGCAATTTCCAAGAGCACCTCACTATCAGCATCTTTTTAACGAAATATAATTATCGTTAATTATGATTAACATATTTCTTCCTTGATTTTTGCTGTTGACTCTTGAGTTATATTTATTTAAATACATCAAATAAGCTAGCTTTAATTAATTACAGAGGCTGACAATATGATAAAGCCGAATTGTCAACAGGGAAGCAGTCATTAAACCATGTAGCTTTGAAATAATTCAATTTTCAATGTACAAGTTAATTCTCCTATTAGGGTCTCAGTAATCCTCTTAAACCAGTTTTTAAATAGTCATTTGTGGGAGAGACTAGAACTAGGGGACACAGTTTAAAAACAAGGGGTCTCCCATTTAAAATGGAGATATGGAGCAGAATTTTCTGCCTGTCGGGCAGGCAGGCGGAGCGGGAGCGGGCGCAGGCAGGAGCGGGCGCAGGCAGGAGCAGGCACAGGCAGGAGCGGGCACAGGCAGGAGCGGGCACAGGCGGGCGCAGACCCAATCAGCGCTCCCGATTGGTTCCGCGCCACCATTTTACGTGGGGCCAGTTAAGGCTACACCCAGCGTGACATGCACCCGGAAGCGCTGTGCACTCCCTGTGCGGGCAGGGTGGAAGTTGCCTGAGTCAGGAATGCGCTGCGTGAAAGAGCGCAGAAATCTCCCTGAGGCACAGAGGTGCCTCATGGAGATTAGTTTTAAGTCCAAAAATTTTTATAAAGTGGTGAGAAAACTTTTATGACATATCCCCTCATGTAAAACTGTCACATAAGCTGGGACATGCGCATTAATTTCAATAACAATTTTTGTCAAAATTTAAAACCATTCATGAAACCTTATCCCGCCCGTGGATGAGGTTCCATGAAAAATGCGAAGGCCGCCTGGGCTCTTCGCCTGCCCCCCAATCTTAAGGTAATTATTTTAATTGAGAGTTAAATAGCCTTAATAGGCCTTTGACAGTTCGGCAGGTGTGCAGCCGACTCGGGTGCGTGCCAGCCCAACTGAAAGTCTGAATGACGTGCAGTGACATCAGGACACACGCCCGACATCACCACTCATCATTTTACACCTCAGCGAGCGAGCCCCGTCCCCACTCGCCGAGCCGAAGATTCAGGCAGGAATGTGGAGTTGAGGCCACAATCAGTTCAGCCATGGTCTTATTGAATGGTGGAGCAGGCTCGAGGGGATGGATGGCCAACTCCTGCTCCTAATTCGTATGTTTCTATGTCATAGAGTATTGAAAGTATAATCAATAGTATTTAAACATCTTTTTTGAAATTACTCCCAGTAGTTTCCAAATGACCTTGTGTAAGTTTGCTAGACAGAAAAACAAAATGTGGATAACATAAAATGGAGGTACTTTGTAAACTTTTCAAATTTCTTTACATGATAGTGTCATCTTGCTTATTTTAAAGTATGCTGAATAATCAGTAACTGCACAACTTTTTGGTAAACCTAAATCAGCTACAAATTTCAATATAAAACAGTAACTGCCCTTTAAAGTGCCTCCATGTTCAGCCTGAGTTTCCTTATGCAGTCCTCATGAATGCCAAACAACTGCCTCTCTGCATTAAAAGAAACCTAACGGTTTTTCACATTGCAACTATATTGAATGATAACTTGTAAATTTCATCTGCTTCTAACACAAACTTGCCTCTTGGTCATCCTGAGGTGGCTCTCCTCCTCTCTGTCGTGAATTCTCTGACCATTCCCTCGGAACTAGTTTGTATTCATTGTCTTCTGTTGTGCTGCCAACTTCAGGAGGTGACACCTTTTGTTTCTTCAGGTCCTCTGAATAAAGGGCAAATACATCAAGAAATTTACATAGGTAACCTTTTATATCATTCTAGTTTACAAGTTAAATCCGTAAAGCCGGGTACTAATTTGCACCTAGAAAATGCAAAGTATCTTTCACTGAATAATTCATTTGAAGAGCAGACCTTTGAATCTGCAATATGAACCAATGTGAAGGACAAGCTTTTCAAACAGCAACTGCGCTCAAATTCAAGCAGTAACTTTTAGAAAGTACATGAGGAAAAGTGAAAGTTGTGGTGCAATATAGAGCAAGTACTGTGACCTTTTAGAAATAGACCCAAGAGGTAACCACAAATAGAATGTCCTTTGATTTTAGCTGGAGGCTCTCTTTTGCTAGTCATACCAGTACAAAGTGAACTCAAAATAACCACTTCCAGAACTTTTGCTTTATAACAGGCTGTCAAACTACAAATTTTCTTAGAATACATAGCTTTGTGGTCTTTGATGCGATCCAAATAATGAGTTCAATGAACATAATTTTCACACTGATGCTCACCACTGTTAATGTAGTCTATATTTTAAAAATCTTACATCTATGTACGCTTCCTCTCTACAAAACCATCCTTCCTGTTGTATCATTTATGGCACGCTTTTCTGTCAACTGCTTCCATTAATAATCTTATTTATCATACCGTGTATATAAATTTGTCATGCTATAATTACACTTTAGAATTTCAGTTATGAGCTTTCCAGCTCCTCAGTTTAGGCTGCAGAAATGTTCCTATACCCCAACCTACTGGTTCCCAAGTTGCACCCAATCTTACTAGTTACTATGAACAATACGACTTCAATATCTTATTAAAATAGGGACCGAATTTATGGCTTTAAAAATAGGGACTAAATTACGTCTGCAAACAACAAGAGCAAAATACTACAGATGCTGGAAATCTGAAATAAAAACACAGGGAAGAATTTTCGGCTTGGCAAGCAGGGGTGGGGCCTGCTCACCGATGTGTAAAATGATGCATGGCGACATCAGGCATGTCATTTAGATTGTCAGTTCAGTGGCCCTCAGCTGTGCTCCCACCAAACTGTCAAAGGCCTATTAAGGCCATTAAGAAAGTAATTAAAGTTGTTAAGAATGCTGCCCGTCCAACCTTAAGGTTGTCGGGCAGGCAAAAAGCCCAGGCGGCCTTTGCATGTTTCATTAAACCTCATCCACGGGTGGGATGAGGTTTCATGAAGGGTTCATTAATTAAATAAAAACTTTTGAAAAAATTACTGGACATGTCCCAGCTCATGTGACAGTTTCACATGACGGGACAGGTCCTTATATATTTTTTTCACCTTTCTTCCTCCCTGAGGCATGCGCGAAAGAGCACAGGCCTTGACTCAGGGAATCCCCCCCGCCCGCACAGGGAACGCTCAGCACTTCCCAGGAGAATGGCAGCGTGGCCCCGATCAGAGGTGCCGATCGGGTTCACGCCCACCCCCACACAACCCCAGCCCTTGACTGGGGGAAATTTCTGCCCACAGCTCTGACAAAACGTCATTGAGCTGAAACAGTAACTCTGCTTCTCTCTCTACAGATGCTGCCAGACCTGCCGCATATTTCCAGTATTTTCGGCTTTGTGTTTGAGTTACGATAAATGGCACTTCCGACATTTATAAATTGACATCATGTTTTGACTTTCCCACATCAGTTTTGACTTTACGACGCCACGCCAGCAAACAAGTTCAAATGTTCATACCTGCACATCAACGTTCTGCACTGCCAATCTCTCTAACTCAAAACCCTCAGTTGTGGTTCCGATGCCTTTACTGCAGTACGGTACTATATTTCTACATGTATTTTTAGCTTATTATGTGATTTTTAAATGCCAATATGATTGCTATTACCGAGGGAGGTTGGCATAGTGGTATTGTCACTGGACTGGTATTCCAGAGACCCATGGTAATATTCTGAGGACCTGGGATCGAATCCCACCATGGCAGATAAAAATCTGGAATTAAAAGTCTGATGATGACATGAAACCATTGCCGATTGTTGTAAAAACCCATCTGGTTCACTAATGCCCTTTAGGGGAGTAAATCTGATGACCTTACCTGGTGTGGCCTACATGTGACTCCAGACCCACAGCAATGTGGTTGACTCCTAAATGCCATCTGAACAAGGGCAATTAGGGATGGGCAATAAATTCTAGCCTAGCCAGTGATGTCCACATCCCATGAATGAATAAAAAAAACATAAATAGATTAATGTTGCTATGTTATTCGTCTATAATTGATTGAGTACAAAATAGGGTATCGGGCTTTGGTTCAGGAACCAATCCCCCATTTATTACATAATAGGACCCCATTTATAACATTTGAAGAGTCATACAGACTCGAAACATTAATTCTGTTTCTCACTCCGCAGATGCTGTCAGAGCTGCTGAGCTTTTCCAGCATATTCTGTTTTTATTTCAGATTTCCAGCATCCACAGTATTTTACTTTCACCCCCATTTATAACATTGTTCTTATGGGAAAATTGGTTCCGAGTTACGACATTTTAACTTAAGATGAGGATTTCAGGAACCAATTGTGTTGTAAGTCTGAGGACTGCCTGTACATTTCACCTAAGAACCTCTACCTGGTCATGACTCCACATGTGCAACATCACCGGAAATTGGTTAATGTTTTGAAAAACTTCTTTCTGCTACTTATGGATGGAATTAGCAGTTTATTTCGATGCTGATAAGCTTTTTCACCCTTAGATTCAGGTTTTCCTCACCTGAGGGATGGCAGCAGGAGGGTGGCCAAACTGACCTCACTGGCCTGGGAGGAGGCCGCCAGGGAGTTCTATACTAGTGGCACAAAGAAAAGAAATGTGCTGCAATGCAGGAAGAAGACGAATGATCTCATCCACTCTGCCAGGGTAAGTCTACCTTCTACTCGCTCTAGACTCACACTCTCATAATGACATCAGGCACTCTAAGGGTTACAGTCCACAACCAAACATATGAAATAGGAACAGATGTAGGCTATTCGGCCCCTCGAACCTGCACCGCCATTCAATAAGATCATTGCTGATCTGTTTGTGTTTCGAATTCCACATTCCCATCTACCCCCAATAACCTTTGATTCCCTTGCCTACAGGATTCTAGCTACCTTCACCTTAAAAATATTCAATGACCCCCACCTCCACCACCTTCTGAGGCAGAGTTCCAAAGTCACACAACTGTCTGAGAGAAAAACATTCTCCTCATCTCTGTCCTATAAGGGCGACCCCTAATTTTAAACCAGTGCCCCCATGGATCTCAAACTCTATTTGCAGAAGGGACACCTGCACTGGATGTCTCACACAGACATCAGCACCATTTCATGAATCATCCTGCACATTCAACATCTTCTGCCCTTACTGGGGAGGGCACAGTACACACAGCGGCCATGCCCACTTCCCAGCTTCTCCTCTACCCGTTCTCATCACATTCCATGCCATCTGTCTTTATGCAGGCAAAGCTGGACCACAATGAGAGAGAGATCCCAGACCGGCGGGGGAATCCCCAAAATACAGACACTGACTCCATCCAAGGAGGAGGCAGCTGAGATGGTAGGGGAGGGCAGGGATCGCTCCTGAGGCAAAGGTGAGATCGGCCTTTCCCAGGAAAGCAGCACGGATGAACCTACCATTCGTCAAGCACATCATGACCTTCACAGTGAATTAAACGTAATGTTGGGATTCAGCTTCCTCAGGAACTAATTCCATCTTTGCTCTCTTCCAGACACCAGCAGGAGCAGGCTGAGACACACCTCCAGCCAGCCCCTCAGCTGCAGCTCCCAGTCCATCTTGGATGATGATGCTGAGGACCCACTGGACATCGAGCCGTCACTGCATTCACCCACACCCTCCACCAGCGCAGGGGCACACACCTCGGGGGGCTCTTAGATCTCAGTTAGGCTCAGCTTCACTATCTGGAGACCACCTCACTGACACGTCTCCCCAACAGTCAGAGGCAGTGACAGGCCAGGTCTCTAGCACTTTGAGGGCTGCCCAACTGAGATCTAGGACCCTCCGAGGTATGTGACTCTGCGCTGGTGGAGGGTGTGGGTGAATGCTGGGAAAGGCCAATCTCGCCTAGGAACCGACTAGAGAACCGGCTATTCTAGATTTGGTATTGTGCAATGAGAAGGATTTAATTGATAATCTTGTTGTGTGGAATCCTTTAGGGAACAGTGACCATAACAATGATAGAATTCTTCATTAGGATGGAAAGTGAAGTGGTCCGGTCTGAAACTAGGGGCAGGAATTTTAGGTCGCTGTGTGGGTGCGATCGGCGGGCTCAGGAACAGCCGGGGAATGGACTGCTGCCCGCGATCCGCCTCCGACCGCGATTTCACACTGGCTAGCCAATTAACGGCCAGGCGTGAAACACGCGCTGAAATGCTCAGCGCTGCCGGGATGGGGATGGAAGGAGGGCGGGTGCTGACATAAGTGCGGACGTAGTGGGGCTCGGAATGAAAGCTCCATGAAGACAGAGAACTGCTTCAGGGAGCTGAAGAATTTAAAACCAATAAATAAAGATTTTAAAATCTGGAAAAAAAATGTGGACGCATCAGAATCAGTCACCTGAACATAATACATGACAAAAATTCTGGCCATACATTTTTTTAAATTTAATAACGGAAACCTCATCTCGCCCTTGGATGAGGTTTCATCAAAAATGCAAAGTCCACCTGGCAGATTTGCCCGTCTGCCAAACAGAAGATTGGGCAAACCACAAAAAATCGGGGACAATTGGAAATTTAACAGGCTTAATTGACCTCTTAATGGTCAGTGGACACACTTCCAACTTTTGACGCTCATCCAACGTCATCACGTGCTATTTTACGCTCGAGCGGGTCGGGCACATGCCCACACACCAATCTAAAAATTCTGCTCCAGGGTCCTAAATCTTAACAAAGGAAACTACGAAGGTATGAGGCGTGAGTTGGCTAAGATAGATTGGGGAACTTCATTAAAACTCATGATGGTGGACAGACAATGGTTAATATTTAAGGAACGAATGTATGCATTGCCACGGTTATATATTCCTTTCTGGCGCAAATACACAAGAGGAGAAGTGACCCAATCACAGCTAACAAAAGAAATTAAGGATAGAATTAGATCCAAAGAGGAGTCATATAAAGTTGCTAGATAAAGTAGCAAGCCTGAGCATTGGGAGCAGTTTAGAATTCAGCAGAGGAGGACCAAGAGACTGATTAAGTGTGGAAAAATAGAATATGAGAGTAAACTTGCAAGGAACATAAAAGCAGACAGTTAAACTTCTATAAGTATGTAAAAAAAAAGAGTAGTGAAGACAAATGTCTTACAGTCTGAAACGGGAGAATTTATAATAGAAAATAAGGAAATGGCAAAGCAATTAAACAGCTACTGTAGTTCTGTCTTCACGGAGGAAGACACATAGCTTCCCAGAAATAGTAGGGAACCAAGGGCCTAGTGAGAAGGAGGAATTGAAGGAAATTAGCATTACTAAAACAATAGTGCTGGACAATATCATTGTGGAGACAAAATCCCACCTTCACATTGAGGATGCCCTCCATCATGTTGTGTGCCACTACTACCACTGTGCTAAATGGGATAGATTTCGAACAGATTTAGCAACTCAAGACTGGGCATCCATGAGGTGCTGTGGGCCATCAGCAGCAGAATTGTACTCGAACACAATCTGTAACCTCATGGCCCGGCATATCCCCCACTCTACCATTACCATCAAGCCAGGGGATCAACCCTGGCTCAATGAAGAATGCAGAAGGGCATGCCAGGAGCAGCACCAGGCATACTTAAAAATGAGGTGTCAACCTGGTGAAGCTATTACACAGGACTATTTGCATTCCAACCATCATAAGCAGCAAGTGATAGGCAGAGCTAAGCAATCCCACAACCAACGGATCAGATCTAAGCTCTGCAGTCCTGCCACATCCAGTCGTGAATGGTGGTGGACAATTAAACAACTCGCTGGAGGAGAAAGCTCCACAAATATCCCCATCCTCAATGATGGAGGAGCCCAGCACATCAGTGCAAAAGATAAGGCTGAAGCATTTGCTACAATCTTCAGCCAGAAGTGCCGAGTGGAAGATCCATCTCGGCCTCCTCCAGAGGTCCCCAGCATCACAGGTGCCAGTCTTCAGCCAATTCGATTCACTCCACGTGATATCAAGAAACGGCTGAAGGCATTGGATACTGCAAAGGCTATGGGCCCTGACAATATTCCGGCAATAGTACTGTGGATCTGTACTCCAGGACTTGCCACGCCCCTAGCCAAGCTGTTTCACTATAGCTACAACACTGGCATCTACTCGACTATGTGGAAAATTGCCCAGGTATGTCCTGTACACAAAAAGCAGGACAAATCCAACCCGGCCAATTACCGCCCCATCAGCCTACTCTCAAACATCAGTTAAGTAATGGAAGGGGACATCAACAGTGCTATCAAGTGGCACTTGCTTAGCAATAACCTGCTCGCTGATGCACAGTTTGGGTTCCGCCAGGGCCACTCAGCTCCTGACCTCATTGCAGCCTTGGTCCAAACATGGACAAAAGAGCTGAGCTCCCGAGGTGAAGTGAGAGTGACTGTCCTTGAAATCACGGCAGCATTTAACAGAGTGTGGCATCAAGCAGCCCTAGCAAAGCTGAAGTCAATGGGAATCAGGGGGAAAACTCTCTGCTGGTTGGAGTCATACCTAGCACAAAGGGAGATGGTTGTGATCATTGGAGGTCAGTCATCTCAGCTCCAGGACATCACTGCAGGTGCTCCTCAGGGTGGTGTCCTCGGCCCAACCAGCTTCAGTTGCTTCATCAATGACTTTCCTTCTAACATACGGTCAGAAGTGGGAATGTTTGATGATGATTGCACAATGTTCAGCACCATTCGCAACTCCTCAGATACTGAAGCAGTCCATGTCCAAATGCAGCAAGACCTGAACAATAACCAGGCTTGGGCTGATATGTGGCAAGTAACATTTGTGCCACACAAGTGCCAGGCAATAACCATCTCCAATAAGAGAGAATCCAACCATCGCCCCTTGATGTTCAATGGCATTACCATCGCTGAATCCCCCACTATCAACATCCTGGGCATTACCATTGACCAGAAACTGAACTGGACTAACCATATAAATACTGCGGCTACAAGAACAGATCAGAGGCTAGGAATCGTGCAATGAGTAACTCACCTCCTGACTCCCCAAACCCTGTCCACCATCTACAAGGCACAAGTCAGGATTGTGATGGAATACTCTCCACTTGCCTGGATGAGTGCAGCTTCCACAACACTCAAGAAGCTTGACACCATCCAGGACAATGCAGCCCACTTGATTGGAACTACATCTACAAACATTCACTCCATCTACCACCAACGCACAGTAGCAGTCGTGTGTACCATCTACAGGATGCATTGCAGGAATTCACCAAGGCTCCTTTGACAGTACCTTCCAAACCCACGACCGCTACCATCTAGAAGGGCAAGGGCAGCAGAGAGATAGGAACACCACCACCTGGAAGCTCCCCTCCAAGTCACTCACCACCCTGACTTGGAAATATATCGCTGTTCCTTCACTGTCGCTGGGTTAAAATCCTGGAAATCCCTCCCTAACAACACTGTGGGTGTACCTGCACCACATGGACTGCAGCAGTTCAAGAAGGCAGCTCACCACCACCTTCTCAAGGGCAACTACGGATGGGCAATAAATACTGGCCCAGACAGCGAAGCCCACATCCCATGGCTGAAAAAAAATTAACAAAAGAAAAGATTTCAAGCACATACATAGGTGTACAACCTACTAATACAGTAACTCCTAAATCCCCTAATTAACTTGGCTCCCAATTACACCTCCATTAAGGCAACAGTAAAAACAGATAGATTTAAACTGAGCCAGACAAAGCACACTATACCCTGGAGAGTGATATTCAAAGTGAGTTTTCTAAGCTTCGGTTCCTGTAGACAGCAACTTGATGCACAGAGGCTGGAGGTTTTTCACACTTGTGTTAGGCCTTACAATGCCTTCCTCCTTACACATAACCTCATCTCCTTTATACACATTTCTCCCTTTTAATGCAAATTCCATTGTTCCCATATGTTTTTGCAACTTTACTTTTCTCATAATAAATATCTTTCATGGTACTAATTTTATCAGTAACCTTTGGAAAAAATAAACACACTGTTTGGCTTAGCTTCTTATGGCTAAATCTAACATCTTAAAATCCCTTTGAAATTCAAACTACTCTGGTTTATCTAAAAATGCAAATGTTCCTCATACCTCACGTTCTAAAACTTCATCCATGTTTACATATTTAGCATTTCAAACCGAGCTTCCCTTTTCATATGTCAAAGCCTCCAGGCCAGCTGTCTCCAATTCAATTAAATCACAGACACACACACACAGACACACACACACAGACACACACAGACACACACACACACACACACACACAGACACACACACAGACACACACACACACACACACACAGACACACACACACACGCACACGCCTACCATTACAATAAATCACAGTTATATTATGAAAATTATCATATTTTCATGACACACACAATGTACAGATAAAATTCCCTCCGGTCACTCTTAAGCCTCCCCCTGTAACCCTGGAGCCCATTGCAATCAATGTGGACATTCCTGTCCTTCCCCCTCCCCACTGAATCTATCACTGTAGATGTTTCTTTTTATTCGTTCATGGGATAAGGGTGTCGCTGGCTAGACCAGCATTTATTGCCTCTGTGCAGAGGGCATTTTAAGGGTCAATCATATGCTTTGGATCTGGAGTCACATGTCAGCCAGACCAGGTAAGGACGACAGATTTCCTTCCCTAAAGGACATTAGTGATCCAGATGAGTTTTTACAACAATCGACAATGGCTTCATGGTCATCATCAGGCTTTTAATTCCAGATTTTTATTGAATTCAAATTTCACCATCTGCCATGGCGAGATTCAAGCCTGGGTCCCCAGGACATCAACCTGGGTCTCTGGAATAATAGTCCAGTGACAACACCACTATGCCATCACCTCCCCGTATGCCTGGATGTCCCTATGCCCCATGCGGACCTCAGCCCTCCCCATCTTGAGGCCGTCTGTAGCATCACAAACTGAGAGCACCCTCACTGGAGCTTTACGTAGTCCCCACCACCCACCTCCCGTATTACATGTTCCCCATCTACAGGCTGCAGATGCCTTGCCTGCCCATAACAATACCATTTGCAACCCGGTACTGAGCCAAGAACCCCCAGGACCACCATGTGTGAGACACTGACCACACCCTGCACACCATTATGTCCACCACCCCACAGTGCTTCCCCCTCCCTGGGCCAGGGCCATGACATGTGTGCCATGCATTGACCTGTAACATGGCTCGCAGAGCCCCAGAACTGGCTTCGATTCCCCATCCCGACAATGTGCTCCAAAGAGACGTGACTACTTGACTGACTACCACTTACCCTCCCAGTTCCATCAAACCACACCCCCCAGTCACGGGTCTGTGTACAGCCCTTCCCTTTCATGCTCTAAGTCACCCCTCCCCCACTCATGAACCTGTGTGAACCCTATTCCTCTCATCCAAAACTAAACCTCACCCAAACCCGTCATGAGCCTGTGTCCACCCTTTCCATATCAGGCTCCAGTCCACCCAGTCTCAGCCATTCCTCTGCATGCCAGCCCTCTATGCTTTGTTCCTTTTTTATATTATTTATTCACGGAATGTAGGCTTCGCTGTCTGGGCCAGCATTTATTGCCCATCCCTAGTTGCCCTTCAGAAGGTGGTGGTGAGCTGCCTTCTTGAACTGCTGCAGTCCATGTGGTGTAGGTACACCCACAGTGCTGTTAGGGAGGGAGTTCCAGGATTTTGACCCAGCAACAGTGAAGGAACGGCGATATACTTCCAAGTCAGGATGGTGAGTGGCTTGGAGGGGAACTTCCAGATGGTGGTGTTCCCATATATCTGCTGCCCTTGTCCTTCTAGATGGTAGTGATGGTGGGTTTGGAAGGTGTTGTCTAAGGAGCCTTGGTGAATTCCTCATAACCCTCCACCCCATCATTCCTCTGCCTCCTATCCCCTCACTCCCTCCCTTGGTCATCTCCGCCTCCCATCCCAGCATGAATGCGCCTATTCCCCCCCGGCTTTCCACAGTCTCATCTCTCCAGGTAGAGTGCAGCCCTGCCTGCCCTCATACCAGTCTCTGCTGAGATTATGTAGCCCTGCATGCCCACTGCACCCTGGTCTCACCTGAGAGAGCAGCTTTGCCAGTGGTCGGAGCAGTGGTGGGAGATGGTGGCAGCGCAGTGAAAAGTAAGTGAAAACTGCGTGTACGCACCTCTATGTTGCAAGTGAAGTGAAGGCAGGCAGGTGCACACCACTTTCATCCGGTTGTAAATCAGACAAGTCTAATTACCCACTGATGTAGAAACTAGGAGCAGGAGTAGGCCATTCAGCCCTTTGAGCCTGCTCCGCCATTCATTATGATCATGGCTGATCCAACTCAATAGCCTGCTCCCGCTTTCTCCCCATAACCTTTGATCCCTTTTGCCCCAAGAGCTACATCTAACTCCTTCTTGAAAACATACAATGTTTTGGCCTCAACTACTTTCCGTGGTAGCGAATTCCACAGGCTCACCACTCTCCAGGTGAAGGAATTTCTCCTCATCTCAATCCTAAATGGTCTACCCTGTATCCTCAGACTGTGACCCCTAGTTCTGGACTCCCCCACCATCGGGAACAGCCTTCCTGCATCTATCCTGTCTAGTCCTATTAGAATTTTATACATTTCTATGAGATCCCCCCTCATTCTTCTGAACTCCAGATTCAATCTCCCCTCATGTGTCAGTCCTGTCATCCCAGGAATCAGCCTGGTAAACCCTCGCTGCACTCCCTCTATAGCAACAACATCCTTCCTCAGATAAGGAGACCAAAATTGCACACAATATTCCAGATATGGTCTCACCAAGGCCCTGTATAATTGCAGCAAGACATCCCTGCTCCTGTACTCGAATCCTCTCGCTATAAAGACCAACATACCATTTGCCTTCTTTACCGCCTGCTGCACCTACATGCTTACCTTCAGCAACTGGTGTACGAGGACACCCAGGTCTCGTTGCACATTCCCCTCTCTCAATTTATAACCATTCAGATAATAATCTGCCTTCCTGTTTTGGCTACCAAAGTGGATAACCTCACATTTATCCACATTATACTGCATCTGCCATGCATTTGCCCACTCACTCAGCTTATCCAAATCACACTGAAGCATCGCTGCATCCTCCTATATTCTGCTTTTAGGAACTCATCCCTTTTTTTGCCTACGTTGTTTGTGCCAATGTGTACCACGACCACTGGCTGTTCACCCTCCCCCTTCATAATGTCCTGTAGCCGCTCTGAGACATCCTTGACACTAGCACCAGGGAGGCAACATACCATACTGCAGTCACGTTTGCTGCCACAGAAACACCTATCTATTCCCCTTACAATTGAATCCCCTATAACTATTACATTCCCACACTTTTTACTCCTCCCCTGTGCAGCAGAGCCAACCGTGGTGCAACGAATTTGGCTGTTGCTGCTTTCCCCTGAGAGGCCATTCCCCTCAACAGTATCCAAAGCGGTATATCTGTTTTGCAGGGGAGTAGCCACAGGAGATTCCTGCACTGCCTGCCTAGTCCTCTTGCTCTGTCCCTTCCTGCTTGTGGACTCTTAGCCTGTGGTGTGACCATCTCTCTATACGTGCTATTCACGATACTCTCCATCTCGTGGATGCTCCACAGTGTCCCCAGACGCCGCTCCAGTTCTGAAACTCAGGCCTCCAGGAGCTGCAGCTGGAGACATTTCCCACATACATGCTGGCCCCGGGCAGTGGAAATGTTCCCGGCTTCCCACATAGAGCAGGAGGAGCACACCATGGCTTTGAGCTCTCCTGCCATGACTTAGCCCTTTAAATTAAATTAAACCTTTTGGAAGATACTTAATATCAAATAATATCAATTGCTCTAGGGCCCTTCTTCCCTGCTCCTTGTTGTTACAGAATATAGCCCTTACAAACGATGAACCACAAAATATGACCTTAAAAGCTATAAGCGATAAAAGTAGTAAATACTTACCTGACACTGTGGCATCTGTGGCACTGAATTAGGAGGGAAAATGTGATTCCGGTGAGTTGTGATTTTAATGGGTATTCATGACATGCTATGATTCATGTCAGGGTTCCCGACAGGGATCAGTGGGAAGGTCGACCTGGCATTAGGCCACCATGAAAGTCCTGAAGGGAAAATTCCAACTTATTTTCCCACTCATGGATATCCACCTTTTAACCTCACAGTGAATGGGCAGAATTGTCCATGCCCACTGGCATCGTCTGTGCTCGGAGGCATGAGAGGATAATGTGGCGAGAGGGCCAAAAATCGACTTCACAACGTTGTGAAACCAGATTATGACTGTCCGCTCAGCCTGTCGATAGCAGGCTGCGTTTCCCGCCATCAGATGTCGGGAACCTATTTTTAATACATCTGCATTTCATTATCAGGCTAGCCCGCTGGACTCATTCCCCAAACACTGGGTCATCCGCCCATGTCGGCAATTCACAACTGTACATAAGTGACGTGCTCCGGGTGAGCTGCACTTCTCTCGGGACTTCGAGGTTTGTTTGCCTACCTTGCTTTGGGCAGCACTCGCAGTCATCAGCGCCAGGTTTCGCAAACAGCACATCACTTTTAGGGGGGGTCACGGGCAGGTCTCTACCTACCAGACCAGCCATAAGGCGGGATTGGCTTTGTATGGCTGCAGGGCTAAGGCTTGCTTGGGGAAGGGGGAGAAGTGGCCTCAGGCAAAGGAAGAGGCTGCAGGGTGAGGACTGTACAGAGGAAGGGGGGTAATCCCAGGGTTTGTGTGGGGGCACAAGTTGATCTATGCAAGTGGCCTCAAGATGGTGAGGGCTGAGGAGACAGTCTCCAGAGGAGATGAGGCCAGATGGAGATGTGAGGGTGTGTGTGAGAGAGTGGGTGGTGATGTCCCTCGGGCTGGCAGTGAGTGAGATGCCAGTGAATGTGTGATGGCCTTGTGAGTGTGTGAGTTTAAAGTGATCAGATGATTGCCACGCCCTGGTGGCACGGATAAGATCATTTATCCTCTGTCTGCATTGGATTGCCAACCTCTTCTGTGCAGCATTGGCACCCATCACTACTGCCATCGCCTACCAAGCCGAAGTGGTAATGTTGCTGCCCCTCCAGCGGCCAGAGAGTGGTTAGAGGTCATCATGGTGGACCTCCACTGTGTCCAAAAGGCACTTGAGGGACGTGCCACTAGATCTGGGGGCTGCAGTCTTCTTACCTTTTGGAGCCATGTCTTATTTGCAGCAGTCCTGGGCTGGAAGCACTGAGAGGTGTGTGCGCGGCTGCACTTTAAATATGGTGCCCGGCATGATGAAGCAGCGAGGTGATGGTGTGGCATGCAAATCGGAGCCTGCCCACCATGGAAATGGTATGTTTCCCAGGAATGCGTAATTAATGCAGCAGGTTTAGGATAATACGGCGTGAGAAGCCGCCATCGCAGCCCGCGGGTAAAACGTTGTTTTACCCACCCGCTACCGCACTTAGTGCTAATCTGGGATGATTCCGTCCAGTATTGCATTCCCACCCACCACAATTCCCAACCCTAGCGGGAGCGGAAAATTCCAGCCATCATCCTAGAAGCAGGGCCCACTCACAAAATACTCCATGCTCCCCAGAGTGAATTAATCACCATTGGGAGTTTACACTAATTGTGCTCATCTATGGGCCTTTTGCGAGTTCCACAAATGAAGCTGGATCTTTTGGGGACAAGGACACAAAGAGGTACATTTTGTAAGGTTTTGAATGAACTTTTTTTCAATTTATAAAGGAACTGAGTACACCAATTAACTAGAAAATAGTTATGCATTTATTTTAAAATGTTCAGTCATTTGAAATCAGGTTAGTCACAAGTGGTGAATTGACGCTGTTTTAAAATGATTATTTTCTTATGATAAACCCATTTTCAGCTAAATTAATCAAACTTTACCAAGTTACCACTCTTAAAATATATCAGGGATTAATTTTTAAAGCATTTTTTAAAATGACATTTTAATATGCTGTCTAATTATGCTAGTTCATTGCAGATTTTAAATTGGTGATATACAAATCGGATTGAGCAGAACCAGGAGTGGGTTTGAGGGGTGGGGAGGGGGCAACACTTTTCAAATCAGGTGCAATTTGGACGTCATTTGCACTGGAATCGCCAATTGTGCCCAAAACGGAAACTCTATCCCTCTGTACTTCCCTTGTCTTCATCCATTATTCAAGACTCATCGCCTGACAAAGCTGCTTACCTTTCCTAAGGTGCATAAACGATTCCAGGAATTCAGCATATGTTTGTTCATGGCTGCTACAAAACCTTTCCAAAACATCAAAGGCTATTCCTCCTTCCTCCATAATTTGCGATGCCACCACAGCAGGCATATTTAATGCAGTAGATATTTAATCTAGAATATAAAAGAATGGTAGGAGTAGTTACATGAAAGATACAACATATGGGCCTGGGTATTTTGCTCAGTAGCACTCACCACTAATTTCAAAGAAAGTTGCCCACAAAGATCTAGCAATCTTTCACCTTTCTACGGACAACTACCAGAGAGTCTGGATTCTGCCAGTGTCCAGCAAAAGTGCTGTCATCAAACAGGTTAAGCAGCCAATCACATTGAAGGATTCTCACCAACAGCTAACTGGCAAGTAACCTGTTCTGATGAAAGATCATCAGCCTGAAACATTATTTCTGTTTCTCTCCATAGATGCTGAGTATTTCCAGTATTTTTTTGTTTTTAAACCAGGAAACAAGATGTACTGATTATCCATCACTTTTTAATCACCACAGCAAAATAAAGATTAGGGTACACAGGACATTTAGAAAGAAAGTGAAAAATCATAAACAAACTTTAAAGCAGCAAAGTTAAAACCTATGGAATTTTCATCATAATGAATTCCCTCTGCAGGGACTTCAACAACACATCCTGTGGAGCATCAGAGAATCACTGACCGCAACTTCAGCATTTCCATGTAAAATTGCAAATGCGTGGTCGCGAGAATATTGTGTCAGGAAATCGGGCATCTCCGAAACCACTTAAAGGGAGCTAGCACTATTAAAGGACAGGTGCACTTTGGCTACAGACATGAAGAGTCATTCTCAAAGGGCTAATTTGATTGTAAGGGGTCCAGACAGGGCACCCAGGTTCTCTGCACATTGGAGACCCCTGGTGCAGGCAGCGGACAGGAGGAGGGAAATCCTGCTCTCCGCTTGGGGCAGGAAGCCCTCCAGATTACACCTTCACCATCATTGGAAAGAGGATGTTGATAAGGCCAATGCCAGGAACCTATCTTCCAGGTCATGACTATAATGCTGGAGGGAAAAAAAAAATTCAATGAAATGACCAAGGTTGCCAAGGTAAGAATTGCTGCTCTCTAATTCTCTGCTCACACCTCAAACCTCACTACTCACAATACTCCCTCCCTGTTTTCCATCACTCTTCTATAATCACTACAAAACACTCACTCCACCTTCTTCTTCTTATATTCACACACTCACTGCTATTTCAACCCTTGTTTTCCCACACCCAACATCTTACACACTGCCTACCAGCTATTCAACCGTGACAAGCATTCTTCTTTAAACATCTAACAAGGTTGGCCCTAAAACAGCAAGTGTAGGACCCTAATTTGAATATTTTCTTCATGATCTTAAATTGTTCCGGTGGGTACACTGGACAGGGCTGTCTAATCCAATATGGCAGCACCTAGTGTCGTTCCCAGTTCACCATATGGGATATTGAGGCACTCACTTGGTGTCTAAATTACAGGTGTGGTGCCATCAAATTTCTTGACCATTTTCTTTAGTTTACAGTTTGGTGAAAAGCAAGGACATTGGTGACTTTTTCTAAAAATACTGCAGCAAAAACTGTTGCATAAATGCAGCTAATAAAGCTAAGTGGAAACTCAGACAAAAACACTAAACAGCCTTATGTATCTTGCTGAAATTGATTCCAGTAGGATTTTTATTGAGAATGACAGTTTTGCCACTTGTTATTTACTGATGTAATTGTGATTTATCATTAAAGGAGGTAAAATTGAACTGCTTAAAAAACACATTTCTCGCATTTTAACTGAGAAACTCTCAAGGCAAAATGGAACATAAAATGCTCTAAATACACCTGCTTCTGAAATTTAAAATGCTTTTTAACAACGAAACCAGGATGATGCATCACGAAGTATGCTGTCTAGCATTTTAAAAAATAACAGTTAAAATCTGCAATAGAGCAAAACTCCAACTTCTGCAAATCTGTTCTCTGGGGACACTCGAAATGAACCAGCATAAAATGTTTACACAAGGCTTTCTGAATGGTTCATGCAAAACTCAGTGGTTTTGTAACAGGAAACATTCTTGTTATCAATTGTTTTTACTTCTATCACTGACAACTGAGTTAGGAAACATACAAACTGCTGCAGAAATTTAAAATACCTGAAAAAACTGTTTGTAATTTCTTCTAATCAATTACATAATTTATATATTTGTTGAGGTGGCAACCGACACCCTGGACTGGCAAATGATATCCTTGACAACGCAACTGTTATCAAGTAAGTGATCAGACAACTTTCTTATAGCACCGTTGTGTTGTAGAAATTATGCTGCAGGAATTCAAACTGAACTAAATTATGTTCTTTGGTATTTTCTCCTTGTGCTGTTTACTTTCGTACAAGTGCCAGAACAATTTTCCTAGAGAAAGAAAGATTGAAGAACTTGCAATTTATATAGTGAATTTCATATTCTCAAGATGTCCCAAAATGTGCCACAACTGACCATTTGTAGATTCCACAAAGAGGTTGAGATGCGTGTCTTGTTAATCTGTTTTGGTGCTGTCAGTTAAGGACACAATGCTGTGCACTGAGAGAATTCTGCTCTTCTTCAAAAACTGCCGAGGGATTATTTTTTTAGATCTACCTGAGCAAGCAGACAGGACCTCGGCTGACACGTGACTCCTTTTAGTTCCCAACATCTGCTGTCATAGATCATGGAAACTCAGTTCAGAAAGCGTTAATACTCTTTTCGTTCATCAAGGTCTTACAGCCAACTACACACCCCACCATGCTCTGTCTTTATCTGCCACTTGTAAAGACAGGGTTAGGCTTTCATAAGTGGACATATACAAAGTCATCTACATTCGGAGGTAACTAGAGGCAGAAAATGTAGATAGAGAAGGGGCCAAATCACCAAATCTGTGACCCTTGAATCTTTGTGAGAGGAGAGCCATGGAGATTCTGGGGCGGGTGGTAAAGACACAGTGGGATACGGCAGGTAGAAGGCCATTCCCAAACTCACATAGTTTGTATCCTTTGTTTATTTTATTCTTTTTCTCTTTTATTGTGCTAGAGAGGTGTCACATCTGCAAATATTAAAGGGATATATGTCAGGAAGGGGGTAAAACAGTAGACATGTGCCATCCAATCATTCGAGTCAACAGTCACCTTCTGTGAGCATATGAACATGAGATTTAAGACTCCCAGTTCTGACAGTGTACTTAGTGCTTCTAGGTTGTCACATTTAATGGGACATATAGTCAACACTACATAGCCTAGCACAAACTGAGTAACAGTGCTGCCCAAACGTAGAATCACATCGAAAAGTAGACATTTTGTTTTGGGTTTTGCAAGTGCGGGCTAGATGAGTACGGAATAAAAAGGGATCGAAAATCAACAATACTCATCTAGCCTGCGCTTACTTTGATGTTCAATTCTTCTCCTAATAAAGGATAGCATTCCATTAGCCTTATTGATTACTTGCTGTACCTGCACACTAACCTTTTGTGACTCATGTACTAGAACACCCAGGTCCCTCTGCACCTCAGAATTCTGCAGTCGTTCTCCGTTTAAGTAATACCCTGTTTTCTATTCTTCCTGCCAAAGTGAATAACTTCACATTTTCCCACATTATACTCCATCTGCCAGATTTTTTCCCACTCACTCAACTTATCTATATCTGCAAACCTTTTATGCCTTCTGCACAACATACTTTCAAACCTATCTTTGTGTCATCTGCAAATTTAGCTACCATACCTTCACTGCACCCGCCCCCCCTCCCCCCCCACCCCGCCCCATCTAAGTCTTTAATGTAAATTGTAAAAGCTTGAGTCCCCAGCACAGACCCCTGTGGGACTCCACTCGTCACATTCTGTCAATCTGACAAGGACCCATTTATGCATACACTCTGTTTTCTGCCAGTCAGCCAATCTTCTATCCATGCTAATACGTTACCCCCTACACTATGCGCTTCTATTTTCTCCAATAAACTTTGATGTGGCACCTTATCAAATGCCTTCTGGAAATCCAAGTACAGTACATCTACAGGCTCCCCTTTATCCACAGCACATGTTACTCCTTCAAAGAATTCTAATAAATTGGTTAAACATGATTTCCCTTTCCTAAAACTATGCTGGCTCTTTCTTGAGCTTTTCTAAGTGCCTTCCTATAACCTCTTTAATGATCGATTCTAACACCTTTCCAACGACAGATGTCAAGCTAACTGCCTATAGTTTCCTGTTTTCAGCCTCCCTCCCTTCTTGAGTAGAGGGGCCATATTTGCTACTTTCCTCATGGAACCTTTCCTGAATCTAGGGAATTTTGGAAGATTAGCACCAACATCTACTACTTCATTAGCAACCTCTTTTAAGACCCTAGGATGAAGTCCATCTGGAGACTTGTCAGTCTGCAGCTCCATCAGTTTGCACAGTACCGCTTTCCTAGTGATTGCAATTTCACCAATTTCCTCTCTCCCACCTCCTGATTTACAGCTATTGCTGGAATGTTTTTTGTATCCTCTATAGTGAAGACAGAAGCAAAATATTTTTTCATTTCATCTGCCATTTCCTTATTACCTACTATTAACTTCCCATTCTCACTCTCTGGGGGACCAACACTCACTTTACCTACTCTTTTCCTGTTTAAATACCTGTAGAAACTCTTGCTATCCATTTTTTGCATTTCTAGCTAGCTTCCTCTCATACTCTAATTTTTTTCTCCTGATTAACCTTTTGGTCATTCTGTGCTGTTCTTTATATTCTGACCAATCATCTAACCTGCCACTCATCTTTCTGCGGTTAAATGCTTTTTCCTTAAGTTTGATGCTTTCCCGAACTCCTTTAGTTAACCTTACCTAAGAAACATTGCACAGCACAGCAAATTTCTTCCTCCCTGCTCCAAGGTTTTGACCTTGGGTAAAATAACATTCCCATGCTCTATCACTTTCATCCACATTGCTTTGACGTTGCTGTTTACTGCAGGATGGTTCTCATCTGAAAAGATAAGTTCTTCCCTGCATGACCTCCAAAGCTATGTCACTGAATGGAGCATTACTCAACCTCATCCACCTCTATTTTTATACTCAGTTGCTTTAAAGTGACCATCAGCCTTTTTAAAGCTACTGTCATACATAACCTGTTCCTTATCCTGTGGTGATCCTAAGGATACTAAGAGGACCAAATATTTATTCTAGTGGGCTGACCTTACCCTACAACTTGCACCTGAACACCAATAATCCAGGACTTTGTTTTCTGTTTCACAATGAGAATGGCATCCAAATACTTAATAAAAACAATAAACTAAGCTATAAGCATACTAATCTAAATCTCTAAATCTTGGAGAAGCATTCAATTGTGAATAATTAAACAAGGCAAAGAGGTTATCTTTGTGTGGTTTGAACTGATGAGATGTAGGCATCTGTCAACTCCCTTTCTTAGAAGAGCTCCTCATACAGTAACAACCACAAAAAATGTAACATTTGGCAAGGTACATTATAAAGAATGTAACCGGTCAGGGAGATGCAGTGTGTACCTTTTATAATCATACATTACAGAATAATGAGGATTCTATTCCAGTGATCAGTTCACTAAATACTATACATTTTGAAAACACGGACTCAATATTGTGCACTTCTTAACATTTTTAAGTTTGTTTCACTGAAACAAATTCACAAAGTATCAAGTCCAACATATGCACTGCAGCAGCACGGAGCTCTGAACATACCACATACAGAACTGGAGTGGAGATCAAGGACTGGATTACAGCCATCAAATCATCCAAATTTTGCTTTGGCCAAAAATTAAGGAATGTCCGTTCTTCTACATAAATTAGAGAGAAAACTTTCTTTTAAACATTTAATCATCACCTATTCTGAATGACTGTAAGGCATCTTAAGAAAGGCAAAACAGGTAAGCAATTTAAAGTATCCTTTTTTTCTTAAAGCATAGGACGACACGGTTTGGACCAGCTGTTAGCTGGAGCAATCAACTGCCCTTACTCTCTCTCTCCACAGCTTTACGGGTGGGAGCTTCCATTCCGGGGCTAAGTCCTGGGCGGGGCGAGGACAGGGAGTGTTTCCCATCGCGGAGGCTGCCGGGAATAGCATTGTGCCACCCCAGCCTCATTAACTCTGCAGTCGGAGGTTTCCCGATGCTGTTCACAGCAAAGCGGGCTGGATGGTGCGCGCCCCACCATAATTTCCATATTTTAAAGGCACCCGGACAGAACACTGAGGAAGGAGATGGCCCGAAGAGGATAGGGAGCTCCGGCACCCAAATTCAGCAATGCCTCCCTGCGCGTCCCACTCAACCAAGTGGAGGCCAGGAGGGACGTCCTCTAGCCACAGGATGGGAGGAGGAGGCCGAGCAGGGAGATGAACCCCTGCATGGGAGCAAGTCTCCAGGGTAGTCAGTGCCCAGGGCCTCCAGCAGAGGACTGCCCTGCAATGCTGCAAAAGGATGAATGACCTCATCCGCTCCACCAGGGTAAGTGAATCCTCAGCTGCTCACACTCACCTCAATGAATGGCACAAGGGACATGGGCCTCAGTGGCAACATGATAAGGTGATGCCTCACAGCCCCACTGTAGTCCGTCTGCTCTGCAGGCAGAGAGACCACTGTGGGTCCCTGACCCTTCCACACAGAGAGCTCACATGCTGTCTGGGGGGATGGGGTGAAGGGGCTCAGGTGTTGAGGGCAGCAGCAAGCACGCTAACCACATGTCTCTGTGAGCCTTATCATTCTATCTGTCTGGGCTCACCGCTCTGGAGGGTGCTGGCCCAGAACCCTTCTGGACAACCTGAAGTGCATCAATCACATGTCACACAATCCAATGGCTTATTTTGTAAGGCTGGAAGCATGGGAAAGATACATGAAACCCAATTCTCTCAACCCCATCTTCTCTATTTTTGCAGGAGAAGTTAAGCCAAAGTAGAAGAGAGAGGGAGAAGACAGGAGGGGGTTGGCCACACTTCAAAGAACAGACCGACTTTGAGGAGTGGGCAGCCCAGCTGGTAGGGATGGAGCAGGACAGATCCATCGGAGATGGAGAGATTGGCTTGCAGCCTCCATTAGGTAAGGATCCATGCTTCTCATAAAGGTTGCTGGTCCCCCATTTTGGAGGCAGCTCATGCAGTCACTCGCTCTCTCCTTTCTCACTTACAGGTGCCACCAGGAAGAGGGCAAGGCCCGAAAGTGAAGAAGCCCTGCCCAGCACTCGGACAAACCCAGAGGGGAGCAAGGACATCGCTGATATAGAAAATGCACCAGTAGAGGCACAGCAGACACCTGCACCCTCCACCAGCCCAGAGACACACACCTCAGTGGGTATTACTAGTTTAGGAATGGTCTCACGTGCTGGTGGTCACTGCACAGAAATGCGTGTGCAGCAGGAGAGGGGGCAGTGTCAGACCAAGATCACCGGCACTTAAAGGAATGCTGGGGAAGAGGCACCTGGAGGATTGCGCCTGATGACAGGCCTTCCAAGAGATGCTGGAGAGGCAGTAAGAAACGGGGGAGAATCAGGCAGCGATGTCAGAGGCCCTCATCAGGGTGGCACGTGAGGTAGAGAAGAGCATCTGCCTGCTGGCTAATGAAGTTATGCCAACCTGTGCACACATGGAGGTCTCCAGGGGGAGGGTGGCAGACTCCATGAAGAACCTGGTTCAGCAGATTCTGCCAGAGATGCACACAGACCTGCACTCCATCGCTCTAGCCATGGGTGAGCTTTTGCAGTAGCTACACAAGATGGGGACGGGGCACCTCAACCTCCCTCCAGTTGCCCTTTCCCCTCAAGGAGTCAGGCGGGGGCCTTCAGACACTCAAAGGGAGGAGGCACGGCAGTTGCACACCCCTGGGACCTCCACTCAGGACACTCAAGAGTGTATCCAGCTCTTCCGAATTCCCTTTGCCTGTAACACTTTCAACCTCATTATCTGTGACTGCAGAGGGAGCAGCTGCCCCACTGCAGGACAGCCAAAGTGAGCCAGGGCCCTCCATTCCTCAGGCCTCAGGACATCCGCCAAGTTCATCCAAGGCAACAGTGTCAACTGGTCAGCAGGTTGTCTCCACCCCTGCTGCAGATGTCAGGACAGCACTTAGAAGAAGTGTTAGGGAAAGAAAAATTAACAAGTTCTGATTTCACAAGTGGTTGCACTATGATTATTACACTTATCACACTTTTATAAATATAGTTCATTTGCACTTTAATCACGTCTGGTGTGGTTTATTTGCAATAGTCCTTAAGCTGTGCATACCACACCGCGCCACCCTCGCCCTCACATCTTTCAAGGGACACCCCACCACCCCTAGAATCAGGCATCTGCAGGGAGGCAAAGGTATCTGCCAGGGCCTTTGTGAGCCATACACAAGAATCCTCCCATGCACGCTGACCCTTTGCCCTTCACGCTCTCATCTGTCCCAAGGCCCTAGCATTGTAAATACCTCCTGCTGGGTGAACTTGTGACGTTGGGGGGGAGAGGGGCGGAGGGGAGCTGCCAGGCTGCAATGGCGATGCAGATAGAGATTGGACCAATCAATGCTCCTCTGTCATTTCAGAACAGAAGCTGTAACACCAACGAAAGAACTAAGACAGGCGGAGGCCCCCCAAAGCTCCTCATTCTGACGAGGTACGATAGGGATGCCTCGGAGCTGGAGAGCTGCCACCCACCTCGGTTAGCTGGTCGAGGAGAGACAGGGGTTTCTGACAAAAGTAAGAGTGCAGTGCACAGAGGTGAGTGTGTCGGATTGTGCAAACATTCTTGTGTAGTCTCATCATTAATGGGAGCCTCAAACCTGGAGTCCCCATTGATCATTGAAAGATGATGGCACCATGATGCAGGTCCCCATTGTCTCACCAGGGCGCTTGGCATGCACAGTGGCAGTGTGACAACTTAAACTAATGACATGTCCTTGTTCTCCCCTAGAATCACCAGCTCGGCCACTAATGCAGGACCCCAAAGAGCCACCCTTGATGCCAGAGGACCACTGGGCTTTGGATGCACCTGAGTCAAACCCGCTCTCTGCTCCAAGCACCAGCACAGATACCTGCACCTCAGTGAGCATTAGATCATCGGCTAGAATGTTGGTGCGCATTGCTGAGGGCATTTCACACTCGCTTGAGGAGCAGGCAGAGGCAGAGAGTGCCCAGGGTGCAGGCAGTCGGAGGACTGCCGGAGACCAGAACGATGCTGATTTGAAGTCAGATGATGAGCCTCTGGAGTCGTCCATTAGGTGGCAGATGCCAAATGCCCAGCAGGATGTGTGCGAGGATCTTGCCAAGATCCATGAGGGTATGTGTGCCATGGTCTCTGTTGTGGAGGAGTCCATGCGGAGTGTGAGCACTGTGTTGACCCTCCGCCAAGCGCACTGCCTCCTCCATGGGGACAGTGGTGACTCTCATGGAGAGGCAGCTCCAGGGACAAAATCAGGGGTTCCTGGGGTTGCGCACGGACCTGCAAGCCCTCACACAGGCACTGAGCTCAGGTGGTCAGTGCCAGTGTGGGAGATGGATGAGGAACCTGGGTGCCCATCCATCAATGGCAAGCAGGAAGGTCCAGAGCGACCTCACATTGGCACATCAGCTGCTTGTCATCTCTGTGGGCTCCTCTCAGGGCGCTCTGGGTGATGGCAGCAGCTCCTCCGCCCCTTTGCCAGTGACCGTGGCATCTGATGAGACTGTGATGCTGGGTAATGCCAGCCATGGCACTGGCCGCTCCCTCCCAGGCGGGTCCAGCACAGGCTCCACTGGCCAGAGGACGACTGCCAAAGTCATCAAGGCCAACAGGACAGCAGAGTCAGCAGGCTGCCTCCAACGCTGCTCTGAAGAAGGGTCATACGAACTTGAAACGTTAACTCTGTTGCTCTCTCCACAGATGCTGTCAGACATGCTGAGTTTTTCCAGCATTTTCTGTTTTTGCCTCCAATGCCGCTGCAAGTGAGGGGGCGGGGGAGGGGGTTTGCAGGCAACAAGACGCAGCACTCACAAACGTAAGTTTAAGGCACCATGAGCACAAGAGGGACTGTTCATGGGTGAGCTCCTGTTCTGCCATATTTTGACAATTTTTTACTGGTGTGGCCATTAACACCAGATATCATGTTCATTTGATGTGAGTGGCAACATGATATAAATTTTGCTTTTGTCTTAATGGCCTGAGTAGGCTTCACTTGTTTTGTAGGCGCAGGGTACGCCAGTATGTAATGCTGGACATGAGTGGCTCTAAATTTTATTGCACAGGCACTTTGGGTTCAAAGGAAAGGGTCATTTCAAACATTCAGGTTGGAAGCAGCATCCCTGGTCTGAGGTGGAAGCAGATCTTTGGCAGCCTAGCTGAAGGAGCATTGGATGAAGGCATCCCTGGTGTCCCTGCCACCCTGAAGGATCCAGAGATCTGCCTCCACATCCTCGCTGTTCTCCTCACCAGGCTCCTCTTCTGCCTTACCACTGGGTTCATCATCTGTGGCCTGTGAAGCTGCCTCAAGATCCTCTTCCCCCAGTGGGTCCCCCCTTGCCAGTGCCAGATTGTGGAGAGTGCAGCATGCAACCACTATCAGTGACACCCGCTCTGGGGTATTGGAGTGCTTCCCCTGAACGGTCCAGGCATTGGAAGTGCATCTTCAGAAGACCTATAGTCCTCTCTGTCACTGCCCTTGTGGAGGCATGACTCCTATTATAACACTGCTCAGCATCTGTTTTTGGGTGGTGGAGAGGTGTCAGAAACCACCTTTTCAGCAGATAGCCCTTGTTACCCAGCAGCCATCCATCTAGTCGAGCTGGAGCAGTGAACAGCCTCAGCACCTGGGAGTGTCTCAGGATGAACGCGTAATGGGAGCTGCCAGGGTACCTTGCACAGACTTGCAGAATCTGTGCCTTGTGGTCACAAAGTACTTGGACGCTCAACGAGTGGAATCCCTTCCTGTTAATGAAGGCACCCGGCTGACTCACCGGTGCCTTGATGGCCACATGTGTGCAGTCGATTGCATCCTGGACGCGGAGGAACCCAGCAATCGCTGCAAACCCTCTGGGTCCCTCAGCCTGGCTGGCCCCATCCATACGGTAATGAATAAATGTCATTACCCACCTGAACAGAGCATCAGTCACCAGCTGTGGACAGCTGATTGGGAGACTCCACAAAGATATCCCACTGACCCCTGGAAAGAGCCAGAGGCATAGATATTGAGGGCCACTGTGACCTTCAGAGCCACTGGCATGGGCTGTCCACCCACACAGTTGGAGTTGACCTCAGGCCCAATCATCTGACAAATCGAGGTAACAGTCTCCCCGGAGAGACGGAGCCTCCTTCGGTATTGCAACTCAGACATATTGAGGTAGCTGCATCGCTGCCTGTAAACCCTGGCAGCAGGATAGTGGCGTCTTCTGTGACCCCTTCCACCTTGGACTACCTGCTGGCCCTGCACCCCTTGTGTCTCTGCCTCTCCTCCCCTGGAAGCTGCATAGGGACACCCGGCCTCCTCTCCCTTCTACCCCTCTCTCCCTCCTCAGAGGAGGTGCCACTAGCGGAGAGCACAATCCCCATAACCAGGCTACAGAAGGCTGTCTGGTGCCTAGAAGGGTCCACACGGTCAAAATTTTCCAGGGGCCTTGGAGACACCAATGAGTCCTGAAATGAAGCCTAGAAATGCTTAGAAGCTCAGGACAGAGATAAAGCTGTCAAGTTCAAATAAGCAACCAGCAGCAAGCTATCTCCTAAACTCCTCACTACTCACAATGGCAATGCTGCAGACCCTTTTTCTCCCGCCCTTGGATGAGGTTTCGTTAAAACTGGGCTGCCCGCTCTACAGTCCTGCCACAATACCACACACTGCGCCTGTTTCAGTTAAACAAAATAAGTGACAGCCATTCGATGATTCATTCCTCAGCGCAATGCCTTGACCAATCAGAGTCAAACTGCCTAGTTAAAATTTCAAACAATGCTTGGCAGTTAACTCTCAGTCACCATCAACTGGTGCATTTTCCATGGCAATGTCTTTACCAATCAGAGTCCACCTGCCAACCAATCAGCACTTTCTTCTCATTCAGTATAAATATGTTGTTTCCCCTGACATCGGTATTTTCTTGCAAATTGTCCTGATGAGTGCAAAATGAAAAGCTTCAACAAAAAATGTCTCTTTTTTTAGCAATGCCTTCAGAAAAGCTCATTTGAGAGGTCAGTCGTCCATGGTGAAGTCCCTGTGCCTCAGAGGAAAGGTCATTGACTTGTCAGGTGAGTGTCCAAGTTGTTAATGTTGTTCACCTGTTAGCTGACCCTGGAACAGATGGCCTATCATGGGCTTTCCCAAGGGAGAATTGTCATTCTTGCTGCCTAATTAAAGTGTACTCTACTGAACCACTGAAAGCATGGTGTGGGTCCACATGACACAGCCAGGGAGATGGCATCGTCTTGCCACCACTACCTGATACAGATATTCTGCAGCAATGTAGTTAGCTGACAAGACTCAGTGGATGAATGATGAACCATGCCATGCTCATTATCCCATCCACTTCCCTCTTGCCATCCATCCATCAGGATGCACCCAAACTGATGACCCTTCACCAAATTCCTCACAGCTGCACACTGTCACAGCATAACAGTGTGACTAAAAGGGAGGAAACCAGTAGGGATATCAGTGGTCACGGAGCGCAACACGCTATCTTTGAATGACAACTGCAACACGCATGGCACCCAGCATTTGCACAGAGCATTTTAACAGTAATCATTGATGATTTACAGAAAATGGTTAGTGTATGTAAGCGCAGAAAAGTGAATGAGAGCACTGTAATCTGAATGGCTCACAAACCTTTTCACCTTACATTTTTATTGATAGGATGTCAAACAGAGGAGAGGTGGGGGAAGGGATGGGTCCAGCTGCCCCATGATTTTCTGATCAGGACCTTCAGGTGTTAGTGGAAGAGGTTCAGAGGAGGAGATCTGTCCTGTAGCTTGCTGGCCCTCAGTATCCACCTGCCACAACCAAGAAAGCCTGAATGCAATTTGCAGCTGGGGTGAGCGCAGCAGGAGAGCATGAGCATTCTGGATTCAGTGCAGGAAAAGGTTCAATAACCTGCTACATTCTGGCAACGTGAGTAGCTTGACTCATCCACACAGAGGTCTACGGGAAGGGTCATATCTGAATGCTGCAGCTAAGGTGCAAGACCTGGCACATACCTCTGCTTTAGCTTTGATGCTTGTGTGTGTAAGCAGCTCATGTAGGTACATGGAGAACAGATGTGAGAGAGCACTGTGATGCACAGATACGATGAAGAGAAATTTCGCTGCATTCACGAGATATCAGTTAACATAAATTCAGGTTGTTGTTGCAGTCGAAAAAGGGTGAAGAACACTAAGGAGATGGCCCGGCCTGGGGGTGGGTCAGCCTGGCTGAGAACAATTCACTCAGTTGAATAACTGGCCATGGAGATTGCCAGGGTCCTTGAGCAGCTGTCTGTGCTTATGGTAAATCACCGGTAGCAGGTGATAAAGGCAGTGTTAAAATCACCTTGGCACATGGTGGTAATGGTAGAGGTCACGATGTCAGTTCACTGAGCACAATGGGACTTTGGCAATGGACAGGGAGTGCAAGGATGGCATTACGTGATAAGGGCAGCACGAGCATGGTTAAAGACAGTGACATGCATCAGAGTGTGCTTTCACAATGTGAAGGGCTATACCTAAATATCTCACTGTGTCCCACACAGGTCTCAACTTTGCTCACTCACCATCCCCCAGCAACCCCAGTCTACCTCATCCCTCAGGTGTCAGGAGGGGGAAGAGATAGCCAAGGGGGCAGCATCACAGCTTACTAGCCCACACTCCGCCAACTCAGATACCAGTGCATCAGAGGGATATAGCACATGTAGAGTCAGTGGCATAGGGTGAAAGTCACCGCATCAGAGTGCAGGAGGAGGAGTCAGAGTCAGAGATAGCAGTGTACAGTGCCCTTGGAGGAGGGAGGAAAGTCAGAATGATGCTCCAGTGGGAAGGAACATGGAGCCACAAAAGTCACTTTTGAGACACAATATTTGCCCAATCAGTAGCTGATGTATGCACATCTGGCAGAGTTCCCTGAGGCAGTGAGATTGCAAAAAGAGGAGTCCATCACCATTATGAGCTCCACATTGGCTCAGGGACTCAACTCCATCAGCTCCGACCATGAGAGATTGGCCACACATGCAGCAATACTCAGAGTGGATGCAAGAGCAGCGATTCAGCCAGGCTCCCTCAGTCGCCGGCATCAGGCCAGAGTATGAGCGCTGTCATCACACTGTTGAAATGTTGGCTGTTGGAACAGACAACTGCTACACATCTGCAGTCAGCCCCAACAACCCAACATGAAGGCCAACCCAGGGCTGTGGAGGTAACTGAGGAGGGTGAAGGTACCAGAAGCTTCTCAACACTCTCATTTTCTTCCACATCACCAGCCTCTCCGTCAGATCCCTCATCTGCTCCACAGCTGCCAGTGACCACGGCTGCCCATGCAGAGATGCAAAGGCCACAGTCTGAAGGTCCCCAGGGCTATGGGCCAAGTGCTGGAAAATGGGATTAGTGTAGTCAGATCTTTGTTGACCAGCATGGACACAATGGGCTGAATGGCCTCCTTCTGTGCTATAAACGTCTATGAGTCTAGAGACTATGATTCACAGGAAAATTACCCACTCACCTCCATTCCAGTCAGGAAGTGGGTGCCATGATGAGCAGCCTCTTTGCACTTAACTAGCCAATTTGCAATTATTGACCAGTTAAGGATTAATAAATTTGTCTAATAAAGTAGTGACTATTTCTGTGGAGAACAAGCCAAGGCCGTTGCCATCAGAAGTCCCAAATTATGAGCAGGATTTTCCATGCCCACAGGCATTGGGCGTGCTCGGCAGCATGAGTGGACAATATGGCAAGAAGGCCAGAAATCAATTTTACGACATTGTGAAACCTGTTTGCGATCGTCCGCTTAACCCGTCAATGGTGGGCTGCATTTCCCGCCATTGAACATCGGGAACCTCATTATAATATATCTGCATATCATTATAAGGCCAGCCCGCTAGAATCATCTCCCCGTTGGATTGTCTGCCCACATCGGCGTGATTGCACACTGATGTGTTTCACAACAGCATATAAGGTGTGCACTTGGCAGGCTACACTTTGAGGAGGACTCAGAGGTGAGTACGCAGTAACGTTGCGCAGCACTCGCCCAGGTCGCCTGTTGGACTTCAAAGTTGAGGCGCGTTGGAAGGTGGAGGGGGGCAAGAGCTGCCCTGTAATTGAAGGTAGTACATAAGCACGCGCGGGGTGGGGGGAAGGAAAGTGGCTACGCATTAGGGAAACCTAGTATAAAGTGACCATTCCTTGTGTTAGTCACAATAAGAGGTTGCGGTGGAAGAATTAATCCAGGCTGGTCTTTTGGTTCAAGCTGGTTTATTTTCAAGACAAGTCCTCAGTGCTACTGACTTCCAAGTAGCTTCCCCACACAGTGTTCCAGCTGTATCTCTTTATTCTATTTAGATGGGATAATCAATGCCCATCACCTGTTTAACTAGCAATTGTCTTTAACAAAGTGATTGCCACATTGACACTCTTCAGCTGAGACAGTTCAGACGCAGCCTTTTTGACATGTGTGGATTCGGGCCTCTGGCTTATCTGCCCACTCAAGCAACACAGAGGCATCAAAGTGTCACCAAATGCTCCAGAGCTTTTTACCCCTCGGGCACAGACTGCAAACTAATGAGCGTTTAAGTGGACTCCAGACAAGTTGGACGACTGGGCGTGTTGTACAATCCCCTCGCTAAATCTGGCCATGGAGCAGTCACTGGTGGAGGTGCTCACAGCCCCTTGCAATGTCACCATCCCGGTTTGGACCAGTATCCCCCATGGTTCAGGCTAACAGTGCAGCCTTGCAGTGTGGGTTAGGAGAATGCCTGTGCCTGACCTGAGAGCACAGCATGCAGTCCAATGTCCGAAGCTGCTGCCAATCGGTCAGGTGGAGTGGGGCTGAGGAAGGTGGGGTTTCAGGTAGCCATGCAACGCACTAATCTGTAGCCATCCAAGTGGTGGCCAGCACTCTCCAGGATGCGTTAAGGGGCCTTCAGACTTAACCAGGAGAGGTTCTTAGTACACCCATGCTAACCCACACGTTTCTCTCTTTCATCCTGCGGGAGGAGTACATCAGGATCATGGAGCCTGGTGAACTAGCTGTATGCCTCATGGATTTCAGAGAGTGAAGACAATGGAGAAAAGAGCGACGGAGGTGCCTGGCTATGCAGAGGGAGAAGCAGCATCCTCTGGAAGAAGGGGCAGCTGGGGCTCCCGCACACACCGCTGAAGAGTCACAGTGAGCCGTCACGGGTCAACGCCCAGCTAGACCCAAGCTCTATAGATGCCGCCTTTCATTCCTGCAGATGACCAAGAACCAGTGTCACCGAAGATTGCGCATGTCTAGATAACTAGTCAGTCACATCTGCCAGCTACTACAGGATTTGGTGCCACGGGGACATGGAGGGCATCCCTGGGCAGTGGCCATGAGAGTGACCACGGCGCTCAATTTTTACGCAAGTGGCTCCTTTCAGGGCTCCTCTCTGTGGGATATTGCAAGCCTCCATCCTCAAAAGCATTCTTGAGGTCACAGATGCCATTTGTGTGACGGCACACAACTTTGTGCATTTTGCCTGGGACCAGGACAGCCAGGATGCACAAGCGATTGGATTTGCCCAGATATTAGGTTTGCCACGTGTGCAGGGTGCCATCGACTGCACTCAGGTGGCGCTCAGATCTCCGTCGCAACACACAGTCAACTAGGTCACTGCAAGGGATTCCATTCTCTGAATGTGCAGCTGGTGTGTGACCACCACAAACACATCCTGCAGACATGCGCACGGTTTCCAGGGAGTGTCCATGACTCCTACATCCTCAGTCAGTCACAGATCCCTGACATCTTCCAGGGTCCACAGGGGCTGCAACTTGCAACTTGGTACAAACCATCGGGATACTGAAGATGAGGTTCTAGTGCCGGGACCAGTCTGGTGGAGTCCTGCAATACAGTCCGCAGAGGGTGTCACGCATCATCATCACCTGCTGCATCCTTTACAACCTGGTGCAGCAAAGGGGAGAGGAGCTGGCTAAGGAGGAGATGGAGGAGCTGGAGGTCTCCTCCAATGAGGAGGACGTCGACAGTGATGAGAGTGAAGAGGACCTCAAAGGTGATGTTGACAGGGATGAGGCACTGGCTAGACAAGGCAGGCATGCTTGGGAGGCCCTCATAGCTGCTAGATTTGTGGAGGATGATGATGATATGAGTGAGGAGACACCATAGATCCACGCATTATATCTCTGAACATTTAACTCCAGTCTGGGTTATGGTAGCGCACATACCCTCTGTGATAATGCTCCTGTCACAGAGATGCAGTGGAGGCCCTAATAGTCACTCAGTTGCAGGAGGATGATGACGACATGCAGTGAGGACACTCCATAGATCTTCACATAGAGAATGTCTGACTCTTGTCTGGCCGAGGGCAACTCGCTTGGGCTCTGTGATCAGGGTCTTATCATGGCGATGCAGCCATGAAACTTTAAAAGCTTCTGATCCTTTGTACGCCTTCAGCACCTGACCCCTTCAAGAGCACAGCATCACTGGTCACAGATGCTGAAGAGATGGGGGTCAGCCCCACCTTACATACGAACATACTAATTAGGAGCAGGGGTAGGCCACTCGGACCCTTGAGCCTGCCTACCTTCAATCTTCAATAAGATCATGGCTGATCTGAATGTAACCTCAACCCCACATTCCTGCCTACCCCCTGATAACCTTTCACCCCCTTGTTAATCAAGACTCTATCTAGCTCTGCCTTAAAAATATTCAAAGACTCTGCTTCTATCTCCTTTTGAGAAAGGGAGTTCCAAAGACTCACTACCCTCTGAGAGAAAAAATTCCTCATCTCTGTCAAATGAGCGACCCCTTATTTTTAAACAGTGACCCCTAATTCTAAATTCTCCCACAAGAGGAAACATCCTCTCCACATCCACCCTGTCAAGACCCCTCAGGATCTGAAAGGTTTCAATTAAGTCGCCTTTTACTCTTCTAAATTCCAGCGGATACGAACCTAACCTGTCCAACCTTTCCTCATAAGACAATCCGCCCATTCCTGGCATTAGTCTAGTAAACCTTCTCTGAACTGCTTCTAATGCATTTACATCTTTCTTTAAATAAGGAGACCAGTACTGTACACAATACTCCATCTGTGGTCTCACCAATACAACTGAAGCATAGCCTCCCTAATTTTGTATTCAATTCCCCTCAGAATAAGTTATCTATTAGCTTACCTAATTACCTGCTGTACATGCATACTAACCTTCTGTGATTCATGCACTAGGACACCCAGATCCCTCTGAATCTCAGAGCTCTGCAATCTCTCACCATTTAGATAACAAGCTTCCATTTTATTCTTCCTGCTAAAATGAACAATTTCACATTTGCCCACATTATACTCCATTTGCCAGATCTTTGCCCACTCACTTAACCTATCTATGTCACTTTTCAGCCTCCTTATGTCCTCTTCACAATTTACTTTCCTACCTGTCTTTGTGTTGTCAGCAAGTTTAGCCACCATTCCTTCAGTCCCTTCATCCAAGTCATTTATATAAATTGTAAAAAGTTGAGGCCCCAGCACTGATCCCTGTGGCACAACACTCGTCACATCCTGCCAACCAGAAAAAGACCCACTTATGCCAACTCTCTGCTTCCTGTTAGCCAGTCAATTTTCTATCCATGCCAAATGTTACCCCCTTTACCATGAGCTTTTATTTTCTGCAATAACCTTTGATGTGGCACCTTATCAAATGCCTTCTTGAAATCAAAGCACAGTACATCCACCAGTTCCCCTTTATCCACAGCTCGTGACTCCTTCAAAGAGCTCCAATAAATTGCTTAAACATGATAGTAATACATCGTTTTCCCCGCCTGCTACTGCACTTAGTGCAAATCTGGGACGATTCTGCCCTATGTCTATGAATTCAATACAATCCATAGTCAAGAGGGGGTGTGGTGTGTTACGGTTCACTCAGGCAGTCCGAGTTGCTATGGTAACATACACTTTTATGTTGTAGTCTGGAGCTATGGATAGTGATGGTAGAGGCTCCAATTTCTTTCTATCATATGGCTGACCAGGAATCTATCCTGCTCTTACCGCCTCTCAGTGGTGTTTGTTGGAAGGGTTTTCAGGTTGATACTCAGCCTGTCTGACCACATGGTGAACACACCTTCCATGGCCATCAGGTCCTGGGGTGGAGCTGGAACCTGGAGCTTCTAGCTCAGAGGCAGGGACATGACCCACTACACCACAAGACCTCCTTATAATCAAGAGTACAATGCTTTTTAGAACTGATCCTGAGCACCTTCTATTATCTATTTACCATTATTATTGAGCTGCCACCTGAATCTGTTTGTCTGGTTACTGAATAAATATTAGCATGTATTTGCATTATAACACAAACAACTTCATATAAACATAACCACTGTCTTCCACAGCATACAGCTTGGGTGATTCTTTTTAGAAAATGTTTTTTGCTAAAAATCATATTAAATTGGAGCAGAGTTTCCACTTTGGATAGAATCAGGAAATTACAGCTCAGAATTGCACGGGTTAGGTTACAATCCAAGTTTCTGCCAAACATAATTTGTTTAATCAGAAATGTAAAATCTTCAATGAACCAGCACAATTAGGCAGCGTTATAGAACGTAAATCTGTCGTTTCTTTCCATTAAAGAGTATTCATAGACGTATTTAAGAGTGCTAACCTGGTGCAACTTTATTAATATAACTGAAAATGGGTTTATCACCAAAAATAAGCATTTGTAATAAGGGTGTGCAATCCTACATCTGTATGTAACTTGGTTTTAAATCACTTAAAATTACTTTAAAAAACTACACTGAACTATTTAATAGTTTCTTAATTTACACCTCAGTTTCTTAGTAAACATTTTTTGACATGATAAACTCTAAATAAAACTTAAAACTTAGTACCTGCGATGTCCAAAATAGAGCATAGTCTGAGGAGCTTTTCCAAAAAGCGCAATTAGTGGAATCTCTCAAGTTGGAACTTGGCGAAGGGGGTCAGACTGAATATTGAACCCAGTGTAAAAGATCACAGAAAACACAAAGTAGTTTTGGGCGTAATGCACATTTAAAATGCCTCAATTATTTTGTGCTGGTTTGCACAATTCCACCCAGGTTGCACTGAAATCACTGGCATAAACCAACAGAAAGTCTCTCCTTAACATTGAAGCCCCGGTTTTAATTTAAAATGAGATTCGTAATAAGATAACTAACCACTTTGAAGGATTTGACCAAGTTTTGGGAGGATGTGAGTGTTAATAAAGGACTTCAGATTGAACTTTACAGATAGTAGCAAATGCATTGATGTATTGGTTATCTTGTTCATTTAGAACACGCCACGTCATTGTTGCATCTGTTGTGCACCAGCAATCAGACAGTTACTCTGATCAGGATAGTATTTGGTACCATCTGCACCCAGCTGTAAACTCTCTCAAAAATCTCCTACGCTGTTTTATGCTACGTACTTACCAAGTGTTCTGCACCTCCTAATTCTACAAGCAAGTTCAGTCTCCTAAAGTGCTCTGTCCTGTGCTGGTAAAATTGTCTGAAAAACTTGATTCGAGGTAAGGATATAGGCCTGCCAGAGTGGCTGATCCAGCCCAGAGCAATCATGTGTCAATAGATTATTTACATATTTAAAGTTGTGCATTGTTGTTATTGATTGATTGATCACAGCCTTATGAAGTATAGAAATGTTGCTGAGTGGTGTCCAGGGGTTATTATAAACAGAGCCAGTCTCTGCATAAATAACTTAGTCTAGAAAAACATTAAATACACTTTGTCACAAAATATTATCCATGAATGTTATGGTTAAACAGAAAATAAACTCTGTTAATGCCATCATGTCATATATTAAAAAGGGACAAGCTGAAAATAAAGTTAAAATAACTACTATTTGTGACTCAGAGAGAAAACGGTCCAGAAAATTGAGTGGGGGAGAAAAGTCATGTCCTTACACAGCTGATTAAAGCTGATGATCATATTTGTGCTCTACTTACTCTCTCTCTAAGAATCTCCATGCTGGATTAATATACAAATGTCTTATCAATACCGATTAAGGGCAATTTCTGTATTCAAAGAATAGTAATGCAGATAGCAAAATGGATCAGAAAATCGAATAGGCCGGGAACTAATCTACTCCAGTTTTATTCAAAGGAAATCTGGAACCAGGAAAGACAGTGATTAAAAACCTGTAATATTTCACAGCTGTCATTGTATTGGAAGAAAGCTAAGGTAACTCGAAATACATTTAGCACAGAGGATAGAGAGAAAAGATAAACTGAAATAGACTTAACATTAACTACGGACAGTGACAAGCAACCATTTTATAACCCAGGTTGTGAGAAAGTTTGTTTTTTTATTGAAGTTTGATGATGTTACATCCTCTGGTATTTGTTGGTCTATACTGTAGTTTTTGAAACACTATAGAGCCATTTAGTTACCCTATAACCTGCTCGGGTCACAGTCTGGAAATAAACATTTTGAACTTAAACTCTCGAAATAGATCAGTTAGTTTCCAATTGTGTCTGCCTCAGAATTTAAATCCAAAGCCCATGAAAATGATAGCTGTAGTTGTCTGCACCCTGACAAGTTCGATATTTGAGGACAGATGTGATCAAAGCTGGTCAGCTGGGTGAGGTACCAGAGGGCAGTTGGTCAAGGTGAAACTGTCTCCAACCTGATTCTCTCCTTAAGGAAAGAGAACTGGAGGAGGATCAGGGAAGGACAGCCCACAAACTCCCTTCTGTTTCTGTTATATGAATAAGAATATGATTACCAAATTGGATATTGGTTAGATTCTTTTTAAAATGTGTAAAACTCCAAAGGGTTACTCCACAAGCAAAAGGCAAACTAATTACAAATTTGGACAAAGACTACTATAAATGTAAATTTTGTATAAAAGTTGAATTTTAGCTAATACTTAGGCGAAAGAAAAATATTATTTAATTCCTGATCTGCCATGGTCATCATTAACCATGAAAACTGAAAACAAAAATCTATTCTGCACATTGTCTCCATGTTGCAGTCTCTTCAGTCATGGACATTCAAAACTGACAATAGGTGTAATAAGCACTGAAAGTCCTAGATAACACCACCGAATAGAATATCAACTACTGAAATGTTTCTGTAAAATATTCGATCCTCTCTGCTGCAGTATTTATTGTTCACTCAGTTTTGGAGTAACACTGTGTCATTCAGTACAAATGCTGTGCATCAGCAGCAGCATAAAGCAACTTTACGAAAAACCAAAATATATGAATCATGTAGAAACCATTTGCCAAGGCCACTGTAACTCATACAGTTAGCTGACAGCAGAAGGTCTACTAAAAGTATGCCTGTGGATCACAATGCAACAGGGTCTGAAGTTCTGCCGAAGGGTCATGAAGACTCGAAACGTTAACTGATTTCTTCTCCGCCGATGCTGCCGGACTTGCTGAGTTTTTCCAGGTAATTCTGTTTTTGTTTTGGATTTCCAGCATCCGCAGTAGCTTTTAGCTTTTTGTTTTTATCTTTGGGTCTTAAGAGAATTTAAGTATTTTTTTATTATTCATTCATGGGATGTGGGCTTCGCAGGCTGGGCCAGTATTTATTGCCCATCAATAGTGGTGAACTGCCTTCTTGAACCGCTGCAGTCCATGTGGTGTAGGTACACCCACAGTGCTGTTAGGAAGGGAGTTCCAGTATTTTGACCCAGCGACAGTGAATGAACGGCGATATATTTCCAAGTCAGGATAGTGGGTGACTTGGAGGGGAAGTTCCAGATGGTGGTGTGCCCATCTATCTGCTGTCTTTGTTCTTCTAGATGGTAGTGGTCATAGGTTTGGAAGGTGCTGTCTAAGGAGTCTCGGTGAATTCCTGCAGTGCATCTTGTAGATGGTACACACTGCTGCTACTGTGCTTCGGTGGTGGATGGAGTGAATGTTTGTGGATGTGGTGCCAATCAAGCGGCTGCTTTGTCCTGGACAGTGTCCAGCTTCTTGAGTGTTGTGGGAGCTGCACTCATCCAGGCAAGTGGAGAGTATTCCATCACACTCCTGACTTGTGCCTTGGACAGGTTTTGGGGAGTCAGGAGGTGAGTTACTCGTCGCAGGATTCCTAGCCTCTGACCTGCTCTTGTAGCCACAGTATTTATGTGGCTAGTCCAGTTCAGTTTCTGGTAACCCCCAGGATGTTGATTGTGGGGAATTCAATGATGGTAATGCCATTGAAAGTCAAGGGGCGATGATTGGATTCTCTCCTGTTGAAGATGGTCATTGCCTGGCACTTGTGTGGCACAAATGTTACTTGCCACACAAGCCTGGGTATTGTCCAGGTCTTGCTGCATTTGGACATGGACTGCTTCAGTATCTGAGGAGTCGTGAATGGTGCTGAACATTGTGCAATCATCAGTGAACATCCCCACTTCTGACCTTGTGATGAAAAGAAGGTCATTGATGAAGCAGCTGAAGATGGTTAGGCCGAGGACACTACCCTGAGGAATTCCTGCTGTGATGTCCTGGAGCTGAGATGACTGACCTCCAACAAGCACAACCATCTTCCTTTGTTCTAGGTATGACTCAGATCAGCAGAGAGTTTTCCCCCTGATTCCCATTGACTCCAGTTTTGTTAGGGCTCCTTGGTGCCACACTCGGTCAAATGCTGTCTTGATGTCAAGGGCAGTCACTCTCACCTCACCTCAGAAGTTCAGCTCTTTTGTCCATGTTTAAACCAAGGCTGTAGTGATTTATTTGTAATGATTTAGCCTATTTTGATCTTTTCTCCTACATAATCCCCTCCACCCACCCCACCCCCACTAGGGCCATCTGTCACTTGATCATCCTGCTTTCTACTCTTAATGTCACCATTAGCACCTCCTTTAGCCAGTATCACCACAATCAACACTCCTTCGACCTTTTGTTTATGACATATTTTGCAATCTCTCCTTTGCCTCCACCTATCACTGGCCTTCTATCCAGCTTCACCTGTCCCACTCCCCCTTAAACAGTATATATTTGACCACATTTCTACTTTGCTTTAGTTCTGAAGAAGAGTCACCTGGATTCGAAACGTTAACTCTGTCCTTGTTCTCCACAGATGCTGTTAGACCTGCTGAGTTTTTCCAGCAATTTTTGTTTTTGTTTCAGATTTCCAGCATCCACAGTATTTTGCTGTTATCTGTAATGATTGATGTTTGCTAGAGATTACCTGCTGTTTTATATCATGTCAGTGAAGTGACAATAAGGGCAACACTAAGTGCTTTTACTTCTCTTTTGCTTCTACACCACTAAACACAGACTGACAGCAGGGATATATGACCACTGTATGTAATGATAAAAAGAAAAACATTAAGATAACTGTTTGCTGTCACCATTTCAAACTGCTGAACGATTTAATAATAGTAAACAGCTAAAATCAAAATTAATTTGAAGGTCAATAGAAGCTGAAACTTGAAAGTATAACTGATAGTTCAGACAGATGGATCCAACAAATCCAAATATTAAAAATGAGACAACATCACTGAGCAAGGCAAGTGCCTTCCTGTAGCCACTTGGAGGATTTGGTTCAGGAATAAATGTTGGCCAGGACACTAGAATAACCCTTTCCCTCTTCAAATATAGCGCTGATTGTTTACATCCAATTGAGAGTTTAAAATATCATCCAAAAGATAGCATCTCCAACGGTGCAGCACTCCCCCAGTATTGCACGGAAGTGTCAGCCAGGATTATGTGCTCAAGTCTCTGGAGTGGGACTTGAACCCACAACCTCAGAGATGAGAGTTTTAAAACTGAGCCAAGGTTGGCACCTAATAAAGAAGTGGCAGATCCAAATAAATGCCAAACTACCCAATTCACCCGCCAAGTCATTAAAAATTCCTGTACAATCCTCTTTTGCATACTAAGATTAAATTACATCTGCTCAACTAAAATCATCAGTATTTTGGATTTTATAACAATACTGTTGTTTTAAACCATATTTAGGGAGATGTTTAAAACATTGTATTTCTGAGGTAAGACTAACTACTTTAAAAACCAGTCATAATCCTCTCATTACACATTACTTAACTAATGAAGATTTTCCATTTTCATAAACACCTTCAGAACATGAAGAATTAGCCTGAGGTTCACTTTGTGCTGTTCAGTGGTTACTGAAGAAAGCCAAATTCCCATTAGTCAATGCGCTGATTGAAAAATTTCAATCTGAGTTCCAGATTAAAAGTACATTCTAGAAACAATTCTAGAAATGTGAATGACATGATATTGTCAGATTTCTTGCACAAACTATAAGAACAGGTGTTGCAATATTGGTTCGTAAAGGCAAACCGGATTCTTTTTTAAAAAATGGTTTCAATACAGACAAAACCTAAAGACTGGATTACTCAGCAGACCAGGTGGCCCGGTGGTTAACACCATTTCTTTCTGCAACAAGTACCTCTAGGGACATGTTTCAATGAACTGTATTTTGGGAGAAAAAGTCACTGAAACTTATTTTTTTTAAAGTATTGCTTTCTGAGGTGTTACACATGCACCAAGCCCAAAGGCAAGAGCAGGAATATTAGAATTGAAAAGAGAAAATGAAATGCCCATAGCAAAACTGTTTTTGCAAAATGTTGTAACTGTACAAATTATACATGTGCCATAGGATAGAGTAATAGAAAGTGGTGTAACTCAAAAGTGGAAAACACACGGGACCCTGATGGCAAGCAACCTTGAATATGTAAAGTCAGACAGGAAAGAGCAAAGGCTCTGAACACAGCCTTCCAAACATGCAAGGATGTTTGCTTGTGCCAAAGGACAAGAGTATTCCTAAGGCGGACACTTCAGTAGCGTACTGAGAGAGCACTGCACTGTCGGATGTGCCATCTTTCAGCTGAGACATTAAACTGAGAACCCATCTGTCTGCTCAGGTGGATGTAGGAACATAGGAGCAGGAGTCGGCCATTCGGCCCTTTGAGCCTGTTCCGCCCTTCAATAAGATCATGGCTGATCTGACTGTGGTCTCAACTCCACTTTCCTGTCTACCCCACATAACCCTTGACTCCCTTGTCTATCAAAAATCTGCCTAACTCTGCTTTAAATAAATTCAGAGACCTAGCCTCCACTGCTCGCTGGATAAGAGAACTCCATACAGCAACAACCCTTTGGGAGAAAAGGTTTCTCCTCATCTCTGTCTTGATAGGGAGACATCTTATTTTTAAACTGTGTCCCCTAGTTTTAGTCTCCCCCACAACAGGAAACGTCCTCCAGATATCCAAAATATCCAGTCCCTACAGGATCTTATATGATTCAATAAGATCACCTCTCATTCTTCTAATCTCCAATGGGTACAGGCCCAACCTGTTCAGCCTTTCTTCGTAAGACAACCCCTTCATCCCAGGAATGAGTCCAGTGAACCTTCTCTGAACTGCCTCTAAAGCAATTCTATCTTTTTTTTTAAATAAGGAGACCAAAACTGCACATGGTGCTCCAGATGTGGTCTGTACAAGGCCTTGTACAGCTGCAGTAAAACTTCCCTGTTTTTATATTCCATTTATCTTGCAATAAATTCCAACATTACATTTGCCTTCCTAATCACTTGCTGTACCTGCACACGAACTTTATGTGATTCATGGACCAGGACACCCAGGTCCCTCTGTAACCCCGAGTTCAGTAATCTCCCTCCATTTAAATAGTATTCTACTTTTCTATTCTCCTTGCCAAAATGAACAAGTTCACATTTACCCGTGTTATACTCCATCTGTCAAATTTTTTGCCCACTCACTTAACCTGTCCATATCTCTTTGCAGACTCTCTACCTCCTCTTGACAACTTACTTTCCACCTGTCTTGGTGTCATCGTCAAATTTAGCTACCATACATTCGGTGCCTTTGATATAGCTAACAACAAAGAGACTTCTGGATAAGTTCAAGGCACACAGTATTAAAGGGAATGTGGTGACATGGGACACGTTAATGTATGAGGATGTTATAGTGGTATGCATTTGTCTGTATTATATATATTGCAGGCATAGACATTGTATAGTGGCATGATTTCAACTTACAAACATCAAAATAGGAAGCCGAAACGTCGACTCTTTTCTTCTCCACCGATGCTGCCAGACCTGCTGAGTTTTTCCAGGTAATTCTGTTTTTGTTCAAAATAGGAAGCATGGTTAACTTTGGAACAGTCTATGTGAGTCAGAGTGCAGTGGATGCCGGGATGCTGGATAAATTTAAGGAGGAGATAGACAGATTTTTAATTAGTAACCGAGTTGAACGGTTATGGGGAGAGGGCGGGAAATTGGAGTTGGGGCTGAAATGAGATCAGCCATGATCGTATTGAATGGCAGGGCATTCTCGAGGGGCTGAATTGCCTACTCCTGCTTCTAGTTCTTACGTTCTTATGTCCAGGAAGACAAAGGCAGGTTAGTAAACTGAATGGGCTGATGTCAGATGAAATTTAATCCAGAAAGATGAAGGCTTATACAGGATGAATAAAGAGAGCTTTCTATATGTATTAAATGGTAAAAGATATAAATCAATGTTTGGAAAAAGAAAAATGTACAGGGAATGAACAAAGGGCTGAGACTGTGTGCATTGCTCTTTCTGAAAGGCAGTACAGGTAAAATTCACCATACGACATCCTTCTGTACAGTATAAATTATGATTCTACAGTGATTCCTGAATGATAGTGATCACCTGGAGCTCATTAGAACCCATGGGACTTTGTGAATAAATATAAGAGAATCTCGGCCGAATCTTATCCACTAACAGTATCATGTCACCGTTCCTTCACCGTCACTGGGTCAAAATCCTGGAACTCCCTCCCTAACAGCACTGTGGGTGTACCTACACCACATGGACTGCAGCGGCTCAAGAAGCAGCTCACCACCACCTTCTCAAGGGCAATTAGGGATGGGCAATAAATGCTGGCCCAGCCAGTGAAGCCCACATCCTGTGAAAGAGTAGAAGGTGTGCACTCTCCTGAAGGCAGAGAGATCATTAGGGTTTGGTTTTACCAGCACCTGGTGTCATTCTGTGTGGACAGGGTTGGGCAAGTGATTGGGGGGAAGATGCTGAAGAGTGGAGGGTATCTGAAGCCTGATCCTGCTCCATATCCAAATCCTGTTTCTGCTCATGATCCAGATCCAGCTCCTGATCCTCGTCCTGCTGCTCCTAATCCTGATCCAGATCTTGCTCCTAATCTTGTTCCTAATCCTGATCCTGTTCCCACTCCTGCTCCTGATCCAGATCCTGATCTAGATAGCACCTGATCCAGCTCCTCCTTCTCCTTCTGATCCTTTTCCCACTCCTGATCCTAATCCAGGTCCAGGTCCTGCTCCTAGTCAATCTCCTGCTCCTGATCGAGCTCCTGATCCAGCTCTTGTTCCTGATCCTGTTCCTGATCCAGATCCTGTTCCCACTCCTGATCCAGCTTCTGATCCAGATCCTGATGGTTCTCCTGATCCTGTTCCCGCTCCTGATCCTGATCCTGATCCAGGTCCTGATCCTGATCCTGATCCTGGTCCTGATCCTGATCCTGGTCCTGATCCAGGTCCTGATCCTGATCCTGATCCTGATCCTGGTCCTGATCCTGGTCCTGATCCTGATCCAGGTCCTGTTCCAGATCCTGATCCTGATCCTGATCCTGGTCCTGTTCCAGATCCTGGTCCTGGTCCTGCTCCGGGAGTATTTAATCTATTATTTGTTGGGGTTTGAGGACTCAGACGGCTCCAAGCTGCAGTTTGTTGTTAATGAGCCGTTACTATAATCCTGCTCTATAATTAATATAATAATTGGAGTTTGTGATGAACATTTGAATAATTTTGGAGTTTGCTGCTCTCTTACCTTCTGTCCTGTCGCCTAGCAACGCCAAGTGGGCGGGGCTGGGCCCGGGGCGCTGGGCATGCGCCGGGGGCGCGGGGAATGCTGGGAGCTGTGGTCCTGATGGGCGGAGTTGGGAACTACACCTCCCAGTAGGCAGAGCGGCCTGTACCCACCGGAAATGGGCCCACCTAACAAATCAACTGTCTGAAAATTGGTTCCGGATCCCAGGGGAGCAAGTGGGGAGCAGATGTGTCATCTTATGTCTCTTATAGCATTCCATAATAAGATGATGTATCCTATAAATATGTTGAATATATTGTTATATCCAATGCTCCCAAATAATTAATCCCACAAATATCACAGTGGATTGTAAAGATGTGGTATACCAAAGAGTAGAGACAAGGCAAGAGAGAAAGTATTGATGTGGAAATGATAAACAAGTGGTGACATGAAGGGTCAGAGAGTAAATCTAAGAGTAAATCAGCAGATGGGGCTAGAGGTTACAAAAATAATAAAAGGACAAAACTTAAGGCCCTGTATCTAAATACACATAACAATCGAAACATAACAGATGAACTGATAGTGCAACTGGAATAAAAAAGCACAATCTAATAACCGTTACAGAGATGTGGCTGCAAGATGACATAGATTGGGACCTGAATATTGAAGGGTATGTGATATTTAGGAAGGACCGGGAGCTAGGAAAAGGTGGATTAATTAAAGATGATATTAGCACATTAGAGAGAGATGATCTAAGTTCAGGAAACCAGGATGTAGAAGTCGTTTGGGCAGAGATGAGGAATGATTAAGGTATGAAGTCACTTGTGGGAGTGGTGTACAGGCCCCCTAACAATAATCACATAGTAGGACAGGATATCAAAGAAGAAATAATGGGAGCTTTTCAGAAAGGTACAGTGATTACCATGGGGGATTTTAATCTACATATAGACTGGAAAAATCAGATAAGCAAAGGTAGCATACATAAGGAGCACATAGAATAGTTTCGAGATAGTTTCTGAGAACAGCACGTTCTGGTACCAATCAGAGAGCAGGCTATACTAGACCTGGTATTGAGTAACAAGATAGAATTAATTGAGAACCTCATAGCAAAGGCATCCCTAGGTAGCAGTGATCATAATATGACTGAGTTTTACATTCAGTTTGAGGAAAAGAAGAGTGGGTCTAAGACTAATAGTTTAAACTTAAATAAGGGCAATTATGAGGGCATGAAAGCAGAGCCAGCAGAGGTGAACTGGAAATTCAGGTCAAGAGATAGACCAATAGAAATACAGTGGTGGACATTAAGGGGGATATTTGAGAATACACATAATAGATACATTCCAACAAGAAAGAAAAATTCCAAGGGAGGACCCACCATCTATGGTTAACTAAAAAAGTTAATGATAGAAACAAACTTAAAGAAAAAGCATATACTTGTGCAAAGATGTGTGGCTGGTCAGAAGATTGGACAGAACATAAAAACAGCAAAGAATTACAACAAGATTAATAAGGAGAGAGAACCTAGAGTACTAGAGAAAGTCAGCTAGAAATATAATGACAGAGTGTAAGAGTTTCTGCAGACACTTAAAAAAGAAAAGAGTTAAAGTAAGTGTTAGTCCTATAGAAAGTGAGTCCGGGGAATTAATAATGGAAAATAAAGAGATGGCAGATAAATTGTACAGGCATTTTGCATCGGTCTTCACTATAGGGGATACAAGTAACATCCCAGAAATAGCTGTAAGTCAGGAATTGGAAGGGAGGGAGGAATTCAAGAAAATTACAATCACCAGAGAAGTGGTACTGAGCAAATTGTTGCAACTGCGGGCAGACAAGTCCCTGGGTCCTGAACTTCACCCTAGGGTCTTAAAAGAAGTGGCTAGTGAGATCATTGATGCATTGGTTTGAATTTTCCAAAATTCCCTCGATTCGGGGAAGATTCCATTAGATTGGAAATTAGCAAATGTAATTCCTTTATTCAAAAAGAAAGCGAGACAGAAAGCAGAAAATTATAGGCCCGTTAATTTCATATCTAATATAGGGAAAATGTTAGAAGCTATTATTAAAGACGTTATAGCAGGGCACTTAGAAACATTCAACTTTTTACAATTTATTTAGATGATTTGGATGAAGGGACCAAAGGTATGGCTACTAAATTTGCTGATGACAGAAAGATAGGTAGGAAAGTAAATTGTGAAGAGAACATAAGGAGGCTACAAAAGGTTGGAGATAGGTTAAGTGAGTGGGTAAAGATCTGGCAAATGGAGTATATTGTGGGAAAATGTGAAATTGTCCATTTTGGCAGGAAGAATAAAAAAGTAGCATATTATCTAAATGGTGAGAGATTGCAGAGCACTGAGATGCAGAGGGGCCTGGGTGTCCTAGTGCATGAATCACAAAACGTACAGTAAGTCATTAGGAAAGCTAATAGAACATTATCGTTTATTGCAAGGATAATTGAATGCAAGAGTAGGAAGGTTATGCTTCAGTTGTACAGAGTGATGTGGAATTCCCAGTGCCTGAAACAAAATGGGAAGTTCTGAGCTCTCTAGGCATGAGTGGATTTTATTGGAAATTCGTGCCAAACTTTAACAATGTAGCTACTCTGCTGACTGGATTGCTAAAAAGGAACAGAAAATTCCAATGTACACAGGAGTATCAGAATGCATTCGACAGCTTGAAAGGTGTACTAACAATTTCACCTGTTCTATCAGCACCTGATTATACAAAGCAGTTTAAGTTGGCTATTGATGCCAGTGATATTGGTATTGATGCCAGTGATATTGATATTGATGCCAGTGATATTGATATTGATGCCAGTGATATTGTTATTGATGCCAGTGATATTGGTATTGATGCCAGTGTTGTGGGTGTTGTTGCTGTGTTGCTACAAGAAGATGAACCAGGCATTGAGAAGCCGATAGGGTATTTCTCACAGAAGTGGAATGTACATCAGAAGAAATTTTCAACTGTAGGGACAGAGACTTTAAGTTTGGTGTTAGCTTTGCAGCATTTTGAAGTGTATGTTGCAAACAATTATTCAGACACAGTTATATATACTGACCATAATCCTGTGGAGTTTCTGGAAAAGTTTTGGAACAGAAACAATGGGCTGTTTCAGTGGAGTTTATTATTGCAACCATTCCATTTACAAATTATACATGTGGCTGGATGAAAAGATTTGATTGTAGAAACATTGTCAAGAATTTAGAATTCAAGAGAACTTGGATATTGGCAAATGGAGAATGGACTGGAATGAACTCTATTTTTAACCAAGACTTGTATATATTTTCATGGCTAACGCATGTACACTGTAGTGTAATAGTTCTGTCTGTATAATGTTAAATGTAGTAAGAGTTAAGAGATAGGTTCAAAAACCTTCTTTTTGGAATTATGATGGTTCATTTTTTGCTAAGGAGGGAAATTTGAGAATGGATGTTATTTTTATATTTTTGGGGAATATTATGTTATTCTGCAAAGAAGACTGTGTGTGTGTGTGTGTGTGTGTGTGTGTGTGTGTGATTTAATTCAACTTGGCAAGAGATTGATATGAGCCAGGTTGCCTGGGGGGTTTAAAACATGAAAAGGATGGAAGTGTTAGGTTGAGGTACAAGTGAATAGGTCAGGTCTAACATTTGCATTTTTAGACAAATTTAGAGTTTATTTGAATATCAAAGGGGAGTCAGAGGTATTAAGAAATGTTTGCATCTTGCAGGAGTTCCATAGATAAATAGTAATGGGGACATTATATTTTATTGACCCGAAAGCAAAGACAGAGACATAAAAGATTTTATATTTGGAAGGATTTGAGTTTCAAAGAGGTGTGGGAACAATGGAACTAGAGATGAAATGGGGGAAATAAAATATATTTTAGAGTTACTGTGGAGAGCTTAGATGGAGATAGCTGGAGCTGAGCTGGGAGTTGTTAGCTCTGGGCTGGGAGGAGATGCAGTTTGAATCAGCCATAGAATCAAGTCAGAAAAGCATTGGGCTACAACAAGCAGTTTTATTCTGAAGTGGATTCCACTGCAGAGTGGATGAGAGTAGTGGTCCTGTGTTATGCCTTTGCTGAAGCTACAGCAGTTTGCCTTGTGTAATATTACTGGATTTCTTTATAGTTAATATCTATAAGGGAGTGTTGCCTGGATGGTGGGTCTGACTAAGTAGAGAGTTTTTGGGGGAATGTTTTGTAAGACTAACCTTAATTGTGTAACTGTAATCTTGTGTGCTTAAGTTTTTTTATTCTTGTTTAATAAAACTTTTACTTTTAATTTTTAAAATCCCAAATGAGTTCCTGGACCTGGTATTGCTCAGATCAGCGCATCTTCTTCTCATTTTCAGAATATAAAATAAAAGTTTGGGGCCCATAAGCCAAGTTTCCCTCTGGGATTTGGTTTGTGCAGCAATTAACATCAGCTGCCTCATTGCATGGCTCTGGAGAAACCTTTTTACCCAAAGAGCGTGGAACTTCATTGCTACCATAAGGAGTTGTCAAGGTGAAAAGCATAAATTTATTGAGAGGAACGCTCACTAAGTACTCAGGAAAACAGAATAGAAGGACATGTGCTGAAAGGATTAGCTGAAGTAAAGTTGGGGCAGTCTCACATGGCTGATAAACACTGACATTGACCAGTTGGACTGAATGGCCTGATTCTCTGCTGTAAATTCAATCCAATTCAATAAGCTAAAGCTGACCAACAAGTTCAGGCAAGAGACACTCCATAAGTTGCAAACCACCATGGCTTCATTTACACCGTTTTATTTGTCTGAATGACAATTCACCTTCAACCCTACCATTACATTTGCTGAATTTGCACATTAAACTTGAATTAATCTCACAGGTTACTTGTACTAAAACCATTTAAGTGCCCTTTAACTGCATAAAATTACAGCATAATTGCAGTTGTTGACCTTCTGTAAATGATCAGGAGTTACTGACACATCTTATTTGAAATAAAAATTCTATGTTGAGTTGCTTGGAGAGGTGGGTGGTGCGGTGCTAAGGTGAGGGATTTATACCTCGTCTCTATGGAGGATATATTCCTACTTTTTTTTATTCGTTCTTGAGATGTTTGCCCAGGAAAAGGACTTTCCCAAGGCTAAGGTAAACCATGAGGCTGCTGGGATAATGGATGAGATAAAAGAGGAATTTAAGTAGATAAGCCACTTGGTAGGTGGGGTGCGTTCTAGTTTCCAAGGGCAGAAACGGTAGATACTGGCCGATTAAATACAGGGCTGGTGCCGCAGGGCTGGTGGATTATTAATGTTACATGCTTCTTTCAAAAAGGGGAGAAGGAGGGCAGTCAGGTTACCATGGGCAATGGGAAAGCATTTAGAAACAAAATCCATGGGAAAATTCACAACCAGTTGGACAAGTATGGACCAATAAGAGAGAACCAGCAGGGATTTGTTAAGGGGAAATCCTGTTTTTGTTTTGATGAGGTAACAATCAGGGTAGATGAGGACAGTGCATTTGATGTTGTGTACAGACTTCCAAATGGCTTTTGATAAAATAACACAAATTAGCAAATTTGAAGTCTATGGGAATAGACAGAAGCAGCATGGGTACAACATGAGGTAAGGGAATGAAAACAGAGCGTTCTAGTCAGAGGTCGCTTTAGGTCGCAGGGTGTACACAGTGGAATCCCCCAGCGTTCAGTACTTGGTGGGCAAAGCCATGGTGATGCCCAGCAGGGATCTGCAGCCTCCCAACCTCTTCCATCATGGGGATTATTCCCTGAACCCATTTCCCTGACACTGCAAACCAATTTCGCCTCCAGCTGATGTACGAGCAATCCATTTAGGGTCTCCAATGACATGGCTCTGCTACTGGAGAATTCCATTGTAACTTTTAGAACTACTGCCCCCAACACTGCCACACCCCCAATATCCCCCACCCCCATCCCCACCCCCCACCCCACCCCACATTCCAAAGGGAGAATAGTTCAAATACAAAGCATATCCTGAGCTGGAACTGGAGAGAAACAAAGTGAGCTGAATGAAGATTTATTGAAACTAAACTGCAGTAACCAGGTTAAAAGCGATTACAGCTTATGCATTACGAATAATGGATTTTTAAAAACAAAATAATCAATGTACAATGTTTTCATCATTTAATAGTAAAAGAATTTCATAACCTAAAGTAATTGAATTTTGAAATATAAAGTGAAGGTCATTTTAAATTGTTGATTTATCGGACAAATTATGGGGAAAACAACATCTTTGCACCCAGGAAAGAAGTTGCAGAACAGTTAGTTCCACATCATCACAATCCATAATAATCAATTCCCTGATAAATCTTTCAGTTCTAATGTTATTTTATATTTCTTTTCCTTTCGAAGGTATATCAGCTTTCTGCAGCAGCAATGTCACTGCAAATGGTTTCAGATTGCAGCAATTCTACGCTCATCTATCCGGGATTCTCGTTGTTCAATTTTCATGGCGAGGTCTTTTTCTTTGGTCAGAAAGGGTGGCCAAAGAGATCCTGTAGCACGGGAGTTTTTCTCCTTCATCTCAAAGGTCACATTCTCAAACTGAAAGCTGTTTCATTTTCGCCTGACTCATGCTACCTCCCTCCTCTGCGCTGCCCTGCAATAACTCATTACTCCGATCCCTCCGACTCAAACAGCCTTTTATATCTCATTCATGGTGGAAGAGATCCAAATAATGAATTACCTAATTCACTTTACTTCATGAGGGTTTACAGCAGCAGCGGTCACAAGAGAACATCGCTCTGCTGCATTGAGAAAAATCTTAAAGGAGATGTCCCTCAAGGAAGATATGGTCACAGCATCAATGTGATTCAGAACAAGGGACAGGCCATGTGTGTCTTGTTTGGGGGTAGATGTTACCGGCCTCCAGGGCAAAGAACCACAGAAAACTGGAACAGTGTAGTCGATTGTTTACCACAGGTTTTCCTGATTGATATAAACAGTGGGAACTGCACATCCCATACACTTCCAGAAATAGAAGATGGGTTTTCATTCCATGTCTCCATTGCAAAAATTGACACTGTCTACATATTGGGTGGCCATTCCATTGAAAACAATCATCGGCCTGCAAGGTTGCTTAGTCTAAAAGTTGATCTGTTCGGGACCAATCCAAGTGTACAGTGTACAATACTTAATGATGGCATCTCTGTATCAAGTGCAATAGTGACCCAGGCGAGCAAAGATGAATTCGTAATTGTTGGTGGTTATGAATCTGAGAACCAGAAGCGAATGATTTGTAATACCATCATTTTGGAGAATGATAACATTCAGATCCTGGAAAGGGAGCCTCCAGAATGGACAAATGATATTAAAGCAAGCAAAACCTGGTTCGGTAGCAACATGGGAAGCAGCGCTGTGTTAATCGGCATCCCAGGAGAAAGCAAGCACGACACAGCTGAGGCACACTTCTTCTATGTAGCAAATTTTGGACAGTTAGAGGAAGAAAGCCAAGCCTCTGCCAGCCAGGAATCCTTTACTGATCCGGAAGAATGCAGCACATTTGAAGATTCAGAAGAATTTAACTTTGAAGTGGAAGCTGATTGCTCTGATGATGCAGAGAACTTGGACAATGCTGATGAGGAAGGTTACTGGATTAAATGCAGCTCCACCTGTAAAATGAACGTTAACATCTGGGTGCCTTATTACTCAACAGAACTCAATAAACCTGCAATGATCTTCTGCTCCAGTGAAGGGGATGATGGACACTGGGTACATGCCCAGTGCATGGATCTCTCAGAATCACAGCTGATTCAGTTTTCTCAGGAAAACACAAAGTATTTTTGCAACGAGCATCATAGGGGAATTCGAACTCCACAAAAGAAAAAGCAGATAAAGCGAACACCAATAAAATCCCCACGTAAGAAATCGCCAGCAACACTGAAAAAGACGCCAATGAAGAAGAGCTTTCTGAAGAGACTGTTTGATTGAAACTGTGAGATTTTTAGTGTAAATGAGACTTGAAAATGATTGACAATTAGCAACAATTTAGAATTCAACATTTGGGGTCATGGCAATATTTGTGCATTCTGATATCTAGCTTATTTTAAACATATTACTGTACAAAAATACCCAGCATAGTTGCATAAGCTATGTATAATTGAATAATTGTGTGGACTATATATAATTGAATAATTGTGTGGACTATGTGTAATTGAATAATATGTATGCGGTACACAACAAACATTGGGCCAAAAGTCATCTCAATGTCAACATTGTATAGTCTACATGCACCAAGCTGTGAATTCTTTCTTGTTAAATAAAATACTGTCTATTTTCTTATTTAACAAAGTATGTAGTAGAAAGAGTGCAGAAAAGATTCACAAAAATAGTTCCAGGGATGAGGAACTTCAGTTATGTGGATAGGTTGGAGAAGTTGGGATTGTTTTCCTTGGGGAAGACAAGGCTGAGAGGAGATTTGATAGAGGTGTTCAAAATCATGAGGAGTCTGGACAGTGTAGATAGGGAGAAACCGTTTCCTTTGGCGGAAGGATCGAGGACCATAAGACAGAGATTTATGGTAATTGGCTTAAGAAGAAATGGAGACAAGAAGAGAAACTTTTTCACGTTGTGAGTTGTTAGGATCTGGAATGCCCGAGAGTGTAGTGGAGGCAGATTCCATTGAGGATTATTATCTGAAAAGGAAGAATGTGCAGGGTTACATGGAGAAGGCAGGGGAGAAGGACACTGTTTCTCCTTCAGAGACTCAGTACAGGCAGGATGGGCTGAATGGCCTCCTGTGCTGTAACCATTCTATGGTTCTATATTCTGTTGGAAATCGGAAATATTCAGCAGGTCAGGCAGCATCCCTGGAGAGAGGTTGATGACATTTCATCAGGACAAGAGTTCAGAAAGGTAGGAATAAAATGTTCTGACATTGACCTGAAACATTAATTTTCATGACCTGTTGTGTTTTCTCAGTATTCGCTGTTTTTATTTCTACTTCACTGTGAGTTGCACAAGATTCTCAGGGCAGGATTTTACGTGTCGGTGAGTGGGGGTGGGGCCCGCTTGCCAACGCTTAAAATGACATGCGGTGACGTTGGGGGGATCTCCCGATGTCACCGCGCCCCATTTAAATTTTCAGGAAGGCGAGCGGACAGCGAAATCAGCTGCGCACCCGCCGACCTGTCAATGGCCAATTGAGGCCAGTGACAGAGTCAATTAAGTCATTAAAGGGCCAGGAGCCCTGGTGCGAACTAGAAAAAACATGAAACCTCATCCACGGGCGGGCTGAGGTTTCATGTATGTTTTTTAAAATTTTAATAAAGTTTTTGTGAAAATTATGAACATGTCCCAACTCGTGTGACATCACATGAGGGGACATGTTTGGGAAATTTTACTTTTCTATTTTTAGGTTTTTTACATTTTGAGCCGATTTCCCTGAGGCTGCACTTAGCCTCAGGGAGATAAGTCGCTCTATCGTGCGCATGCATGAAAGAGCGCACTCTCGATTTTGGGATATCCCCCCCACCCGCACAGGGAGCACATAGCACTTCTGTGTGGACGTCACGCTGGGTGGGCCTTAATTGGCCCGCCCACGTAAAATGGCGCTGCACCCCCGATCAGGGCCACCAATCGGAAGTGCGTGCCCGCCATTCAACTTCCTCCCCGACAGGGGGAAAATTCAGCCCTCAGTGTTCAGGAGGCCAGAGTAGGGCACATTTATAAAGCAATAAACAGCATTATGTAAACGGGGACTGATATTTAAATGATGCTGTGCAGAAACATAGGAGGTTTGTTGTTGAACTTTTGCTATTTTGTAATTTTAGCTCTGATATTTCTTTGATGTCACTGCCCTGAACCCAATATTTGGTGCACAAAACAAGTTTGAAAGAACCTGATTGGAAATGTACTTTTGGTGCTATGCTTGTTAAAACAACCATTATTAACTTGACTTCTGTGGTGCTAATTCTATAAAGAAATAAAAATAATATTCACAAACTTGAGGGTTTTCTTTGACTTTAGTGGGACAATTATCAACACAAACTCTGATACACACCATTCCATGGGGAGTATGATGGAACATGACAATGTAACAGGCTGAAAGGAGCTGTGCTCTGTAGAAATTGAGATAATGTGACTATTCCCAAAATTTGGATCCATGCTGCACTCCGCTCAGTCCTCGATACATCCTGAAGATACTAAAAACAGTGGATTCTTTAATAAATTTCCATATACAATCCTTGTTCACACATTTCTGTTTTTTTGCTGTAGTTATTCTCCATTTAGCATTGCCAGTCATAGTTGCAAGAAAACTTTGCACCCCCTACAATCGAAAGTCACTCAGGCAGTGCAGACTCTACTGACACACCCAAGTCCCATTCAGCCATTACCCCTGTGCTCTCTGATCGACATTGGCTCCCAATCCAGCAACACCTCGATTTTACATTTAGAATTGGTGTGTTCAAATTCTCCCACTGCCTTGCCCCTCCCAATTTCTGTAGCCTTCTCCAGCCATCCAACTGCACCTCCCCACCCCATTCCCCCCATCCCGTCCCTGAGATCTCTGTGCTCCTCCAGTTCTGGCCTCTGGCTTTAATCGCTCCACCATAGGTAACTGTGATTAGCTTCCTAGGCTCTGAGCTCTGGATGTCACTCCCAAAGTTTCTGGTCACGGGTCTTTTATGTGGTTGGTATCAACAGGCACCAAGCCACAGGCTGCGAGTGGGTTCACCAATGACTGCTGTTTACAACCTGGCCAGAATATCCAGATGAGGTTTGACATGGAGAAGGTTGGGTATGTATGAAGGGATCAAAAAAGGCAATGAGCCGATTAGCAAATAAAACAACTTCATTGAAAACAAAGGCAGAGGAGATCATCACCGACTGAAATACAGAGATGGAGAGATGCATGGAACATTACTTTGAGTTGTTCTCTAGAGAGAAATCGAGGAACCTGTAGGCACCATCAAAAACCAGCCTGCCATAGCAGAGCTGGATAGTGAAATCACAGTGAAGGAGCTCAGCAAAAGCTATTGACTCGGTTGCCATGGATAAAGCTCCAGGTGATGATGCTATACAACCTGAACTCATCAAACACAGGAAACAGGCACAGCCGCCACACTATCTGCATGACCTTCCCTGTCTCTGCTGGAGGGAGGGGGCAGTGTCCCAGGATGGGCAGGATGCAATGACTGTGACCCTGTGCAAGAACAAGACAACCACAGCGATTGCAGCAACTGAGGGAACGAACAAGAGGGACCAACCTGCCTGTCGCAGATGCATCTGTTCAGACAGTATCGGTAGGAGTGACCACCACACAGTCATTATGGAGACAAAGTCCCGCCTTCACATTGAGGATACCCTCCATCATGTTGTGTGGCACTAGCACCATGCTAAATGGGATAGATTTCAAACAGATCTAACAACTCAAAGATAAAAGCAAAGAACTGCGGATGCTGGAAATCCAAAACAAAAACAGAAACAGAAATACATGGAAAAACTCAGCAGGTCTGGCAGCATCAGTGGAGAAGAGCACAGTTGACGTATCGAGTCCTCATGGCCCTTCAACAGAACTCAAGACTGGGCATTCATGAGGTGCTGTGGGCCATCAGCAGAAGCAGAATTGTACTCGACCACAATCTGTAATCTCATGGCCCGGCATATCCCCCACTCTACCATTACCATCAAGCCAGGGGATCAACCCTGGTTCAATGAAGAGTGCAGGAGGGCATGCCAGGAGCAGCACCAGGCAAACCAAAAAATGAAGAGTCAACCTGGTGAACCTACAACACAGGACTACATGCGTGCCAAACAGCAGAAGTAGCCAGTGATAGAGCTAAGCGATTCCACAACCAACGGATCAGATCTAAGCCCTGCTGTCCTGTCACATCCAGTCATGAATGGTGGTGAACAATTAAACAACTCACTGGAGGAGGAAGCTCCACAAATAACCCCCTCCTCAATGACGAAGGAGCCCAGCACATTAATGCATAAGGTAAGGCTGAAGCACTCACAACCATCTTCAGCCAGAAGTGCTGAGTGGATGATCTATCTCTGGAGGTCACCAGCATCATAGATGCCAGTCTTCAACCAATTTGATTCACTCCACATGATATCAAGAAATGGCTGAAGGCACTGGATACTGCAGAGGCTATGGGCCCTGACAATATTCCGGCAATAGTACTGAAGACTGGTGCTCCAGAACTTGCTGCGCCCCTAACCAAGCTGTTCCAGCACGGCTACAACACTGGCATCTACCCAGCTATGTGGAAAATTGCCCAGGTATGTCCTGTACACAAAAATCAGGACAGATCCAGCCCAGCCAATTACCGCCCCATCAGTCTACTCTCCATCATCAGTAAAGTAATGGAAGGGGTCATCATCAGTGCTATCAAGCAGCACTTACTCAGCATTAGCCTGCTCACTGACGCTCAGTTTGGGTTCTGCCAGGGCCACATAGCTTCTGACCTCATTACAGCCTTGGTTCAAACATGGACAAAAGAGCTGAACTCCCGAGGTGGTGAGAGTGACTGCCCTTGACATCAAGGCAGCATTTGCCCTGAGGAATGTGCCAGCCTTGACCAAGCAGGGTCAAACTGCCTGATTTAAATTTCACACAATGCTTGGCAGTTAGCTGTCAGTCATCATCAGTGATGCATTCTCCATGGCAACACCACTTGCCAACCAATCAGAACTCTCTTCCTCTAGGCCACAAATAGTTATCTTACCCCTTATATTGGTATTCTTGCGATCAGTTCAAGATGAAAAGCTTTGACATGTCTCTTTTTTCAGCAATAGACAAGTATTTACCAGGCTGAACGCATCGCCCCCAAGTCCCAGTGTGGTTTCAGAACTGGAGGTTTTACAATTGACATGATCTTCACAGTCCCACAGCTACAAGAGAAATGCCAAGAGCAAAGGAGACCGCTATATTTTGCCTTCATCGATCTCAGCAAGGCATTCGACCATGTGAGGAGAGGCTATCCATTTAAGCTGCTGGAGAAAATTGACTGCCCTCCAAAACTGCTCAATATGATCCCCTATTTCCATGACAACAAGATGGGTAAGGTCAGCATAGACAGGGAAACATGGGAACCCTCAGAGATCTGCAGTGGGATCAAACAGGGCTGTGTTCTGGGATCAACCATCTTTGGCACATTCTTGCAATTGTTACACCCTTGTTCATAAAAGAATGTAAAGATAAGTTCAACCACCACCAGCCAGTCAGTTTCACCTCAATGGTAGGGAATTTTCTAGAAATGAATTCAGGACAAAATTAATGGTCATTTGGGCAAATGCAGGTTAATTAAGGAAAGCCAGCATGGATTTGTTAAGGGCAAATTATGCTTAACTAACTTGCTGGGGTTTTTTGATAAGGTAACCGAGAGAGTAGATAAGGGTAATGTGTTGACGTGGTGTACATGAACTTTCAAAAGGCACTTGATGAAATGCCACACGACATGGGTGAGCAGCTGTTCCGGTTTTGCTGGGACATTCCAGGTTTTGAACTAGGCATCCCAGTGTCCCAACAGATTGCCAGATTTTCAGTTCCACTGAGACCCCTCCCCTTTAACCCACCCCTCGCATTCCATTTCATATTCATCGTTAACATACCTGGAGAATCTAATATAACTGATGTTAAGAGTAAAATCCTGTTAAATTGTAAATTGTGAATAGGGCCGAGCTGAAGCCACAACCAATCAGTGGGCCCGTAACAAAAGTCTTTGGCTGGTGGGTCATGTGAGGGAGCTGCATCCAATCAGAGTTACGGGTGCTGATGGGCACATTTGAGTGGCAGCAGTTTCAAATGGAGGTGTGGGTATGTGGGAGTGTGAGGGTGTGTGGGGTTGTGGGGGTGTGGAGTGTGAATGTTTGGGGGTGTGGAGGGTGGATGTTTGGGGGTGTGGGGGTGTGGAGGTGTTGATGTGTGGGGGTGTGGGGGTATGGAGTGTGGATGTGTGGGGGTGTGGATGTGTGGGGGTGTGGGGGTGTGAGGGTTTGGAGTGTGGATGTGTGGAGGTGTGGGTGTGTGGATGTGTGGGGGTGTGGGGGTATGGAGTGTGGATATGTGGGGGTGTGCGTGTGTGGATGTGTGGGGGTGTGGGGGTATGGAGTGTGGATATGTGGGGGTGTGGGGGTGTGCATGTGTGGATGTGTGGATGTGTGGGGGTGTGGATGTGTGGGGGTGTGGGAGTGTGGATGTGTGGGGGTGTGGGGGTGTGGATGTGTGGGGGTGTGGATGTGTGGATGTGTGGATGTGTGGAAGTGTGGGGGTGTGGGGGTGTGGGGCTGTGGAGTGTGGATGTGTGGGGGTGTGGAAGTGTGGGGGTGTGGGAGTGTGGAGTGTGGAGTGTGAACGTGTGGGGGTGTGGGGGTGGATGTGTGGGGGTGTGGGGGTGGATGTGTGGGAGTGTGGGAGTGTGGGGGTGTGGAGTGTGAGGCTGTGGGGCTGTGGGGCTGTGTGGGTGTGAGGCTGTGTGGGTGTGTGGAGGTGTGGATGTGTGGGGTGTGGGGTTGTGGGGGTGTGGGGTTGTGGAGGGTGGATGTGTGGATGTGTGGGGGTGTGGGGTTGTGGGGGTGTGGGGTTGTGGAGGGTGGATGTGTGGATGTGTGGGGGTGTGGGGGTGTGGGGGTGTGGATGTGTGGGGTGTGGGGGTGTGGGGTTGTGGAGGGTGGATGTGTGGATGTGTGGGGGTGTGGGGGTGTGGGGGTGTGGATGTGTGGATGTGTGGATGTGTGGGAGAGTGGGGGCGTGGAGGCTGCTGTTGGCTGCAGAGAAATATGCAGACACCACAGACGAACTGACAGAAGACAGGCAGAGGCAGACACAAACCGACTGCAGACAGATAGACACAGACCCAGACACTGGCTGCAGCTAGACAGACAGAGACACAGACACCTACTGCAGACAGTGCAGGAGAAAGGAGGACCCAGGGGCAGTACCTGCCACCTAGATGACTACCCAGTCCAATCCAGTCTCTGGCTCCAGACCGAAGCAGGCAAGTCCTGAGAGAAATTTAATGTGACATCACAGGAAAATGGTTAAGTGATTGCTTTGAGAATATTTTTCTCATTTATCTTCAAAACCCATGCAAATTATCAGTAATTATAAGGTTTTATTGGTTGTTGTATTGTTTAATAAAAGTAGTAAAGGTTATTGGAAATAGCAGTGTTTATTCATTGTAAATTAATAAAAAGATAACTAAATTAAAAATAAATTAATTAACACATAATAAAGATGGTGGGACTGGTGATGTTTTGCGACTGCAGAATGTGGGGATCCTGGACAATGGGTTGCAGTGAGTTCTGCAGCTTGAGGATCTTTGGCTCAGAGTCATTGAGAGGGAGGCCAAGCTGCAGACAAAGTGATGCATCAGGGAGGGGAATGGTTGCCTGGATACTTTGTACCAGGATGTGGTCACGCTCCTTAGGTTAAAGTTTACTGCTTTGGTCAGTGGTCAGTGAAGGAGGGTATGACCAAGAGTAAGATAGGTGTGGGGACCCTGAAGGCCTGAGGAGCCTCAGCCTTTTCAATTGTCCAACAGGTTCAAGGTTCTTGCAACCTATATGGGTGAAAGCGGTGGCTGCAGGGTGGGTAAGCAAACTGACCGTGACACTGGAAGCCATTCAAGTGGAGGACGGGCAGTTAATAGGAATGTAGTGGTAGCTGGAGACAGTATACTCAGGAGGGTGGACATAGCTCTCTAAAGCCAAGAGCGGGAGTCCAGGTGGGTGTGTTACTAACCCAGTGTCAGGGTTCAGGTCATCTACTCAGGGCTAGAGAGGAACTTGTAGTGGGAATGGGAGGATCCAATGGTCATGGTTCATGTCAGTGCTAACGGCATAGGTAGAACTAGGAAAGAGGTTCTGTTGAGTGTGTATGAGTAACTATGAGCTAAAGTAAAAAGCAGAACTTTAAAGGGAATAATCTCCAGGATAATCCCTGAGCCACGAGCAAATTGGCATCGAGTAAATCAGGTTCATGAGTCAAATACGTGGCTCAAAGATTGGCGTGGGAGAAATGGGTTTTGATTCATGGGGTATTGGCACCAGTACTGGAGAAAGTGAGAACTGTACCACTGGGACAGTCTACCTAAACTGTGATTGGACCAGTGTTCTGATGAGTTGTACAACTAAGTAGTAGAGAGAACTCGAAACTAAATAGTGGGGGTCAGGGATCTGGTTTGGGAAGATGTGATAAGTTAAACAAGGCAAAAGAGCAAGGTAGGAATAGGGGAAATGATGATCAGAGCATGGCTGGATGGGACAGAGTGTACAAACCTAAGAGTGCATCAGCAGATAAGGCTAGAGGTTACAAAAATTGGGAAAAAAACAGAACTAAAGGCTCTGTATCTGAATGTACATAGCATTCATGACAAAACAGATGAATTGACAGCATAAACAGAAATAAATATGTCTGATCTGATAGCCATTACAGAGACATGGCTATAGGAAAACCAAGGCTGAGACCTGAATATTCAAGGGTACATGACATTTAGGAAGGACAGGAAGTGAGGAAATAGTGGAGGGGTAGCTCTGTTAATTTGGGATGACATTGGTTAATAGAGAGAGGTGACCGTATTCTGGAGATCAAAATGTAGATTTGGGTAGAGATAGTAAATAGTAAAGGTAAGAGGTCACTTGTGGGAATGCTTTATAGATCCCCTAACAGTGATGGCACTATAGGACAGGGTATGCAGGAAGAAACAAGCCCCAGGGCTGGTGAGAAACATACTACAATAACCATGGGTGTTTTTAATCTACATGTGGATTGGACAAATCAGATTGGCAAAGGTAACCTGGATGATGAGTTCAATGAGTGTTTTTGGGTCAGTTTCTTAGAGCTGCATGTTTTAGCACCAACCAAAGAGCAGGCTATAGTAGACCTGGTAATGTGCAATGAGACAGGATTAATTAATGAAGGTGCCCCTACGTAGCAGTGATCATAATATGATTGAATTTCACATTCAGTTTGAGGGAGAGAGAAGTGGATCTAAGACTGGTGTTTGAAACTTAAATAAGGGCCATTATGAGGGCATGAAGATAAAGTTGGCTAAAGTGAACTGAGAAATTTGGGTAAGAGATAGGTCAGTAGAGATGCAATGGCAGAAATTTAAGGAGATATTTCAGAATACTCAAAAAAGATATATTCCAATGAGAAAGAAAGATTCCAAGGGAATACTCTAAGGGAAGCTAGCTAGAAATATAAAAACAGTAAGAGTTTCTACAGACATTGAAAAAGGAAAAGAGTAGGTAAAGTGAGCGTTAGTCTTCTAGAGATTAAGAATGGAGAATTAATAATGGAAAAAAGGAAATGGCAGATGGACAGATATTTTGCATCTGTTTTCACTGTAGAGGATACAAATAACATCCTAGAAATAATTGTGAATCAGGAGGTGAAAGGGAGGGATGGAGGAGCTTAAAACAATTACAATTAGCAGGGAATGGGGACTGAGAAAATTATTAGAGCTAAAATCTGAAAAGTCCCTAAGCCCTGATGGGATTCACCTCAGGTTCTTAAAAGACGTGGCTGCTGAGATAGTAGATGCATTGGTTTTAATTTTCCAAAATTCCTGAGATTCTGAAAAGGTCCCATCGGATAAAATAACGGGAGAAACTCTAAAGCAGATGCAGGGACCGAGGGACCTCTGTGTTGTCATGGAAATATAATAATGTTCATAATATTATCGTAATTTATTGCAAAGGTAGGCTAACAGTGGGGTTTGGATTAGTTTCTCTGTGTGTAGGTGTATGATGTGGGGGGTGTGGTTTAATTGAATTGCAGGAAACTAGTCTGGGGGCTTTGATGTAACAGAAGAGAAGCTAGGATTGAAATGCTAAATATGTAAACATGGCTGGAGTTTTAGACTGTGAGGTGTGAAGAACATTTGTATTTTTAGATAAACCCGAGTAGTGAATTTCAAGGAGATGGTAAGGTGTTACACCTAGCTGACAGTGGCTTAGCCAAACGGTGTGTTTATTTTACCCAATTTCTTGAAATGTGTACAGGAGGACTTTTTAGGTCAATATGTAGAGGATCCAACAAGGGACAATGCAGTGCTGGACCTAATTCTGGGGAATGAAGCCGGACAGGTGGCTGAGGTGGTGGTGGGGGAGCATTTTAGTGATAGTGACCACAACATGGTACAGTTTAAGTTTGTTATGGACAAAGAAATCGACAAGTTGCAAAAAAATATTTTGGATTGGGAGAGAATAGATTTTAACAAAATAAGGCAGGATCTGGCCAAGGTAGACTGGGAACAGCTACTTGTGGGGAAATCTACAGAGGAGCATTGGGGAGCGTTCAAAAAGGAAATGGGGAGGGGACAGGCTCAACATGTTCCCTCTAGGGTGATAGGAAGGAGTAACAAGCCCAGAGAACCATGGATGACCAGAGATATTCAGGATACGATGAGAAGGAAAAGAGAGGCTTTTAGCAGGTACAAGGGGAGCAAATCAGCCATTAGTGGAGAACAGAAAGTGCAGGGTGGAGATTAAGAAAGCAATTAGGAGAGCAAAGAGGGGATATGAGAAGGCTCTGGCTGGTAAAAGTAGGGAAAATACCAAGATATTCTATAAGTATATCAATGGAAAGAAGATAACCTGGGAAAGAGTAGGGCCCATTAGGGACCAAGGGGGCAATCTATGGGTGGAGCCAGAGGACATCGCTAGAGTGTTGAACGAATACTTCACATCCATCTTCACCCAAGAGAACGAGGATGAAGGTATCAAACTTGGGGAGAGAGACTGCGAGGTTCTTAAGCAAATTGATATAGGGAGTGACAAGGGATTGGAGGTGTTGGCAGGCTTAAAAGTGGACAAATCTCCAGGTCTGGTTGATTTGTGTCCCAGACTGCTGAGGGAGGCAAGGGGGGAGATCGCAGGGGCTCTGACCCAAATTTTTAATTCCTCTCTGTCCACGAGGGAGGTGCCAGAGGACTGGAGAACAGCTAATGTGGTTCCGCTATTTAAGAAGGTTTGTAGACATAAGCCAGGGAACTACAGGCCAGTGAGTCTCATGTCAGTGGTAGGGAAACTATTGGAGAAAATTCTGAAGGAGAGAATCTATCTCCACTTGGAGAGGCAAGGTTTGATCAGGGATAGTCAGCATGGCTTTGTCAGAGGGAGGTCATGCCTAAGAACTTTGATTGAATTTTTTGAGGAGGTGACCAGGTGTGTAGATGAGGGTAGTGCAGTTGATGTAGTTTAAATGGATTTCAAAGCCTTTGACAAGATCCTACATGGGAGACTTATAAAGAAGGCAAATGCACATGGGATACAGGGTAATTTGATAAGATGGTTTCAAAATTGACATAGTTGTAGGAGACAGAGGGTGATGACAGAAGGATGCTTTAGTGACTGGAAGCCAGTGTCCAGTGGCGTACCACAGGGATCTGTGCTGGGTCCCCTATTATTCATCATTTATATAAACGACATAGATGACTATGTGGGGGGTAGGATTAGTAAGTTTGCGGAAGACACAAAGATTGGCCGGGTGGTTAACAGTGAGGTTGAGTGTCTTGGGCTACAGGAAGATATAGACGGGATGGTCAAATGGGCAGATAAGTGGCAGGTGGAATTTAACCCTGAAATGTGTGAGGTGATACACTTTGAAAGGAGTAATTTGACAAGGAAGTATTCAATGAACGGCACGACACTAGGAAGTCCTGAGGAACAAAGGGACCTTGGCGTGTGTGTCCATAGATCTCTGAAGGCAGAGGGGCATGTTAGTAGGGTGGTGAAAAAGGCATATAGGACACTTGCCTTTATCAATCGAGGCATAGATTACAAAAGTAGGGAGGTCATGTTGGAGTTGTATAGAACCTTGGTGAGGCCACAGCTGGAGTACTGTGTGCAGTTCTGGTCGCCACATTATAGGAAGGATGTGATTGCACTGGAGGGGGTGCAGAGGAGATTCACCAGGATGTTGCCTGGGATGAAACATTTAAGTTATGAAGAGAGGTTGGATTGACTTGGGTTGTTTTCATTGGAGCAGAGAAGACTGAGGGGCGACCTGATCGAGGTGTACAAGATTATGAGGGGCATGGACAGGGTGGATAGGGAGCAGCTGTTCCCCTTAGTTGAAGGGTCGGTCACGAGGGGACATAAGTTCAAGGTGAGGGGCAGGAGGTTTAGGGGGGATGTGAGGAAAAATCTTTTTACCCAGAAGGTGGTGATGGTCATGAATGCACTGCCTGGGAGGGTGGTGGAGGCGGGTTGCCTCACATCCTTTAAAAAGTACCTGGATGAGCACTTGGCACGTCATAACATTCAAGGCTATGGGCCAAATGCTGGTAAATGGGATTAGGTAGGTAGGTCAGGTGTTCCTCATGTGTCGGTGCAGACTCGATGGGCCGAAGGGCCTCTTCTGCATTGTGTGATTCTGTGATTCTGAAAGGCTACTGATAATATGAGTACTGTGGAAGATTTATATTGTGGAAAAAGTAAAGTTGCAAAGACATATTGGTACAATGGGATTTACATTAAAAAGGGAGAAACGTGTATAAAGGAGATGAGGTTATGTGTAAGGAAGGAGGTATTCTAAGATCCAACAAGTGTGAAAAGCCTCCAGCCTCTGTGTACCAAGCTGTTGTCTCCAGGAACTGAAGCTAAACGAATTCACTTTGAATATCATTGTCCAGGGTACTGTGTGCTTTGCCTGGGTCTATTCAAATCTATGTTGTTTTACTGTTGCCTTAATGGAGGTGTAACTTGGAGTCAGATTAATGTGGGGAGCTAGGAGTTATCATAGTAGTAATTTGTAGACCTATGTATGTGCTTAAAATCATTGCCTTTATTAATAAATGTTTAATTTAGTTTTGTAAAAAAACCTCTAAGACTTGGTGGACTTATTACTACTGAATTCAAGGCATGCATCTCGAAATAAAAATACAAATTGCAAAACAGTTGTGGCAGTTTCAAGTTTCCCTCTGGGATTTGAGCAGCTCAATATTTACCATCCACTGTGCCATAACAGTGTATATATGTACATAAGTCATTGAAGATGGCAGGGCATATTGAGAGAGTCATTAATAAAGCATATAGTATCTTGGGCTTTATTAATAGGGGCATTGAGTACAAGAGTAAGGAGGTCATGTTGAACTTGTATAAGAAACTAGTTAGGCCTCATCTGGAGTACTGCGTCCAGTTCTGAGCGCCATACTTGAAGAAGGACGTGAAGGCATTGGAGAGAGTACACAGGAGATTCACAAGAATGATTCCAGGGATAAAGAACTGGATCTATGAGGATAAACTGGAGAGGTTGGGATTATTTTTCCTTGAGAAAAGAAGGCTGAAAGGAGACTTGACAGAGGTATTCAAGATCCTGAGGAGTATGGACAGGGTAAATATTGAGAAACTGTTCCCACTCAAGGAAGCATCAAGAACTAATGGGCACAGATTCAAAGTAATTGGCAAAGGGAGTAAAAGTGATGTGAGGAAAAATCTTTTCACCCAGAGGGTGGCTGGAGTCTGGAATGAGCTTCCTGAGAGAGTGGTGGAGACAGGTTCCTGAGAGAGTGGTGGAGGCAGGTTCGATCGAGGTATTCAGAAGGGAATTGGATTGCTTCCTGAAAAGAGAGAATGTGCAAGAATATGGGGATAAAGCAGGGGAGTGTTTCACTTTTCTTCTCCTTTTCCTACTAGCAGGAGGGGCATCAGCACTGGTGTCCCTTCAAGAGATTCAAGAAGGCAGCTCACCACCAACTTCTCAAGGGCAATTAGGGATGGTCAATAAATGCTGGCCCAGCCAGCAATGCTCACACCCCATGAATGAATTTAAAAAAAAGTTCTCTCACATACACTGTAACATCATCATCTCCTGTAACATCCTGCACAAGGCATGTCATCAGCCCTTACTGGCGAGAACTCAGCACACAGAGCAGGCATGCACGCTTATGATCTGCTCTTGCAGCCATGTTGCTCACAGTCTATTCATCTGTCTTTATGCAGGACAATATCGCCCACAACAAGAGGGAGAGACCCCAGAACAGAGGGGGAATGTTGGAATTGAGGCCACTTTGGTCCAGCCAACCACTAATTATCTCTTCTCTCTACAGCCACCAGCAAGAAAAGGCACCAGGACAGCACCAGCCAGCCCATTTAGCCCCAGCTCCCAGAGCACCTCGGATAAGGATCCTGAGGATCCTGAGGGGAACCCGTCACTATGTTCATCTGCACCCTCCACCAGCGCAGAGACACACACCTCGGAGGGAACTAGTTCTAGAGCAGGCCTGGGGTCACGATCTGGTGAGCACAGCACAGAAGTAACTCCACAGAAGGTGGAGGCAGTGACAGCCGAGGTCTCCGACACTCGGAGGTCTGCTGGAGACCAGGCCACTGCTGAGTCCGAGTCAGATGACCAGCCTCTGAAATTGGCCCTGAGAGAAATGTTGAAGTCCCAAAAACAGGCAAGGGTACAGCAGGCAGGGTTGTCAGAGGTCGTCAACAGATTAGAATGAAGGGTGGAGGAGCCTATCCACGTTCTCTCTGATGTTGTGGCTCCAGCATGCGAGTGCATTGAGGTCACCAGTGGAAGATTGGCAGTTGCCACGGAGACACTGGTCCAGCAGTATCTGCTGGATATGCACTCAGGCCTGCCCACCATCGCTGTAGCTATGATTGGGATCCATCAGTGGCTAGGTGGATGGGGAACCTTGGCCTCCCTCCAGGTGCCCTCCCAGAACATCACGTGACCCTGATAGACAGCAGGAGAGGCTATACCTTCAGCTACTACAACATTCTTCAACTCAGCCTTGCCCTCCATGTCCTGAAGTGGTAATTATTTCGTGCCCCTTCAATCAGCCCAAAACCGCAGTAATCAACTCATCCCACAAACACTCAGACCCCTCCCCGGTGATTTTTTTCCAAGGTTATTTTTCAACTGTGTCATTCTATTAGCTGTTGAGACAATGCTGCTCTGGTTCTATTCCAAGACCAGCTTCCAACGCCTCCTAACCCCCTGTGACCCTCAGAATCCCTCCTATCATCCTGGAAGAACATCATGTGAAGTTTCCCTCCCTCCGATCACGCTCCTGCCTCCCCCTTTAACCTTGGAGCCCATTGTAGTAGTAGTTGATATCCTGTCCTCCCCCGGAACCGCTTTCTCTCAATGTCCCCATGCCCCATGTCGGCCTCACCCTCCCCATCAGAGGCCCAATGCACAGGGACCTACCAAGATACACCCCCCCATGAGAACATTGAGTGACCCCCTCTTAGTTACCAGTTCCCCATTTACAGGCTGAAGGTGCCTCAGCTGACTGTGACTGTGCAACCTGTGGCCCAGTACCAGGGCACCAGCCCCCAGGACTCAAATGTGTGAAGCATTGACCACTCCCTGCACACCATGCTGGGTACAACTGACAGAGTACTGACAGGCCCCCTCCTCCCTGGACTGGGACCAAGACATACGTACCAGGTACAGCCCTGTAGCATGGTGCACACTGCCCCAGGCTGCTCTGTCCGCAGCATACCAGAGCTGGCAGACAACCACAGCCGCAGTCAGTGAGTGAAAGCCCAGCTGGGAAGCCATAACCAATTCCGGGCACAGGGGCTGGAGCTAAGGCCTGAGCTGGGCTTCACCACCTTTCTCTGTTTCCCCTCCACCCCTTTCCAACCAGCCCAACCCCTCCCCCACACCAGCCCCTCACTTTAAATGCAATTACATTAACACCAATCTCACGATATAATGGCATCCTAAAATTATAATACTGAAAATCAGCAAAAAGGAATGCAAGCAATAACAACTAAGTCAAATTGGTCACAGGATTTTCACACTCATGATTATTAGATGATTATTTGTGTCATCAGATGACCTCCTGCCTTCAGCTGTTCCCCTCCCAGATTCCTGCCACTGGTCACCCAACATGGCGTTCATCATGGAGCTCACCATCCCAGTTTTGACTTCTGAAAATCTGACCACCCTACACAAAACAGACTTGTGAGCAAAGTTAGAGCTCGTGGAATAAAAGGAACAGAATCAACGTTGATATGAAATAAGCTGAGTGACAGAAACAGGGAGTAGTGGTGGACCTTTGTTTTCCAGATTGGAGGAAGGTTTGTAGTGGAGTTCCCCAGGGGTCAGTGTTGGGACCCTTGCTCTTCCTGATGTATATTAATGACCTAGACTGTGGTGTGCAGGGCATGATTTCAAAGTTTGCAGATGATACAAAACTTGGAAGCATTGTAAACTGTGAGGAGGGTAGTGTAGAACTTCAAATGGACATAGATGGGTAGGTGCACCCGACTAATGCTGTTGGAATGTGTGGAGAGTTAGCAAACAAAATTCAATATGGAGAAGTGTGAGGTGATTCATTTTGGCAGGAAGAACATGGAGCGAGAATATAAAACAAAGGGTACAATTCTAACAGGAGTGCAGGAGCAGAGGGAGCTGGCTGTATATGTACATAAATCATTGAAGGTGACAGAACAGGTTGAGAGAGTGGTGAATAAAACGTGCAGTATCCTAAGCTTTATTAATAGGGACAAGGAGTATAAAAGGAAGGAGGTTATGTTAAACCTGAAAAAACATTCCAGCCTCAACTGGAATAATGTGTCCAGTTCTGGGCACCATCAGTTCTGGACTAGCTATATAAATACTGTGGCTACAAGAGCAGGTCAGAGGCTAGGAATCCAGCAGCGCATAACTAACCTCCTGACTCCACAAAGCCTGTCCACCATCTACAAAGCACAAGTCAGGAGTGTGATGGAATACTCCCCACTTGCCTGGATAAATGCTGCTCTCACAATACTCAAGAAGCTCAACACCATCCAGGGCAAAGCAGCCCACTTGATCGGCAGCCCATCCACAAACATTCACTCCCTCCAGCACTGACGCACAGTGGCAGCAGTGTGTGTACCATCTACAAGATACAGTGCAGCAACTCACCAAGGCTCCTTAGATAGAATCTTCAAAACCCATGACCACTACCATCTAGAAAGACAAGGGCAACAGGCACATGGGAACACCACTACCTGGAAGTTTCCCTCCAAGTCACTCACCATTCTGACTTGGAAATATATCACAGTTCCTTCACTGTCACTGGGTCAAAATCCTGGAACTCCCTTCCTAGCAGCACTATGGGTGTACCTACACCACATGGACTGCAAAAGTTCAAGAAGGCAGCTCACCACCACCTTCTCAAGGGCAATTAGGGGTGGCCAATAAATGCTGGCCCAGCCAGTGACACCCACATCCCATGAATGAAGAAAAACACTTTCAGAAGAATGTGAAGACATTGGAGAGAGAGCAGAAAAGATTCATGAGAATGGTTCCAGGGTGAGGAACTTGGAGAAGTTAGGACTGTTTTCCTTGGAGAAGAGAAGGTTGAGAGGAGACCTGACAGAAGTGTTCAAAATCTTGAGGGCTCTGGACACAGTAGATATGGAGAAACTGTTCCCATAGGTGGAAGGGTCGAGAACCAGAGGGCACAGATTTAAGGTAATTGACTAAAGAAGTGATGGCAATATGAGGAAAATCTTTTTCATACAGCAAGTGGTTAGATCTGGAATACACTGCCTGAGAGTGTGGTGGAGGCAGGTTCAATCGAGACATTCAAGAGGGAATTTGAAAGGTTCTCAAAATTCCCACATTTTTCATATCATCAACAAGGATATGACTTTTGGACTTTTATGGCAGAGGATCCACCTGCTGAGTTAAGTGTAGAACCCTGCAGCCCATGAAGGCCTGGAACTGGACATGCCTGGGCTTGTTGAGTGCAGTGTGGATTGTTGCCTGTAACCAGACGAGAGGAGACAGAATACGCATTCTTCCCTTTAAAATAATCAACCCAGAGAAAGACTTCATCTTACACGAAACTAAAGTCCATCAAAATCTTGCATAAATAAACGCTACTAACTACTAAGGCAGGAAGGCCACAATCAATGCAATTATGCAAACCCATCAATACTCCACATATACAATGGCTTTCAGTTCAAGACTAGTTACGGGGGCAGGAAGACAATGATAAACATCATGCGAGCCCATTAAAAACAACGAGACAACAATCACCTGAAGAAGCCCAAATCAGACAAAGAAATAACCTTGATTTGGTTTCAGATAAGAATTTTGAAAAAAACAGTATAACTGGGCCAGCAGTTACGAAGGGGAGGCAGTTTTGCGCAGTGAGACAGAAGGGTGGGCAGTTTTGAAAGCGTACACAGGAGGATTAGCAGAGTTTAAGCAGGGAGCTGAGCCAAATGGAGGGAGGAGATCTGGAGGTTTGCAGACCCACAGGCAACATCACAGCGAGGGGCACGGGGTGGTAGGCTCAACTGAAGGCAACAAGGCCGCAACCACAGCCCTCTACGAAGATCGACCACCCACAACCGCGCCCTCCACCCAACGGAAGAACCTTCGCAGATTCCACAGACCAGGACCACGTGGGGATGGCAGGCCCCAGAGGACACAAAGAGCGTACCCCAAAACTGCAACCGGCTTACCTGGCTGGATTTCGAACTGTCAAGGAACCCTGGTTAGCGAGCATGATCCCTGACCTCTCCTAGTTCAGTTTAGTTAGGTTTTGGGGGTGGGACAAGGGTAAGGGGATTAGTAGCGTGATTTTCCCTCGTTATGCCGTGTGTTCCCCATTTTTAACTAAGTGTACTTTGTAGGTCTGTATAATCTCAGTGTAATCCTAATGTTATAAGTTCATTCGTGACTTCAATAAACCCAGTTTTTTTTCTTGCACCAAAACCAGTTGTCTGCTGCACTTTGTCACAACCCCAAAATAAGTCCAAGGTCCAGAACCCAGGGAGTGGGAGCGATTCGGACCACTCAGAAGTCAGAGGCAAAGCCGACACACACACCACCCCCTACAAATTGGATTATTCTCTGAAAAGGGGGAATTTGCAGGGATACGGGGAGAAGGCAGGAGAATAACACTGGGATGGGTGATGGCTGTACACCCAAAGATTGTCTACACGGTGAACTAGCCACTGGGTCACAACCACCTGGGTGTCCATACCTCCATTACAAGGTAACCTGCAAACAAGATAGGAAGCTGGTAGAGATCGACACTGACAACTGGGAGACAATCACCAATGGCCATGACCTCTGGAGGTTGACTGGAAGGGCAACGGAACAGACGAGCAGAAAGGGAAAGGTCAGCCAACTGGGAAGAGGACCCAGAGAAAGCAGAGGCCAGTGAATTGCACACCCTCTCAGCCCAGTGTCTTCCTCTGCAGTGAGTGTGACAGAGACGGCCATGTCAGAGTGAGGCCCCTGAGCCACACCAGGCGATGCTTCACACAGAGTCGACAACCATGGCGTGACCCACAAGACAGGAAGCTGCCAATGAATAAGGATTTAGTGTCAAATTTTGTTTGAAAGCGCCCCTGTGGAGCACCTTGGGACATGTAACTAGGTTAAAGGTGCTATATAAATACGGGTTTTTTTAAAATGAGAAACATTGCTCCTTACATCATCCACTGAAATGATACATGTTCCATCTCTAAGGTTTGACTGAGAAAGCATTCTATCGAGCACCATCAAACCAACAACTAGTTTATTTTACATAAAATAAACTATTTTTCAATATTCCTCAGGCATAAGAAAAAGAGATAATGAAGAATTTTGGGAAATAAACAGGATTAGGCTGGAAAACAGACAACTGGAGTTTCTTCCATTGGATGGGTTTGATCGGGAGCTGCAGCTTCAGGGACATCCTTAGACAAGGGCAGCTCAGAATTATTTACTTCAACAGAGACATCAGGTTTGTCTGTTCTTTGTCAATCTGTCACCTCAGAGATTAAAGGTTTGACTTTGATTGCAGGTGGAGTAACTGGTTGTTGGAGAGTGTGTCTCAACTTCTGAGGTGATCCACGTCTTTCCCAACAATCCTGTTTTCCACTTTTCCAACCTGGTCCAGTTGCAAAATTTGGTACAAAAACTGTTTCTCCCACAGTAAATCCTTAACCTTTACTGTGAACATTATAATTCACTTCCTGACTCCCTTGGCTTCTCTCCACCATCCCCTTTAAATTAGGGAATACTAGACTCAATCTTGTGTGAAGTCGATGCTTCATTAGCAATTCAGAAGCTGTTAAACCAGTGGGCGCATGAGGAGTTATACAATAGCTGAACAGAAGTCTTGAAATTTGTGTTTCTAACATTCTCTTGGATAGTTTCTTCATGCCTGTTTTAAAGGTTTGTACTGCTCTTTCTGCTAACCCACTGGACAAGGGTTGTTACGGTGCTGCTCTGACATGTTTAATCCCATGTAGATTCATGAATCTTTGGAATTCGGTGCTAGTGAAAGCAGTACCATTGTCTGACACAATAACCTCAGGTAAACCATGAACACTGAAACTTTGGGGTAGTTTTTCAATGGTTGCAGACAATGTAAGTGATCTCACTTCAAACACGTCCATACACTTTGAATGTACGTCAATGATCACAAGAAACATGGTACCTAGAAATGGACCTACATAGTCTATTTGTGCTTTAACCCAGGGTCGTCCAGGCCACTCCTGTAGATGCACTGGAGCCGAAACAGGCAACTTCTGCCGTTGCTGACACTGGAGACAGCATTCCACCATTTTTTCTATATCACTGTCTATACCTGGCCACCAGTTATAACTTTGTATGAGCATCTTCATTTTTGAAATACCAGGATGCGCTCTGTGAAGTTCTTCCAATAAACTTCTTTACACAGAGAAAGCGACTCTTGCTCCCCATAACAAGATACCATTTTGACAACTCAGAATGGTTTTAATTCTTCAGAGACTTGTGCATTTGACCATCCTTGCAACACCTGTTCTCGGACTCTTGCTAAAATTGGATCCCGATTTGTCCAATTCTTTATCTGTCTTGCGCAGACTGGTGAGGAGTCCAGGAAATTCAACACAAGTACAACCTCTTGAGATATTGGAGCTTGTGCAATACTGTCTGGCAAAGAGAGATGACTGAGGGAGTCTGCATTTGTTATGTACACACGCAGGCGGTGCATAAAAGTGTATTCGTATGCCAACAAAATTAAAACCCATCTTTGAATTCTAGCAGAGGCTATTGGTGGGATTGCCTTATCTTCACTAAACAAACCTGACAGGCCTGACCTAAACAGACCTGACCCTATGGTGAAGTGTCGACTGTGCAACTATTGATGGAACTTCTTTACTCCAAACATGATAGATAAGCCTCTTTTTCAATTTGAGAGTAACCTTTCTCGCTTGCAGAAAGGGTTCTGGATACATATCCTAGCGGTCTTTCAGATCCATCCTCCATCTTGTGCGACAATACTGCTCCCACTCCGTAGGGAGATGCATCACAAGTGAGTATCAATTCTTTAGACAGGTCATAGTGCACTAGTAGACACGACAAGGCTTCCTCTTGCTGTGCCTTCCAGGACCATCTGTGCTTCTTCTTCAATAGTAAGTGTAAAGGAGCTAACACCGTAGATAGATTAGGCAAGATGCGACCATATTGGTTTACCATGCCCAAAAAAGACTTGAGCTCTGTGATGTTGGTAGGAGAGGGTGATTCCTTGATAGCCCTGACTTTCCCCTCTAATGGATGCAACCCTTGGGCATTCATTCAATGACCCAAATACGTGACTTCCTTTGCTTGGAAGGTGCACTTTTCTTTTGTCAACAAATGTCAGCCTCCAAAAATCTCCAGAACCTCTCCCAGGTTGGCCACACGTTCTGCTTCTGTGAATCCTGTGATCTGGGTGTCTCCCAGGAACACTACAACTCGGGGATGTCCTTGTAGTAAGCTTTCCATGGTTCGTTGGAAAAGTACACAGGCAGATGTCACACTGAAGCGTAGGCGTGTTTATTGGTACAGGTCCTTGTGCGTGTTTATGGTGACATAACCTCTTGATATGTTGTCCAGCTCGAGCTGTTGATATGCATGGCTCATGTCCAGTTTAGTGTAGGATCTTCCACCTGCAAGTTTAGCATACAGATCTTCAATCCATGGGATTGGCTATTTGCCTAATTTCGCAGCCTTGTTTACAGTTAATTTATAATCTCTGTATTCGAATGGTTTGGTCTGGTTTCATCACAGGGGCTTTGGGTGCTGCCCATTCTGAAAATTGGACTGGCTGGATTATTCCTAACTGCTCCAAAACATGTAATTCCACATCTACCTTTTATTTTAGAGCGTAAGGCTCTAAAACCGGGGTGTTGCTTCAGGGCCCATGTATATTTTAGCTTGTAGACCTTTGATTTTCCCCAGCTCATCTCGGAATACTCTGTCATACTGTTTCAGCAACTCAAGAATCCCTCCTGTCCTGACCCGAAACATTTCTGACCAATTTAGTTTGATTTCTTTCAACCAATCACAGCCCAGAAGGCTAGGTCCTTCTCCTGTCACAACGACTATTGGCAGCTGGGTTGCCTGTTGCCTGTATGATACAGGCACAGAGGTGATGCCTTTCACCTGTATGGCTTCCCCTGTATATGTTTTTAACTGAGCAGTGGTTTTCTCCAAACTCAATGGCTGGGTACCTTCTCTGAGCTATTGAAAGATGTGTTCTCCCACCACTGTGGTCGATGCTCCTGTGTCCACATCCATGATCAGAGGCTTTCCACTTATTTGAAGTGTAAAAGTGAATGGTTCAGTTTTCCTGGCCTTCCGATTGTGTAGGGAATAACCGTCAGCCTCAATAATCTCTGGCTCATTTATATTGTGCACTTCATTTAACCTGACCTGCTGTCTGAATGGATGCCTTGATCTCACCCTGCACTGTTTAACAACATGCCCTTTCTTGTGGCAGTTGTGACATTCTGTCTCTTTCAATCTACAGACTTCAGGTGCATGATTTCCCCTACAACAGTAACACTTTAACTCCTGGTTACTGATGAGCTGCTTCCAGTGTTTCTTTTTGTTTTTCTAGCGGTAGGAACTGTGTCCCGCTTCGTGGTCACCTCCCTGATCTTTGTGCCACACCCAGTGACAGGTTCCTGCCCTAACTACAAAACAGCGCCATGTGGCACACCTGCAGGGTCTGCGAGTCCCTCCCAGCATTCTCCATTGCTCGTGCTATCTCCTTGGCGCGCTTTAGATCTACCTCAACTTCTGTAACCAAACGGCGCTGAATTGAGTAATTGTTTATGCTGCAAACCAAACTATCTGGCAACGTGTTGTTTAAGGAATCCCCGCAGTCACAGTGCTCCGTTAACTGCTTCGACTTTGCAATGTACATTGCGATCGACTCACCAGGAATCCTTACTCAAGAGTTAAACTCGAATCTTTGCCTGATCACCGAGGGCTTAGGCTGAAAATGTCCCTTCGCGAGGTCGACTAGCTCAGTGAAGGATCTGGAATTTGGCACGTTCAGAGCCATCAGATTAAGGATTAGGTTTATATGTTTTGCTCCCACAGACACTTAGGAGACTAGCCTTCCACAAAGTAGAAACCTAATCGCTCTATGTATTGGCTCCAGTCCTCAATGGATGAGTCGTACGGGTGAATTCTGCTAAATAGAGGCTTTGCTGGAGAGTATGCTTCTTTTCTTTCTTCCCCTAAAAAAGCGAAATACCCACAGTCGCGAGTTGAGGTGCAGCATTGGCGCTTATTATAATAAACATGGAATGCAGGGCTGGTTTCTTGTAAGAAACAGTGAACTCTATGTACAGGCTCCAGATGAGGCTATATGCTTGTTCCAAAAGCAAGGCTAAAAAACTCTTCCCCCAAGATTCCCCGCACTTAGGGCTGATTCGTCTGTGCAGTCACATGCTCCCCATAACATTAAGAAAACGTTTAACTTACGATTACGACAGCTGTCAATCGATCACACATTTGCAGCCACCAGCTCAGCTACTGGCACTGTGAGTATTTATCCTCTTCTCCCCTGCCTCTGTCCATCTCCCTCTGATGCTGCAGGCTGACGGGAGTGGTAATTGGGAACAAATGGTCTGACGATAAGGCCTTTTCCATGGCTTACTGTCAACATCACTAACCTTAGACAACTTCGGAAACCAGCAGCAGGTTTACAACCTCAAACGGAGACTGTAGAAATTGATCAGTGACCAACCTGATTCACAGAATCACAGAATCATGCAGTGCAGAAGAGGCCCTTCAGCCCATCGAGTCTGATTGTGGCTGATAATCCTTTAAAATAGAAGCTGAGAGTGGGATGGGCAGTGCTTCCTGCTGTTATTCACATGTTTAACTATGTGTGTTTAAGAGAGGATGTTAGCTTTAGCAGTGAGATCACAAATGACAGTCTGGTGTCAAACCAGTGTTAATCAGCAAGCCCCCAGAACACACACCAACACTCGCACCTTCACCAGGACAACACCCAGCATGGCCACACCAGAACTGGGTACAAACGCTGCAGATGCCATTTCAATACCAAAAGGACACTCATTGCACCAAAACTACAATCACAAGGGAACCCAACTTTGAGGCCAAAGTCTTTTTATAACCACATACATATCCCAGTGTGTTTCCCAGCCAATGAAGTGTAAGAGGATTATTTTCAACATCAGATCCAAACAGATGCTTTAGACATGCTGTAGACATGCTGTAGATCTATCCTAGACCTGTACACAACACCGTACAGAACCTCTGCCCAAATACATTGTGCTTGTGGTTTGAACAACACGCAACGAATAACACACAGAAATGTATCAGAATAACGGCAAGCTGCCAGCTGTAGCTTGGCTGACTGTATGAGACTCGTACTGTCTAAACTATAGATGAACAACACTTGTCTTAACCGCTGAGAGTTAAGGTAGTTTATTTCATATAGCTTTGGATTATGGATGCAACAGGCTTTGCACAGATGGATTATTATACCTCTTATTCCTTTCATTTAATTTATGTTATTTCATACAAGACTGGTAATTTTGGCTTTCTAAGCCTTATTTTTCTTTCTAAAATTTATTTCATCTCCCTTTAAAAGTTGTTTCCTTCCTTCTTTTAAATCACCGGCACTACTTTCTGGAAAATAGGATACAGGTGGCCTTTTCCTGGGACAATATCAGCGCAACTCAATCGGTTACTGGGAATGAAAATTCCCTCCCAGATATTCCACCCCCAATGGAAGAGATGTCCCTTTTCCTCTTAGTGTCTCCCTCTCACATTCTGACTGAAATTGGGAATGAGCTGCTTCACCATCTATTAGGGACAGAATTCATCCCAGGCAGTAACACCAAAACAGCTGATAGTGGATTGGCAACCAACTTTACAATCTGTTCAGCTAACATTCCCATTGAAAAAGGAAGTCAGGTGCAGTGTCAGACAAGCTGTCGCAGCATCATCACCTGTTTTGCTTTTCCCCTCACCACAAATTACAATTAGACATTCCGGGAGCAAATAAAAGATACTCTGAGGAGGGAAGGCTTTAGATTCCGGGAGCATTGGGACCATTTCTGGGGGAGGTGGGACCTGTACAAGTTGGACGGGTTACATCTGAACCGGAACGGGACCAACATCCTCGCGGGGAGGTTTGCTAATGCTGCTGGGGTGGATTTAAACTAAATTGGCAGGGGGATGGGATCCTGAAAAGTAGTTCAGAGGGAGAGAAGCTGAGGTGGAATTAGAAGTTAAAACACTGGTGAGTGAGTCTGGAAGGCAGAGCAAACATAGGCTGGAAAAGAAAGAAGTGAGTTTAGTGAGGCTAAATGGAATATATTTTAATGCAAGGAGCCTGAGGAATAAGACAGATGAGCTGAGGGCACAGACAGGCATGTGGGAGTGTGATATCATAGCTGTGACCGAGACTTGGCTAAAAGGGCAGGATTGGCAGCTCAATATTCCTGGTTATAAGATATTCAGACAAGATAGACAGGGGGATAGAAGAGGAGGGGGGGTTGCAATATTGAGCAAGGAATCAATTATAGCAGTGAGGAGGGATGATATCTTGGAAGGATCATCAAATGAGGCCATATGGGTAGAAGTAAAAAACACAAAAGGGACAAACACGCTGTTGGGTGTGTACTATAGGCCCCCAAACAGTCAGGGAGAGATAGAGGATCAAATATGTAATCAAATTTCAGAGAAGTGTAAGAATAATAGGGCAGTAATAGTAGAAGATTTTAACTACCCAAATGTTAACTGGGATAGTTTTAGTGTGCAAGGCAGGGAGGGAGCAAAATTCTTAAGTTGCATCCAGGAGAACTTTTTTAGCCAGTGCGTAGAAAGCCCAACAAGGGAGGGGGCAGTTCTGGACCTAATATTCAGAAATGAGCCCGGACAGGTGGAAGGTGTATCAGTATCAGGGGAGCATTTTGGAGATAGTGACCATAATTCAGTTAGATTGAGGATAGTTATGGAAAAGGATAAGGTTGGGCTGGGAATAAAAGTTCTAAACTGGTGAAAGGCTAATTTTACTAAAACGAGATACAATTTGGCCCAAGTGGACTGGGAGCAGCTACTTGCAGATAAAACTGTGTCAGAGCAGTGGGAGGCATTCAAGGAGGAAATAGCGAGAATACAGGGCAAATAAAGTGTAAAGACAAAGTGGGGGACCAAGTCCAGAGAATCCTGGTAGGGACATAAAGGTTAGGATTGAGAAAAAAAGAGAAGCTTATGGCAGATACCGAGGCTCAATACGGCAGTCCTTAGCGGAGTACAAAAAGTGCAGAGGGGAAGTTAAAAAGGAAATTAGGAAAGCTAAGAGAATGCATGAGAAAGCATTGGTGGGTAAAATAAAGGAAAACCCGAAGGGGTTTCTTAAATATATAAAGAGCAAGAAAATAACTAGGAAAAGAGTAGGGCCAATTAGGGACCATAGAGGTAATCTGTGTGTAGACCCGGAAGACGTGGGTACAGTCCTCAATGAATACTTTGCATCGGTCTTCACAATGAAAAAGGACGACGCAGGTATAGACATCAGGGTGGAGGACTGTGAAATATTAGAGGAAATTAACAGAGAGAGAGAGGAGGTACTAGCGGGTTTAGCGGCCTTAAAAGTGGATAAATCCACAGGCTCAGATGAGATGTATCCCAGGCTGTTGAGGGAGGCAAGGGAAGAGATAGCAGGGGCCCTGGCAGTAATTTTTAAATCCTCTCTGGCCCCAGGTGAGGTGACAGAGGACTGGAGGACTGCTAACGTTGTCCCATTATTAAAAAAGGGAGGGAGGGATAGACCAGGAAATTACAGGCCAGTCAGTCTAGCCTCGGTGGTGGGGAAGTTACTAGAAATAATTCTGAGGGACAGAACATATCTGCACTTTGAGATGAACAGATTAATCAGGAGTAGTCTGCATGGATTTGTTGAGGGAAGTTCGTGTTTGACAAATTTGGTCAAGTGTTTTGAGGAAGTAGAAGAAGAAGAGGAGTGTTGATGAGGGTAATGCATTTGCTGTGGTCTACATGGACTTTAGCAAGGCTTTTGATACTCAGTCTGGAATGCACTTCCTGGGAGGGTGGTGGAGGCGGGTTGCCTCACATCCTTTACAAAGTACCTGGATGAGCACTTGGCATATCATAACATTCAAGGCTAAGGGCCAAGTGCTGGTAAATGAGATTAGGTAGGTAGGTCAGGTGTTTCTCACGTGTCGATGCAGATTCGATGGGCCGAAGGGCCTCTTCCGCACTGACTCTGTGATTCTGATTCCGTGATAAGGCCCCTCATGGCAGACTGGTTAAGAAAGTAAGAACCCATGGGATCCAAGGCAAAGTGACATGTTAGATTCAAAATTGGCTGAGAGGTAGGAAGCAGAGGGTGATGGTAGAGGGATGTTTCTGTGACTGGAAGTCTGTTTCCAGTGGGGTTCCACAGGGCTCGGTGCTGGAGCCCTTGCTGTTTGTGGTGTACATAAATGATTTGGATTTAAATCTAGGGGGTATGATCAAGAAGTTCGCGGATGACACGAAAATCGGTAGGGTGGTAAATAGTGAGGAGGATAGGCATGAACTGCAGGAGGATATCAATGGACTGGTCAGGTGGGCAGAGCAGTGGCAAATGGAATTCAACCTGGAAAAGTGTGAGGTAATGCACTTGGGGAGGGCTAACAAGGCAAAGGATTGCACTATATGAATGGTAGGACCCTGGAAAGTACTGAAGATCAGAGTGACCTTGGTGTGCATATCCACAGATCCCTGAACGTAGCAGGGCAGGTAGATAAGGTGGTTAAGAAGGCATATGGGAAACTTGCCTTTATTAGCTGAGGCGTAGGATACAAGAGCAGGGAGGTTATGTTGGAGCTGTATAAAACACTAGTTAGGCCACAGCTGGAGTACTGTGTGCAGTTCTGGTCACCACATTATAGGAAGGATGTGATTACACTGGAGAGGGTGTGGAGGAGATTTACCAGGATGCTGTCTGGGCTGGAGGGTCTGAGCTATGAGGAAAGGTTGGATAGGCTGGAGTTGTTTTCCTTGGAGCAGCGAAGGTTGAGAGAGGACCTGATAGAGGTGGATAAGATTACGAGGGGTATAGATAGGGTGGGTAGGAAGGCACTTTTTCCATTAGTAGAGGCATAGATTTAAAGTAAGAGGTAGAAGGCTAAGAGGGGAGTTGAGGAGAATTTTTTTCACCCAGAGGGTGGTGGGAGTCTGGAACTCACTGCCTGAAAGGGTGGTTGAGTCAGAAACTCTCATTACATTTAATAATTATTTAGATATTCATAGTCCTCCAGGGCTATGGGCCAAGCGCTGGAAAATGGGATTAGTATAGTCAGATCTTTGTTGACCGGTGTGGAGACAATGGACCGAATGGCCTCTTCCTGTGCTGTAAACGTCTATGAGTCTATGAGTTAGGACACAAGTACCTCCAATGGCTCAGTTTAGTTTTCCAGTGAGAAGTATCTTACTCATGAAAGTTGAATCATGGAGTCATAGATTAGTACGGCACAGAAGGAAGGCATTTGCTCCATCAAATCTGCCCGAGCTGTTTCAAAGAGGAATCCAGCTAGTCACATTCCCCCTCTGTTTCTCCATATCCCTGGATGATGTGATTAAATCTGTATCCAACACCCTCACTGCATTCAAATCCTAACCACACATAGCATAAAAATGTTTTCAGAAAAAAACAGGATGGTTACAGTACAGAAAGAGGCCATTTGGCCCATCATGTCTATGCTAGCCCTTTAAAGGAGCAATTTACCTAGCCCCACTCCTATGCCTTTTCACTGTAATCTGCACATTCTTCCTTTGCAGATTCTCTCTTGAATCCAATTCCGTCTTGAAAGCCTCGATTGACATTGTCTCCATCACTCTCTTGCTCAGTCCGAAATGAGAGAATTTATAATGAGAATGAAGAACAAGGAAATGGCAGAACAATTAAACAACCACTTTAGTTCTCTCTTCATGGAGGAAGACACAAATAACTTCCCAGAAATGCGAGGGAACCAAGGGTTTAGTGAGAAGGAGGAACCGAAGGAAATTAGTATTACTGAAAAAACAGTGCTGGAGAAATTAATGGGACTGAAAGCTGATAAATCCCCAGGGCCCGATAATCTACATCCCAGGGTTCTAAAGGAGGTGGTCATGGAAATAATGGATGTGTTGGTTGTCATCTTTCAAAATTCTGTAGATTCTGGAACAGTCCCAGCAGATTGGAGGGTGGCAAACGTAACCCCACTGTTTAAAAAAGGAGGGAGAGAAAACAGGGAATTACTATTATAATTATTATAGATTATTTTAGATTATTATATTATTATTATAGATTATTGCTATTAGTGAGACTTGGTTGCAGGTGGGGCAGGACTGGCAGCTCAATGTTCTGGGGTTCCATTGTTTCAGACGTGATAGAGGGGGAGGGATGAAAGGGGGAGGAGTGGTATTACTAGTCAAGGAAAATATCACAGCTGTGCGTAGACAGGACAGCCCGGAGGGCTCGTCTACAGAGGCCATATGCGTGGAGCTGAGGAATGGGAAAGGTGTGACCACACTAATAGGGTTGTATTATAGACCGCCCAATAGTCAGAGAGAATTGGAGGAGCAAATCTGTAGAGAGATAGCAGACCGATGTAAGAAACAGAAAGTTGTGATAGTAGGAGATTTTAACTTTCCACATATTGACTGGGACTCCCATACTGTAAAAGGGCTGGATGGCTTGGAGTTTGTCAAATGTGTTCAGGAAAGTTTTCTAAATCAATATATAGAGGTACCAACGAGAGAGGATGCAATACTTGATCTCCTATTAGGGAACCAGACAGGTCAGATGACAGAAGTATGTGTAGGCGAACATTTTGGATCCAGTGACCACAATGTCATTAGTTTTAAGTTAATTATGGATAAGGATAGGTCTGGTCCTCGAGTTGAGATTCTAAATTGGAGAAAGGCCAATTTTGTGGAAATGAGAAAGGGTCTAGGAAGAGTGGATCGGCAGAAGTTGTTTTCTGGCAAGGATGTGTTCAGTAAGTGGAAGGCATTCAAAGGCGAAATTTTGAGAGTGCAGAGTTTGCATGTTCCTGTCAGGATTAAAGGCAAAGTTAACAAGCATAGGGAACCTTGGTTTTCAAGGAATATTGCCGATCTGGTTAAGAAGAAGAGAGAGGTGTATAGCAGGTATAGGCAACAAGAAGCAAATGAGGTACTTGTAGAGTATAGAAAATGTAAGAAAATACTAAAAAAAGGAAATCAGGAAGGCAAAAAGAAGACATGAGGTTGCTTTGGCAGATAATGTGAAGGTAAACCCAAAGGGTTTCTACAAGTATATTAAGAGTAAAAGGATAGTAAGGGACACAATTGGTCCCCTTGAAGATCAGAGTGGCCGTCTATGTGTGGAGCCTCACGAGATGGGGGAGATCTTAAACAGTTTTTTTGCATCAGTATTTACTCAGGAAACTGGCATGGTGTATAAGGAAGGAAGGGAAACAAGCAGTAGTTTCATGGAACATATAGAGATTAAAGAGGAGGAGGTGCTTGCTGCCTTACAGCGAATAAAGGTAGATAAATCCCCCGGGCCTGACATGATATTCCCTCGGAGCTTGAGGGACACTAGTGTAGAAATTTCAGGGGCCCTGGAAGAAATATTTAAAATGTCCTTAGCCACGGGTGAGGTGCCGGAGGATTGGAGGGTAGCTCATGTTGTTCCGTTGTTTTAAAAAGGCTCCAAAAGTAAACCAGGTAATTATAGGCCAGTGAGCCTGACGTCAGTAGTAGGTAAGTTATTGGAAGGTGTTCTGAGAGATCGGATATATAATTATTTGGACAGCCAAGGGCTGATTAAGGATAGTCAGCATGGCTTTGTGTGTGGTAGGTCGTGTTTAATGAACCTTGTAGAGTTTTTCGAGGAGGTTACCAAGAAAGTAGATGAAGGAAAGGCTGTGGATGTTGTCTACATGGACTTTAGTAAGGCCTTTGACAAGGTCCCACATGGGAGGTTAGTTCAGAAGGTTCAGACACTTGGTATCCATGGAGAGGTTGTAAACTGGATTTGAAATTGGCTGTGTGGGAGAAGACAGAGTGGTAGTGGATGATTGCTTCTCAGACTGGAGGTCTGTGACTAGTGGTGTGCTTCAGGGATCTGTGCTGGGACCATTGTTGTTTGTTGTCTTTATCAATGATTTGGATGATAATGTGGTGAATTGGATCGGCAAGTTTGCTGATGACACTAAGATTGGAGGCGTTGTGGACAGCGAGGAAGGCTTTCAAAGCTTGCAGAGAGATCTGGACTGGAAAAATGGGCCAGAAAATGGCAGATGGAATTTAATGCGGAAAAGTGTGAGGTGTTACATTTTGGAAGGTCAAACCAAGGTAGGACATACACAGTAAATGGTAGGGCACTGAGGAGTGCGGAGGAACAAAGGGATCTGGGAGTTCAGATACATAATTCCCTGAAAGTGGCGTCACAGGTAGACAGGGTTGTAAAGAAAGCTTTTGGCATACTGGCCTTCATAAATCAAAGTATTGAGTATAGGAGTTGGGATGTTATGGTGAGGTTGTATAAGACATTGGTGAGGCCAACTTTGGAGTATTGTGTGCAGTTCTGGTCGCCTAACTACAGGAAGGATATCAGTAAGATTGAGAGAGTGCAGAGAAGATTTACTAGGATGTTGCCGGGTCTTAAGGAGTTGAGTTACAGGGAAAGATTAAACAGGTTAGGACTTTATTCCTTGGAGCGTAGAAGAATGAGGGGAGATTTAATAGAAGTTTACAAAATTGTGAGGGGTATAGACAGAGTAAATGCGAGTAGGCTCTTTCCACTTAGATTAGGAGAAATAAACATGAGAGGACATGGCTTTAGGGTGAAAGGGGAAAGGTTTAGGGGGAACATTAGGGGGAACTTCTTCACTCAGAGAGTGGTGAGAGTGTGGAACGAGCTACCATCTGACGTGGTAAATGCGGGCTCACTCTTAAGTTTTAAGAATAAATTAGATAGATACATGGATGGGAGAGGTCTGGAGGGTTATGGACTAGGTGCAGGTCAATGGGACTAGCGGAATAATATTTCAGCACAGACTAGAAGGGCCGAATGGCCTGTTTTCTGTGCTGTAGTGTTCTATGGTTCTACAGGCCGGTTAGCCTAACCTCAGTTGTAGGAAATGCTAGATTCTAGTATAAAGAATATGATAACAGGACACTTAGAAAATATCAACAGGATTAGACAAAGTCAGCATGGATTTATGAAAGGGAAATCATGTTTGGCAAACCCACTGGAGGTTTCTGAGGATGTAACTAGCAGAATAGATAAGGGAGAACCAGTGGATGTGGTATATTTAGATTTGCAGAAAGCTTTTGATAAAGTCCCGCATAAGAGGTTAGTGTGTGAAATTAAAGCACATGGGATTGGGGGTAATATATTGGCATGGATTGAGAATTGGTTAGCAGGCAGGAAACAGAGTTGGAATAAATGGGTCTTTTTCGGAGTGGCAGGCGGTGACTAGTGGGGTACCACAGGGATCAGTGCTTGGGCCCCAGCTATTCACAATATATATCAATGATTTGGGTTAGGGAACTAAATGTAATATTTCCAAGTTTGCTGCTGACATGAAACTTGGTGGGAATATGAATGGTGAGGAGGATGTTAAGAGGCTTCAAGGTGACTTAGACAGGTTGAGTGAGTGGGCAAATACATGGCAGATGCAGCATAACATGGATAAGTGTGATGTTATCCACTTTGATAGGAAAAACAGAATGGCAGAGTATTATTTAAATGGTGATAGATTGGGAAATGTTGATGTACAAAGGGACCTGAGTGTCCTTGTACACCAATCACTGAAAGCAAGCATGCAGGTGCAGCAAGCAGTTAAGAAGGCAAATGGTATGTTGGCCTTCATTGCGAGAGGACTTGAGTACAGGAGCAAGGATGTCTTACTGCAGCTGTACAGGCCCTTGGTGAGACCACACCTGGCGTATTGTGTGCAGTTTTGGTCTCCTTACCTAAGAAAGGATATTCTTGCCATAGAGGGAGTGCAGCGAAGGTTCACCAGACTGATTCCTGGGATGGCAGGATTGTCGTATGAGGAGAGATTGGGCCGACTAGGCCCTGTATTCACTGGAGTTTAGAAGAATGAGAGAGGATCTCATTGAAACATATAAAATTCTGACAGGGGCGGACAGACTGGATGCGGGGATGATGTTTCCTCTGGCTGGGGGCGTCTAGAACAAGGGGTCACAGTCTCAGGATACGGGGTGGGCCATTTGGGACTGAGATGAGGAGAAATTCTTCGCTCAGAGGGTGGTGAACCTGTGGAATTCTCTACCACAGAGGCTGTGGAGGGCAAGTCACTGAATATATTTAAGAAGGAAATAAATGGATTTCTGAACTCTAGCGGGAAAACCGGGAATATAGCGTCGAGATAGAGGATCAGCCATGATCATATTGAATGGCGGAGCAGGCTCAAAGGGCTGAATGGCCTACTCCTGCTCCTAGTTTCCATGTTTCTATTCCAGAACCTAATCAGTTGCTGAGTAAAAACCATTTCTCCTCTTGTCATCATTGCTTCTTTTACCAATTGCCTTAAATCTCTGCCCTCTGGATCTTGATCTTTCCGCCAATGGGAACAGTTTCTCTCTGATTACTGTGATTTACAGGTTAACGCGGAAGTTATGCCCATGCCAAGAACTGGATTGGTAGGGCACACTAACGGATTTTCACTTTCTCTTTCTCTCTCTGTCTCTGTGACTCTCTCTGTCCCTGTTGCTCGCTCTCTCTCTGTCTCTCTTTCCCTCTCCCTCCTTTGTCTCTTGTTTTGGTCTTGTCTCTGGAGGGTGTTTTCTCTGCCATGAGGACATCCTTATCCTGGCTGTTATCCAATTAACCACTTCTTTACCCCGCTCATCTTGTCAGCTGTGGCTCAGTCCATAGCACCCTCGCCTCTGAATCAGAGGGTTGTGGGTTCATGTCCCACTCCCGGAAACCAAGAACTGTGATTGTATTCGAAAGAGTTGCAATCTGTGACTGTTGATAACTCGAAAGAGTTTCAGCTCCGCGTGTGATGCAACGCTCCCCTTGACCAACCAGGAATAGTTTATGTGGCTTTACTAACCTTAGATATTTATGTAAGTGATGTCCTTTGTAACTCATTGGGGGGGTTTTCCACGCCCGCCCACCGCCACGATCTTCCGGTGCCCTGTGGCACTGCCTCGCCCGCGGCGGGTCCCACCCACAACTGGGCCAGAAAATCCTGGCCAATGGGAAGAATTTTCCTGTCGGCGAGCGTGTGTGCGTCCCGAGGTCACCGCGCGTCATTTAGATTTCCAGATCGGTGTGTGCACAGCCGAGTCGGCTACAATCCCACCGGACTGTCAAAGGCCTATTAATACCTGTTAAAAACTAATTAAAATAGTTAACTGAGCTGCCCGTCCAACCTTAATGTTAGCGGCGGGGCAGGTGAAGAGCCCAGGCGGCCTTCACATTTATCATGAAACCTCATCCACGGGCGGGATGAGGTTTCATGAAGTGTTTTAAAATCTAATAAAAATTTATACATTTATTCTTTGACATGTCCCAGCTTATGTGATAGTGTCACATGAGGGGGACATGTTTTAAAAGTGTTAAAAACCTTTATTTATAACTTTAACACTGAAACAAATCTTCCTGAGGCACCTCCGTGCCTCGGGGAGATCTCTGCGCTCTTTCAGGCGCTTAGCGCTTCCGGTGAGCGTCACACTGGGCGGGCCTTAAATGGCCCACCCACGTAAAATGGTGGCGTGTCCCCGATTGGGGGGGTGCAATCGGGTTCGCACCAGCCTGTCCCCGTGCAACACCCCCGACAGGGAGGGTTTCTGGCCTGTGTAACTGAAGTTCCTCAACCCTGGAATTATTCTCATGAATCTTTTCTGCACTCTCCCTAATACCTTCCAAAAGTGCAGCACCCAGAACTGGACACAGCTGAGGTCAAACTAGAGTTTTGTACAAGTTTAACATAATCTCCCTGTTCTTGTACCCTACGCACCTATTAATAAAACCCAGGATACTATAGGCTTTATTAACTGCTCTCTCTACCTGTCCTGCTACCTTCAATGATTTATGTGCACATACACCCAGGTCCCTCTGCTCCTGCACTCCTTTTAGAATTGTTTCCTTTATTTTATATCGTTTATCGATGTTTTTCCTACCAAAATGAATCTCCTGACATTTCTCATTAATTAAATTTCACCTCCCACTTGTCTGCCCACTCCACCAACTTGTCTGTGTCCTTTTGAATTTCTACACCACCCTCCTCACAGTTCACAATGAAACATCAATAAAACAGGAACAGTATTCCAGCTGAAGAAGATCCAGGGTGGAATATGCAGAAAACAGTGGAACCTCGAGAGGCTGAAAGAGGAAAGTGAAGAATTTGTAAATGAAGTGAATGTAGCAGCAGCTGGTAAAGATCAGGATAACAGATCAGGATAAAGATAAAGATCAGGATAACAGCAACAGGAACGAGCAATGGAAACAGATTAAAGAATCTCAAGGGAGGGGAAAATAGCAAAGGGATTTTTAAGAGGAAAAAGGATCAAGAAACTATGGGTTGTAATTTGTAAGCCAATGCATCATTTAAATTGTATTGTATGAATCACTTTTAATCATGTAACCATGCTTTTATTTCTTTCATATTAATGAATGTAAGTTGGTTTTGGTGGAGTCCTGTGAGCTTGTCTCATGGTGGTTAAAACATGGAAAAGAGTTTTCACCAAAGGAATCGCTGAGGCTCAAATTTTTTTAAATAAAGGCAGTTTCAGCTAAACAAACACACACACACACTCACACACACATACACATACACAGACACACAGACACACACACACACACAAATACACACACACTCACACAAATACACACACACACACAGACACACAGACACACACACACGCACACACACAGACACACACACACACACACACAAATACACACACACTCACACAAATACACACACACACTCACACAAATACACACACACACACGCACACACACACAGACACACACACAAATACACACACACGCACACAAATACACACACACACACAAATACACACACACACACACAAATACACACACACACACAAATACACACACACACACACAAATACACACACACTCACACACACACAAATACACACACACACACTCACACACACACACAGACACACAAATACACACACACAAATACACACACACACACACACACACACACAAATACACACACAGACACACACACACTCACACAAATACACACACACACACACAGACACACACTCACACAAATACACACACACAGACACACAAATACACACACACACACAGACACACACACAAATACACACACAGACACACACTCACACACACAGACACACAAATACACACACACAGACACACACACACACAGACACACACTCACTCAGACACACACTCACAAACTCACACAAATACACACACACACAGACACACACTCACACAGACACACACTCACAAATACACACACAGACACACAAATTCACACACACAGACACACACTCACACACAGACACACAAATACACACAGACAGACAAATACATACACACACAGACACACACTCACACACACAGACACACAAATACACACACACAGACATACTCACACAGACACACACTCACAAACTCACACAAATACACACACACACAGACACACACTCACACACACAGACACACAAATACACACACACACAGACACACAAATACACACACACGTCAGGACAGGCCCCTGAGGTGATGATTTGCCACAGACACTTCATCTATGTGTGAATTGCCTTCGTCCTGTCCCAAGATACTGTGACCACACCCATTGGTGGCATGCACCTGGAGACACCCACCCCGGCTGAGGGCAAGATATGTCCATGTCGGGGTGGTCCTAGATGGCCAGGGTAGGATTAATAATCCAATCGGATGGTCCGATTCAAGGTATTACATTATGTGCCAAAGGCCAGGTTCAGGGAAGCATATAAAGACACAGCAAAGGTCATTGTTACTACAGTCGGCAGAATGGCCTGGTCAGTCATTCTGAAGTCACGCTGGGAGATCTGTTGAAGGGCTGACCACCCGAGGTGGACTCTAGCTTGTGGGATTCCTAAGCAGCTAATGTCATTGGGAGTATTTACTATTGTTTAGAGATTTAGTGAAGGTGTTTCATATTTAGTCAAACAGTATCCCAAGTTATTGTGTGTCAATGATATCAAGAGTAGAGACAAGAACTTTTAGACCAGAGGCGGGGGAGCTTACAAACTACAATGTAATGAAAGATTGAAGAAAGGAGAAAATGGAAGAATTATCAGTACGAGGAATTCACCAAGGCACCTTCAACAACACCTTCCAAACCCACGACCACTACCATCTAGAAGGACGAGGGGAGCAGATAGATGGGAACACCAACACCTGGAAGTTCCCCTCCAAGTCATTCACCACCCTGACTTGGAAATATATCACCGTTCCTTCACTGTCACTGGGTCAAAATCCTGGAACTCCCTTCCTAACAGCACTGTGGGTGTACCTACACCACATGGACTGCAGCAGCTCAAGAAGGCAGCTCACTACCACCTTCTGAAGGGCAATTTGGGATGGGCAATAAATGCAGGCAAAGCTGAAAGACAGACACTTGAATAAAAGAAACAGAAACGGTACAAGAACAACGGTTAAAAGAGCAGTCTGATATACTCGAAGAATTGGATTAAGGGGGAAGAGTACACCTTATGTATGCAAAACAAGAGAGACTCAGCATAAAGGATTGAAAACAACAGCACGGAGAATAAGGAAAGTGTTTTATTAACAAAGCCAGGTGAAGTAAGAAAAAGATGAAAAGAGAATGTTGAAGAACTAATTGCAAAAAATGAAAAAGCTGAAATGATTGATCTGAGATGGAGAGAGTAATATCGATATCAATTTCAATGGGCCAGAAATACTAGAAAGTGAGATAAGAGCAGTAATAAACGAGGTAGCTGTTAGCTACTTAAATCAGCAAATATCGGTTCAATGCTGGTGCCAGTGCACCAACTGCAAAATTCAGCGACTAATGTGTGGAGCGTGTGCCATGTACAATCTATCCAGTTATACCATGCCTTGTGGAGAATAACCTGCTGGTTCTTAAAGGGATCACTGTCAGCTCCTCAAAAACTGGGCAAGGAAATTTGGAGTTTTTGTGTTTTGGGGGCAGGAGTGCTCCTCATAGAGCCACCAAACACTGGTCTGTTCAAAATTCCCTCAGTCCCCTCCCTCACCATTACCCTCCTTTCCCAAACCCAATCTGTTGCTGCCTCAGTTTAGGATCTGGCTGGATTCCTTCACTACCAGATCCAGCAAGTTGCAGTAAGGTGCCCGTATGGTGCAATGGCATTTAAATGAGACCCAGGCCTAAATTGGTCTGGACGTCTGTTAGAATCATTCTTCAGAATGATTGTCCACAGACCAGTTTGAGATGGAAGTTAAATTTCTCAGCCACAAAATCAAATGTTGAGGCTGACCTGACAATTCAGTCAGCAGAGCAGGTAAGTTATAATCGAGCTGAATGAACATAACCAGAAGATGTTGTAAATTACAAATTCTACACAACAAAATGTTTAAAAGTTCGTAAATCTTTATTTTTTAAAAAAAGCTACACCAAAGTTGACAATTGCAGTAAGCAGTGTTTACTAATGTTTAACATCTTGGGATAGCCTTTAAGTAAATAGAGTGCATTCAATAATGATTTAAACAATCAATACGGAAACCTGGTCTAGGTCGGACTCGTTGAAAGCACAAAGTTTTTTAACGTCAAAATTTGCTTCATATGCAGAAAAATTCTTGAAAATGCAACAGGTTACAGTAAAATTCAATATTACACATTACAGTAAAATTCAATATTACAGGTTACAGTAAAATTCAATATTACACGTTACAGTAAAATTCAATATTACACGTTACAGTAAAATTCAATATTACACGTTACAGTAAAATTCAATATTACAGATTATAATAAAATGCAATGTTACAATACAATAAGCATCCAATCCCAATGCGCTATAATGCTAGATTGGAAGTAAACAATTCTGCAAAGCTGATTTGAGTTCCATGTGTGACTAATAAAAAAAGTCAGCAATGCATAAGAATCATTTACTTTAACTAAATTAAAGATTAAATCTGCTATAAAATGCAAACCATTCTCCTGTCTATCTGTTATCTGCCTGTGACTTCAGACCCACAGCAGTGTGGTTGACTCTTAACCTCCCTCTGAAATGGCCGAGCGGGACATTCTCAAGGGCAATTAGGGATGGGCAACAAATGCTGGCCTTGCCAGCGTCATCCACATCCCATGAAAGAATTTTAAAAATCAAGTATTTGACCCCATCCTGTACCAGATAATACTTAATCACAATTAAAATCTGCATTAATATAAACTTGACACACCATTAATCACACTTTTGTTTGCCTGTCAACAGACACAGCAACTTCAGCTTGCATCATATTGCTTTTAAACATCCACTCCAGTTTGGTTTTGCCAAACACACAATGTCAGCAGCTGCAACAGGTTCATGTGAAAGAGAAAGCTACTTTGCACAAGTGATTAACAATAGGCTCAGTAATGGACAAGGTGGAGTCTATTCATTGGAGCCTTGTGCATTAACGTTTAACTCTGGATAGAACAAAACCAAGTACAAAATTAAGAGCTTGAGGAAAATGTCTAGGAAAGTAAATGATGCGTTAGAATGTGTTTTCCTGGTGTTCGAAATAATAATCTTGGAATAATGTCTGTCCAGTGACACTGCAACTTTCATTTTGTTTAATACTTTATATCTCAAAGTTGGAAAATAAGTAACAGCTTGCCAAAGTTTTAAAACCTCCTTACTCCTTCCATGAAGCAAGTGGTATAAATTACAAAGTCTTGATTGTGTATCTGTAGAAAACTAATAAAAGCTTCAATAACTAGAAATGATGTCACCAAAACAAAAAGTATTAATTGTAATTTTTTTGAAAAAAACAATGGCCCCACGGTCTCGATGTAATAGACACATAAAATATGACAAAGTGATCAAAATAAATGCATGGGATCTGCCATATATATATATATATAAAATATAATATGTATATATATAATATATATCAATAATACTAACAGATCTCCCATTACGTTGCTTATATACTACAGTCTGAAATATAAACTGAAGTGGGCATCAAAACAGTGACCAGAATGAAGTAAATGATAACGGAAAAACAATACCTTATAAAACGAAGGGGAATTAATTTGTTTCGACCCATTTTCAGGCCTAAGTAAGAGAAAGAAATGATCTCCCAGCCTGATCTGAATAATGGTGGGAAGCTGCCTCCACGTAATGAGAGGGATCAGTTACAAAGGGAAGTCCCTGGAGGGAGGTTGAGTTACAGGGAGAAGGTCTCCAGTGGAGTTGGGGGAACATTTCTGCTCCTGCACCACATCCTGGACCCACAGGATGATTTTGGCAGATGTCGTGGCTGCTGAAAAATCTTGAACAAAGCAGACATCAACCATTAATTTTTCAAAGAGGTCATTTTGAGGCATTAGGTCCCTAACTTACAAAATCAAGCAGGATTCCTAAAAGAAAATGGGCCCCATGAATTTAGCATTGGGACCAGTGGCTGTGCAAATTTAAATCTTTAAAATGCCTGTTTTGCCCCCAAATACCGAGTGCAACACTGACCAATTTCAAAATCTCTTATTTATAGTTCACACTTCCTATAAATGTTACACTTGCTTCAAGTGGCAATTGCCCAATTTGTTGACCAAGCAGAATGTCTAACCATGGGAGATCTGCTACTACTGTATATAGAGAAGGGCTTGAAGGTCCTTTAGTTATATTTTACATGTCACAAAAGTCACCAATGTAAATTCTGCACTTTTAAATGATATAGAAAAAGAGGAAAAGGGCATATAAAAATTCCCAATGTACAAATGAATCTCTCTGCCAAAACAGAAAATATCTTCCAATTGATTTCACAAATAAGCTTCAAAAAATATAAAAATCCAAAGGAAACCGTTCTAACCTGACCTGAGGAATTTCGAATTAAGGAAAGCACCTCACTGGCTTAATGGTTATGCAAAGCTTCCCTTTCTCAGCTGAATGTGGTGCATTACGGGGTACAGTACTCATAATGCTCCTGTCCTTATAAAACAGCCAATCTTCTGGCCTGACTAAATGAGTACCACAGGCAACACATTAGTAATTCTCAATAAATCAAATCAAATTAATCGATGACATTTAGAAGCCGAGCATCTTATTCCAAATCTCATTTAAAAAAGCTTTCTGTGAAGTAGCATAGTAATTATTTTTTTAATTACATTATTTTCCAAAAGAAATCAATAAATAGCTGGATAAGAATATGGAAAACACAGCAAAGATTGAGTGATGTGAATCAACTGGAACTGAACATCATCAACATTCCCCATCCTACAATAAACCTGCCAGTGCTGATTTTGAAAAGCTTGAATTCAGAAAATATTATCCACTCCTTCATCTGGAAAATTACCATCTTATTTAATGTTATTATCTTGCCCACTTTACTTTCACATTTAAGCACCAAATCTATCCAAAAAGGCTGCTCTCTGTGAATACTTAACATGGGACAAATATTATAGAAAGGTTCACTTCTTTGTGAACAATTTTTATTCTGGCTGCAGTTGATACATATATTTATCACAGCCTCTTCAACAGTGCACTGAGTATATTCTTTCAATTACACTGTTAGAACTTCTTCACCTATGTCAACTTTGCACACCAAGTTTGGCAATGATAAACCCAACTACCCACATTGTACAGACTGTTCATAGTCTCCTGTGGGTTAAAGATACTTGGAACCAATTTCAGCTCCAATAATTCAGCTTAAAAATTAAAGGAATCACCTTCAACTATTGTATCATCTTCAGCTATTGTATCATCTTCAGCTATTGTATCATCTTCAACTATTGTATCATCTTCAGCTATTGTATCATCTTCAGCTATTGCATTATCTTCAACTATTGTATTATTTTGGCTGATTACTTCAGGTGGGATAGATGCAATCTTTCCAAACTTTAATGTATTGTGTACATCCATGAACCTCTGTAAACATTTCGAAGTGTACAGCCAATGGTGCTTCAAAATGTCTTCCAATTCATAGCTTTTGCACTGCCTTGCATTCATTTTCCTGAAACGCCGAAAAAGTTTGTTGCCTGATTCATTCCCTTCACTTGCCCATGCACCTATGGATCCATCTCTTTCAATGATCTCAGGGACATGAGCCAAGGTCTTGTGCAGGTAGTTGGTGATTTTCCCTTCATATCTGTGCTTGAACTCTGTACGCAACAGCTCTGCAAATCTCTGGGAATTAAAACTGTACTGACAAAGAAGGTCTGGGCATTCTCTAGTTGGGAACGTGGAACGCCACACTGGCTTCATGAGGAGGTAAAGGTGCATTAACTCTCTGAGAATCTCTCTCCTTTCTTCAGATGGGATCAGTTCACAAACGGCTTCTACAGTCTCTTTTGTCATTAGTTTTCTTGCAAAGTTTCCATTCAATCTCATGACAGGTTTCAAGTTCATCTTCTTTCTTAAGTGTTTATCGAGCATTGCTTGCCACCTCTTTTTTTCCTCCTTAGAGGAGTTAGGATGTTTGTATTGCTCCCCAATCTCATCCTGGAAAAGTCTGTAGAATTCTGTTGCATTTCCAATGTCACAGTGCAAGGCATCTATGCAGGGCTGAGTTTCTATAAATGGTTTTGCTGAAACCCCTTTCACTCTATCACGTAACTCTTCAGCTGTCTCACGATAAGGATTTGAACGCCAGATTTCATAGCGCTCCAAGTTCTCTTCATGGCTCCTTGTTATGGAGTGAAGAACCAGGTTTTGTGAAGCCTCACTTCGAGTGGCATCACACAATGTGCAGACGTAGATAGAACCTGAGGCTTCAAGACCTTCCACTTCACGTACAAGCTTCTCATCATATCCTGTGCCTCGAAAGATAAACTGGAAAGATCTGTGTAAGTCTCCAATTTCAAGTATTAAATCACTGGTCTTCATGGCTTCTCTTTCAGCAATTACTGGGCCCAGGATTGCCGTCAGTGTTTCATGGTCAGATTCATCTGCCAACATCAGGCAAAGTGGCCGGCAGCACAACTCAGAGTTTGGCTTTTGCTCTTCAAACACTTTCACATTTTCATTGTTTTCATTCATCACGCTTACACTCATGATTGTAAAGGAATACCTCACTGCCTTTTCTGGGACTGCTGGACCGCATCCATGTTTTTCACTGACATCGCCCATTCCATCACAAGATTCTTTAATTACAACAGTAAACGGTCCACTCACACACTCGTCTATATTTTGGCATTTTAAGCCTTCCAAAATATCATCCTCAAGCTCCTTCACAGCTGAAGCGAGTGCCACATCATATCTATATCGTCTTGAAATAGTTTCCATTGGGTAATCATCGACACATTGAGCCCAACCACTCAGGCCATCTATGATTCCCACTTCAGTGTTTGTAGAGACATTTGCTAACGGAGGCTGCCACTCGAATGCACAATAACCTGGCAGCAGTGTTTTCTCTGCATTCCGGAGTGCATGCAAAGGCTGGAAGATCTGCTTCCCTGTAGTAGCTTTGACTGTCTTATACATTTTATGGTACTGACTGCAACTTAGAAATGTGTTAATTCTAATGGCAAGACAGACTGCTGGCTTCAGTTCTGATCCTCGTCCCTGTGTTACAGCCTCCAGCTCGTCTGCTTGTCTGTGCTCATTTCCAGCTCGGAGTGCCAGCAACAGCATGGTGAGGCATACCGACTTTACATCACCACCTTCCTCTTTATCTGCAAAAGCCTTCACCTGAAGTTTCAGATCTCGCAGACGATGTTTTTGAGCTCTTCGGGTTAAAGAGAGCAAATGTTGCCTTGGCCGGCCACCCTTGTTCACTGGTGAGTAAACGTGTTTCATTCTTCGTTCTTTGTGGTTTTGGACATGGTTACAATATTCACCTAGTCTCATCTCCACTTCACAGTCTGTCACTGGACATTTTAGAACTAGTGAATTCAGGACATTTATAAATGACTTAACTGGGCTCCTGAACTCGGTGGGACCACAAGGGAACCTACAAACTGGACAATACTTGCCCAGGACTGCAGTACATTTGAGAATACATGTTCTGCAGAAAAGGTGCTTGCACGGTGATTGCACAGGGTCAGCAAGTAAATGCTCACAAACCTGACAAGACACTGACTGGATGAAATTATTGGGATAATCAAGTACAAGGAGTTTTGAATTTAGGTGGATCTTCTTGCAGTTGACAATCTTTTTAGCCAATAAAATACTTGTACTATTTATTTGATCTTTTCTTTTCATGACTCTTGGTCTGATTGGAGCATCAGCTGCTACTTTGGGCTTCTTTGTCACTGGTGGACTTCGTTTGAGAACTTTTCGTTTGCGAGTCCCACTTGAAAAGTTGCAAATACTGCAAAGATTGGAATGTGGCTTCCACTCAACAATTGTACTGATAGGAAAGAATGCATCTTCATTGGTGGTGTTGTTGATTGTCTGTATGACAACTCGCCAACAGTTGTAACAAAAGTGGGTGGGATATTGGGCTTCTGTATCAGTCTTGACATCAATCCTAAATGCGTTACGAATGAGTTCTGGCCAAAAACAGTCACCTTGTCCCATTTTCCTGAGCACCCCTTGTGTGACATCATCAACAGGGCCACTAACCGGGTATTTCATGTCATAACTGGTGGTGTTAAAAGAAGTCCCACAAATGCGACAAAGATTTTGTAACCGTAACATATGTTCTTCCAAAGACTTTGCCCCCATTTGGCGAACGTCACAGAACTTGTTTTTCAGTGGGTTGACCTCTAAAGGCATGTGTTCCAGGGACTTATATTCCAAAGTCTTCTTGTCTAAAGGCAGTGTTTCCAAAGACAGAGTTCCCACTGGTTTGGTTAGAGAGAATGAGGGTGTCCACACTTGGCCACAAGCTGGTGTGGCAGTCTCTGTCCCATGAAGCTTTTCCATTGAAGCCGTGGCTTCCTTTTGGGAATTTATGACAGACATGGTCCCTGAATGTCTAAAATCATCAGGAATCATTTGCAGAGGCATTTCCATTTCCACTTCCATTTCCATTTCCAGTAAACGATGGTACCTAACAGATATAAAAAGTGATTATTGATTAAAACATGATTACAGTTCAGCACCTTCATGAGCAACACATGCTTAATGTTAATTTACACCTCTCGCATTCTAATCATTCGTTATTCAGATAGCTACAGTTTACAACATTAGGGCTGCACTAAAATTGGGGTTTTGATTCAGTTCACTAAAAGACCAATATCAGGGGGTTAATGTTAACCTAACCCACCTGGTAGGAATATGACAGGACTGGGCAAGCTACTCATTTTACACAAATGAAGAATTAATTTGGGCAGGATGTAAGACAGGCAGCCGACCCCACCGACTTCTTTTCCCACTGGGTGGGTTAGATTAAATTCACACCAACACTGTTTGATGACGAAAAACATATAACTTAGCTAAGGAAGAAAAAAAATAGAAAAATATTACCAGTTAGTACAAGATTATTATTTAAAGTTCTCACTGCAGATTTCATAGGCAAAGCTCACATATTTATATATACATAGAAAGAAATAAAAGCTGCAACACGGTAACAGACCTAACCAATCTGTATTTACCTACACAGCTAAATAGTTCCAATTAATTTCCTTAGGTATTTCCTTTGTATTCTAATACAAAGCAGAATTGGCTGTAATCGCACAATGCAAATGGAACAGGCAATGCTGCTGCCTGCTATTAATGGTCCTCTATCAGTGGTGTCTGCAGTCAATATAAATGCTATGTTGCATAAAAAAAGCCACTGCTGATATGGGTATTTAACAAAAGACAGAAAACCAAAGGTTTGTGGAGATAAATCTTAAATTGTCACAAAATTAATGACTACAATTGTCAGACTGCGCTAAAATATTGCCCCTTAGGATAGGGTGACTCAAATCTGTAAGAACGATCTGAATTTGAAATTTCTCCCATTATCCCTAAGATCTTTTCATGATGAAACACGCAAAATCTCATTCTGAGTAATAATACATATTTATTTCCTTATGATTTGCTCAGGAGTAATATTTTGATCACTATCCCATGTTTACACACACTAGTTTTGTGTTGTCTGCAATTTAACAATTGCTTACTGCGAATTTATAGCTCTTGAAAGTAGACATAGGATTGATTATACTCAAGGAAATATTGCTTGAGACTAATAAGGGGCATCAATAGAACATCAAACTCTGCAAGAATATTGTCCAGCTCACTGAGAGAGAGAAAGACTACAAGATGATACCTGGGCCTACAAAACCCACACAGCACAGCTTCAGTTCTTAACATGTTTTTCAGGATATTTTACATACTTAACCGAAGAACATGTTTCATGTAAGAATCTGCAGTGATCATTTCTGAAAGTGGTACGGCATATTTGGCATTTTCTAAATGCCAGTACTACCATGTCAGAGCTGGTAACAGAAAATGTTGGCTTCCATTACAATTTATCTTGTTTTTTTTAAAATTACTACATATTCAAAATCTTCATAACTAAATCCAATCACCAATGTTAATATTTAAGTATATTTAAACTATAGTATAGGGAGTTTAAGCAGAAGCAAGTGTTGGGGGAGATGGTGGTAATGTCACGGGAGTAGTAATCCAGATACCCAGGCTAACCGTTCAAATCGCTCCCAGGCAGCTGGTGGAATTTAATTTCAATTAATAAACCTGGAATATAAAGCTAGTGGCAGTAATGGTGACCATGAAACTATCATTGACATAAAAACACACCTTAACTGGTCTGGCCTGGCCAACATGTGACTCCAGACCCACAGCAATGTGGTTGACTCTTAACTGTTTGCTGAAATAGCCCAACAAGCCTCTCAGTTCTAGGGGCAATTAGGAATGGGCAATAAATGCTGATCTTACCAGGGATGCCCACTGAATAAAATATCAAGAATGTTAATTTGTGTCATTTTCTTCATTGTTTAAATTAATTGATTCTTTATGTAGCTTTTGCAATTTTGATTTTTATTTTATATTTTAACCTTATTTAAGCTGTTTATTTTTCGGTGATAAAATAATAGAATAAAAACAACAAATTGAATGGAAGAACAGTTCTGATTATTTCCTCAAAAAATAATAACCTGTGACAAATTTTAAGGAAATTAGTCTCCGTGATTTCATAAAAATAAGGGTTACCATTGACCAAAAACTGAACTGGACTAGCCATATAAATACTATGGCTATAAGAGCAGGTCAGAGACTAGGAATTGTGCAATGAGTAACTCACCCCCTGACTCCCTAAAGCCTGTCCACAATCTACAGGGCACAAGTCAGGAGTGTGATGAGTTCAACTCCTACAACACAGAGGAAGCTGGACACCATCCAGGACAAAGCAGCCGCTTGATTCGCACCACATCCATAAACATTCATTCCCTCCACCACCGACACACAGTAGCAGCAGTGTGTACCATCAACAAGATGCACTGCAGGAACTCACCAAGGCTCCTTAGGCAGCTCTTTCCAAACCCACTACCACTACCACCTAGAAGGACAAGGGCAGCAGATAGATGGGAACACCACCACCTGGAAGTTCCCCTCCAAGCCACTCACCATCTTGACTTGGAAATATATCACCGTTCCTTCACTGTCGCTGGGTCAGAACCCTGGAACTCCCTCCCTAACAGCACTGTGGGTGTACCTACACCACATGGACTGCAGTGGTTCATGAAGGCAGCTCACCACCACCTTCCCAAGGGTAATTAGGGATGGGCAATAAATGCTGGCTCAGCCAGTGAAGTACAACTCCTGTGAATAAATTTTTTTAAATTTTCAGCTGCTTCCATGAGGTGTTTCACACCATCTCTCCTGACTCTTCTTACAGTTCCTTCCGATACAAAACATAATAAAACTGCAATATCATCCAATGTCCAGTACAACAGGTAGGAGAACTGCTGTCAATTTAAAAACTGAAAAATAATCTTTATGGTGCATATTCATTTACTATCTCTTATTTTAAAACACTTAAATAAAAAAATCATCAAAATATAATCTCAGTTAAACATGTGAAGTTTCTTGCTCAACTTCTTACCCCTCTACCTACTCGCATATATTACACTGATCCCATATAATGAATACATGATCCTTCATGTATTCTTCAGTAAGATTAAGCCATATAGGATGCACAAACTTACAGGAACATTGCTTACAAAACTCTGAAAGTAGCTCCACACTTATTTAAATCAGTCAGTGTACAAGTATTGACAGCAGCGGCAGTCTCTACATTTACCTTTCTCTCACAGAAGATGTTTTTCAGAGAGGCTCCCATCTGCTCCGAACCATGAAGCTGACTCTGAAATAACAGGAACTGTCTCTACCTCTTCTAGTGCTACCTCTGTAGCAGCTGATGTGGTGGCACATCACCCTTCAACCAGCAATCACACTTAACCACAGTCCTAAACAAGAATGTTAATTGGTGTCATTTTCTTCATTATTTAAATTAATTGATGCTTTATGTAACTTTTGCAATTTTGATTTTTATTTTATATTTTAATCTTATTTAAGTTGTTTAGTTTTCTTTCTACTTTTCACAACTTTCTTGTATTTATGTATAATCTGAATAATTAATTTATCTCGATTAGTAGAATTCCCTTTGTTATTTTAGTAGATTTCCCTTTGTTATTTTTGAATGAATTCTCCTCCAGCACCAGTAAACTCCCCCCTTCATTTGAAGGTGAAGTGAAGGTTGGTGTAGTCCCAGAGGCTGCTCTCTCATTAGAGAGAGAGATGACTGGCTGTGAGTTTAACCTGAGGGTTACCACACCTCAGGTGAGGGGTGAGGTTGAGAAGGTGGGACCTGCATGGATGACCTCAGCCGGCTTGGGGATTGAACCCCCGCTGTTGGAATCAGTCTGTATCAGCTAACTGACCCCCACCCCATCAGTTACTGGGGCTCTCAAACCTCCTCCGGCTGTAGACACACAAGATGCTGCCATCTTGTGGATTGGTTTAGCTTCGCAGTACAGCTTGTTTCTCAATACATCGGCCCATTTACAGTAAATCCCATTTAAACGCTGAACAGATATAGATGAAAATTTTAAACCATTTTCTTTCTGCATTCACTGCCTCTCTTGATCCAGTTGTGCATTTGTAATAAATATGCCTTTTATATTGGTCTTATTTTTTAATATCCTTGGCAAAGGCTACAGAGAGCAACACTGCATCTCATAAGAGGATTTGATTTAGGCTCATAAAAGATATGAAGGAAATGAAGAAAAGACATTTATTGCATTCAGCCAGTCCTTCCACAGATTGTATTCAATGAGACTAAATATCACTGCAGTAAAATGACCTTCAGAAAACAAGCAGTAACTCCCCTGGGATTTTCAAAATACAAAAACTCAACTGTATTTCTTGGCCTTTAAATATTTTTAATGAATCTTCTTTGGTGCATTTCACTTTGCACTGACTTCATACTTTTGACATAAATGCAGCCTATTGGAGCCAGGATTCAACCTGACACTGAAGTGAAGCAGGTTCTGGGAGAGGCAGGCTCACTCAATTCACTTCAGAGTCAGTTTGGAATCCTTCACTCCTCACTTACACTCCAGGTTTACCTTTGGTACAAATCAGATTTGCCTATTCACCGATGCTGCAGCTGTGATGTAAAACTGCAAAACTCTTAAACTCTCTCAGTCTGTATATCTGTGAACCAAAGTACAGTTTGTGAACCTGAGCTCATCTTTATTGAAAGAAAAATCATTATAATTGTTAGACAATTCTTGTAGCTTCTGGTCTGCAAAGGTTCCTGATGCAGAATAAATTCTATGCTCAAAAAATATTGACAGACATAAATTGAAATATCTGAAACTATTGCTCTCTGCTCAGCTTCAAATGTGGCAACATTTCAAATGCATTACCATTGAAAAGAATGCAAGAAAGATGTTTTAACTGTGCACATTGTGAATGGAGATCTCTGCTCCATGTGTGTAAGTGGAGAAGTTCTATTCTCTCTAGTGACACTCAGCTTTGGTACCACTCAGTGTGGCAACAGGATGGCCTCTAGCCCTTGTATTGATGTAAATGCTGAGGCCATTGGTGAGCTCAATTTAATTTCGTAGAAAAAGGATTGTGAATGAGGGGGGGAATCATGTTTAAAGTTTTTAAAATTGTGCAGGGATTTGCTAAGGAGAGAGAGAGAGAGAGGAGTTCTTTGTGCAGGAGCTACCAGGGAACACTGTGACCTGAAGAAAGCACAAACTAAACAGGCTCTTCATGATGAATTAAACTACTGTCAAGGGAAGGCAGCTATCGTGGAATAACCCACCGGAAAACGAGGGACTTGGTTCTTGGAAAGAATGAGGATAAAAGGAGTCTACCTGTAATCTAGGCCTGGGAGATTGTCTTATATTCAGGAAGACCAACAGTGTTTGAATAACTTTTCTCTTTCCTGTTTTTAAAACAATAAAAATAATGACCATTTATCTGAGATGTTTATTATCTAATTTCCCTTTCGAGGCTCCCTGCAGAAAAGACGCGGAGTTATTTTGGTGAAAGGGTGAAAATTGGTGTGAAATGGGCACTGTGCTATTCAGACACACCTGTCTGAGAGTGCGGTTTTTAGCACACTGAATCACTGATTACTTTGAACCTGCCAGAGGAGCTAAAACAGACACCTGCAAGTTTAGTTCTGGAATGCAGCAGTATGTGTGAGCACATGCCCACTGCCATTAGGCTGCAATAGGCTGCAGAGGCATGAGGCAGGTTCCAGGATGACTCTGGCACTGAGGAACAGGACAAAAAGATTGTTGAACATGGCACTGAAGATCCTGGTGGAGGAGGTGCACAGGAGGAGTGAGCGGGGTGTATGTGTGAAGAAATCCACCTCACTCTCCTGTCCCTCTCTCCTGCAGCAGCCTCATGTCCTCCTCCCAATCTGAGGGAACTCTGAGCAAGATGGTCAGAACCATGCTCTCCCTTTCCCCTCTGACCTCTGTAAGGTGTCCAGTAAGATGGAGCACAGTATTCACTCTGTTAGACAAAGTACTCAGAAAATGTCCACAGTAAATGTTAACATTGTGTTGATGAAGTTTTGACAAACTGTCAATGAAAAGCTCCCAATATGTCTCAGAAGGTTATCTCCAAATCTCTAGCGGCTAAGTTAACAATAACAGATGAATAACAATTGACTTGTTTACTCCTATTCAGCTACTCGCTGTCAGGAGAGGACATTGGTCAAGTGTTATTACCAAACTGGTATGCTGCCACTTTAATGAGCACTAGCAGATAATTTAATTGTGATCAGCCCCTTAACGAACCTCTGATCGCTGTTCATAGTGCACGCTTCAACTCCTTTACCAGGATCGTGTCTTGCACTAAACACAGGTTCAACTGGCATTTCAGCACAAGACCCCATCTTGGTCACCTCAGAGGCTCCCTAGTGCCTAAAGAAGCCAGGGAACCATCTCTGCTGTATAGTGTTATCTAGATGCCTTCCCACAGGATCGGCCTTTGTTGTTCTGTGTCTATTCCTTGGCTGCTTTATTAGCCCACGGCCTGTAGTTAGGCCTCTGCTCCTGTTAGTCACGGTGATACAACGTGACATTGAAAACTCTCACTATGTGTGAGCTGGATCACAGACACAACTTGCCAACTACTCCATAGTGAACTTGAGTTTCCATATGTCACCACCCAAATATTCTTCATATTCTTCTCAGCCATGCCAGAGGTGTACTTCAACAGTGTTCCTGCATCTCAGACAATACCACTGTCCCATCCAGAAGACAGGAAAGAAAGTATATATCTCCATTAACCTAGCAACTTTATAAAATTATTATTTTATTTTAAAAATGGACAAAGGTGTTATCCCGACATGCCAGACTAACCATGATTCATACCAGAGGAATTTCTAACCTTCAGAAACCAACAGGGATTTTGTTATCTTTAAAGAGACGCTAATTTTATTTTTCTTTGTTCACAGGATATGGGCTTCGCTGGCTGGGCCAGCATTTATTGCCCATCTCGAGTTACCCTTGAGAAGGTGGTGGTGAGCTGCCTTTTTGAACCACTACAGTCCATGTGGTGTAGGTACACCCACAGTGCTGTTAGGGAGGGAGTTCCAGGATTTTGACCCAGCGACAGTGAAGGAACGGCGATATATTTCCAAGTCAGGATGGTGAGTGACTTGGAGGGGAACCTCCAGGTGGTGGTGTTCCCATCTATCCTCTACCCTTGTCCTTCTAGATAATAGTGGTCGTGGGTTTGGAAGGCGCTGTCTAAGCAGCCTTGGTGAATTCCTGCAGTGCATCTCGTAGGTGGTACACACTGCTGCTACTGTGCATCAGTGATGGAGGGAGTGAATGTTTGTGGATGGGGTGCCAATCAAGCGGGTTGCTTTGTCCTGGATGGTGTCAAGCTTCTTGAGTGTTGTGGGAGCTGCACTCATCCAGGCAAGTGGAGAGTATTCCATCACACTCCTGACTTGTGTCTTGTAGATGGTGGGCAGGCTTTGGGGAGTCAGGAGGTGAGTTACTCATGACAGGATTCCTAGCCTCTGACCTGCTCTTGTAGCCACAGTATTTATATGGCTAGTCCAGTTCAGTTTCTGGTCAATGGTAACCCCCAGGATGTTGATAGTGGGAAATTTAGTGATGGTAATGCCATTGAACATTAAGGGGTGACAGTTAGATTCTCTCTTGTTGGAGATGGTCATTGCCTGGCACTTGTATGGTGCGAATGTTACTTGCAACTTGTCAGCCCAAGCCTGGATATTGACCAGGTCTTGCTGCATTTGGACATGGACTGCTTCAGTATCTGAGGAGTCGTGAATGGTGCTGAACATTGTGCAATCATCAGCAAACATCCCCACTTCTGATCTTATGATGGAAGGAAGGTCATCGATGAAGCAGCTGAAGATGGTTGGGCTGAGGACACTACCCTGAAGACCTCCTGCAGTGAATGTCCTAATACCCATTGTGACTGCAGAAAATCAAATTCCAAAGAAATACACCAAAACCGTTGACATTTCTGAGGCAGAACTCCGGCCAGCGGAGAAGGTATGTCTGCAAAGGACAAAAGGAACCCTCACCCCTCTATTATAAACACCTCAAGATTCTAGACCTGGGAAAATACATCCTTTGTCCAAAACAGAGGTGAAGAAATGGGAGGTATGTCACATGACCTCCCCCAAGCTGTTAACATTGCCGTGTGGAACTGAATTCAGGCAGACCTACCATTTTGCCACCTAACAGGTAGCAGCAGAAAGAGCCCTGTCCAGGCGAAATGCCTGGCCCTAATCTACACTGTATACTGCTGGAGCATTGGAACTTCTGTACCTGTGCTTATAAGACTCATTCATCTCTACGTGCTTTCTCTCATTGTGGACCTCATTTCTTCTGGGAAGATGGGTCACCCTGTGACAACTGGAGCCTGCTAACCTCCGAAGGAGTACACCATTGGACTCTGGTCTCACGCAAAAACATAACTCTTAATTGTATCATGGTCTTGCTCTGTACCCTTTCTTTCCCTTATCCCTCTTTTATCATATGAGTGCAAAAAGGGCAGGTGTTGCAAAACCCTTTCCCGCATTTTGTATATGTGTAAAATAAACCAACCCTCTTATTTTGCCTTACCTCGAGTTCACTGGAGGGGTTATTAATAGAGGATTGGATCACTTCAACCTGCAGCGTTGGGGAAAACACGCCACTACTTAGAAAGGGGGAAACCAGAAATGAAAAACACCTTTTTGTTTACGGAAGGTAGTGAGTGGACAAATCAGGGCTGTTTAAATTAATCCCCCTCCTGTCCCTAACATCATCTTGACTTCAGCAACATTAAACTGGATCCAGCCTGCTTTTCTACTTTTCTGCAGACTTATTCCTGTGTCTATGTCGGGTTTTGCTTCATATTTTCCAATGTCTTAAGAACATAAGAAATAGGATCAGGAGTCGGCCACTCGGCCCCTCAAGCCTGTCCCGCCATCCAATAAGATCATGGCTGATCTGCCCCAGGCCTCAACTCCTCTTTCGTGCCAGCTCCTCATAGCCCTCAACTCCCCGATATTTCAAAAATCTATCTACCTCCTCTTTAAATACTTTCAGTGATCTAGCCTCCACAACTCTCTGGAGTAGAGAATTCCACACATTCACTACCCTCTGAGAGCACTACTCTCTTCTTATGCCTCTGTCTCATTATCCTTGCCTTATTGGCTAAGTCAGTTGCTAAAGCTTTTCAAAGGTTTTCAGTAATTTGTATCCCTCTTTTGTGACTTTAAGTTTGACATATGCTGATCTTTTCTTTCTCATTATCCATGTTAGTCAGTGGATAATGTATGTAAACAGCCTAACCCACATCGCCGGAGCTGAAGGTCTCTGGCCCTTCCAGTGTACATCAGTCAGAGAGTGTTGGAAGACTGGGAGTTGGGCTGGATGTTGAATATTCCGGCTCCCAGCCTAACATTGGGATTTTGCCGGCCTTGTAAGGGACAAAGCCTCAGGACAAGGTCAGCATCATAACAAGGTGAGGGGTGGAGAATCTCACCAGCCAGGGGCTTCCAAACTCCCAAATACCAAAGAGCCACAGAGTAGGGATTAGCAGCAGCTACATCCCACACTGACAGCAGACATAGGCCTCAACTGGAGACTTACCTTGGCACACAAAGCAAATAGAATTCTGAAAAAATTATAGATTTTAAAGCAGCTCCTTTACAAATGCAGTTACTAAGGACACATTTAAACTATTTCTGGAAGAGACATAACACCCCCTCCCAAACCAGCGAGATTTCCTCAATCTACAACATATTGGAGTAGGCCAGGGCTCTAGGGTTTGATTTCAGGAAGAGGTGACACAACATAGGCTGGTCTTCCTGGAATATGGAAGTTTAAGGGATGGTTTAATTGGGAGTTTTAGAATTTGGAAAGGAATTGATAGGGTGTAGATAGTGAGAAACTCTTTCTACTGGTGGGGGCATCAAGGACTGGGGGGGGGTGGTCAGAGCCTTAGGGAAGAATATTCCCCCGGTCTGGGGGGTCGTGCAGGAGTGGGCGCGTGCAGACGCGCCTCTGATCAGCGCCCCCGATCAGGGGGGTGCTGCCATTTTACGTGGGTGGGCCAATTAAGGCGTGATGTCCACCAGGAAGCGCTATGCACTACCTGTGTGGGTGGGGGGGGGTGGGATTCCCTAAGCTGGGAGTGCGCTCTTTCACACATGCGCACGAAAGAGCGACTCATCTCCCTGAGGCTAAGTGCTGCCTCAGGGAGATCGGCGCCAAATTCAAAAATGCGCAATGGACAAAATTAAAATTTCCCTGACACGTCCCCGCATGTGACACTATCACCCGAGTTGGGACATGTCCATCACTTTTATTCAAACTTATGTTAAATATTTAAAAGCCCACATGAAACTTCATCCCGCCCGTGGATGAGGTTTCATGTTTTTTCTACTTCCCACCGGGGCTCCCGGCCTGTCCGCCAGCCTTAAGGTTGGACAGGCAGGTCCATTACTTACTTCAATAAGTTTTTAAATGGCCTAAATTGGCCGTTGACAGGTCGGAGGGCGTACAGCTGACCCGGCTGCGCGCCCCACCCCCGACCTGAAAATTGAAATGGGGAGGGGTGACGTTGCGAGTTCCGCCCAACCTCATCCTGCGGCATTTTACACATCGGCGAGTGGGCCCCACCCCCGCTCGCCAAACTCAATATCCCGGCCTTAAAATCAGAAGCAGGCAGTTCAGGGGAGAAGTTAGAAAATAATTTTTCTCACATAGACCCGAGGAAGTATGGAATTCTCCCAGACAAAAATCAGCAGATGTTAGCTCAGTTAATCATTTTAAACCTGAAATCAATAGATTTTTGCTAGGCTAGTGTGTGAATAGATATGGAGCCAACAGGGGTAGCTTGGTCAAAGATACAAAGCGGCCATGATCACACTGAATAGCAGAACAGCTTGGAGGGGCTGCATGGCCTCCTCCCAGATCGAATGTTCCCTTGTTCTTAGATACAATCAGTGGCATTACCAGGTGCTGATGACCACACCAAGTTTAGCTGGAATACAGGCCTCCCTGGATGTTCACCCCCCTCGGTATGTTTTACAGGCGTCTGAGAAAAAAAAATCTAGCCGAACAAATGTTATTTCATAACCAAACTAAGATGAGCAAAGTGCATGAGGAACATAATTCTTATTATCATTATATCCACAGTATTGCTCTAAATTGTAAATGATTCACAAAGGCCAGAATTTTCCCCTCGGCAATTTGGGGGCAGGGTCCGCTCGCCGAGGGGAAAAATGACTCGGGATGATGTTGGGAGGAACCCTCGATGTCATCCCGGTCCATTTAAATATTCAGGAAGGCGGGCGGACAGCGAAATCAGCTGTCCGCCCGCCGACCTGTCAATAGCCAATTGAGGCCATTGACAGGATCATTAAGCTTGTTTAATGCTCTGTCCATCTAATCTTAAGGCTGGCGGGAAGGCTGGGAGACCCGGCTCCTGGCGGGATGAGGTTTCATGTTCGTGTTTAAAAACTTTAATAAAGTTTCAGTGTTTCTCATTAACATGTCCCATCTCGTGTGACATTGTCACATGAGGGGGACATGTTAATAATGTTTTTATTTTTCTATTTTTAGAGTTTTTAACCTGTCACGAATCTCCCTGAGACAGGACTTAGTCTCAGGGAGAATAGGGCACTCTGACAGATGGGGATTCCCTCCCTCCCCCAGCACAGGAAGCGCCATAACACTCCCCGTCGGGCAGGCCGCTGGTCAGGCCTTAATTGGCCCTCCCTCTCAAAATGGCGGCGGGCCCCGTTTCAGTGGCGTGGGTTGGTTGTCTGCTCACCGCCGAGCCGGTGGGGCCCACCTGCCCACCAAGGGCAAAATTCTGCCCAGAGACTTACAATATTGATATTGGACACTCAGCTCTTCCCCATGACTGTTATACAGAAACACTCTGACACAAGCATTGCTCACACAGTCACCAAGTTCCAGGTCCCTGTATGCTTCAGAAGCTAAATGTTATAAAATACTAATTGAGCATCACAAAAATAAACAGGTAAATAAAATATGATAGGCTGAAAATTACTATTTGCAATTTGGTGGACAAATGCTGCAAACGTTCTCATGGCATTTTTCTGTCCATTATTTTCACAGAGGCACTAATCCAGATAAAATAAATTGATTAAAATAGCGACATTCCCAACAGTATTTGAGCCTATCGTTACAAAATATTTTGTACATTTATTTAAAAGACTAGCTGATGTCTTGTACCATTAATCACAGGAAGACAAAGGACACGCTGTTTTACAACAAGGGTATGCCACATGATGCTGTCTTTGTTGGGGTGCATCTTTACATTTGCTACAATTTTACAGTTTTGGTCTCTTTACTTAAGAAATGATATCATTACATTAGAAGCTGTTCAGAGGAGGTTCTCTCAACTGAATTCTGGACTGAGGAGGTTATTTTATGATTATCCATTAGAGTTTAGAAGAATGAGAGATGATCTTGAAACATATAAGATCCTGAGGGATTGACAGGGTGGATGCTGAGAGGATGTTTCCCCTTGTGGGAGAGACTAGAACTAGGGGACAGAGTTTAAAAATAAGGGGTCTCCCATTTAAGGGGGAGATGAGGAGAAATTTATCTTCTCAGGATTGTGAGTCTGTGGAACTCTCTTCCCCAGAGAGTAGAGCAGGCAAGGTGATGGAATATTTTTAATAAGGCTGAATTAGATAGATTCTAGATTGACAAGGGAGTCAAAGGGTATAGGGGGTAGGAAGGAAAGTGGGATTGAGGTTACAGTCAGATCAGCCATGATCTTATTGAATGGAGGAGCAGGCTCGAGGGGCTGAATGGCCTCCTGCTCCTAATTCATATGTTCGTATTTGGGAGAGAACAAAACTAGAGTCATTCAATATACGATAATCACTAAGAAATCCGATAGGGGATTCAAAAGAAATGTCCTTACCTGAAGAGTGGGGAGAATGTGGAATTCACTGCCACAGGGGTGGAGAGGTGAATAGTGTAGATGCAATAATGGAAAGCTCGATAAGATTCTGAGGGAGAAAAGAGCAGAGGGTTTCTGCTGATTGAATTAGATGTGGAAGAGTTAGAGAGGCTTCAATGGAACATTAACACCAGCTGGTTTGGCTGACTGGCCTGTTTCTGGGCTGCATGTTCAATAGATAAATCCTGCTCAGGAAGGGAGGTGAACAGCTCAAGATAGATAGAGATTTGAAGTCCTGTGTATAGACTCCACAGAACATTCACAATGTTATTTACAACATAAAACAGCAGAATTAAAGTCCTATGTATTACCTGTTTATTGAGTATTTTGATTTTGTTATGCTATATTTTTCACTAAAAAAAAGACAAAGATTTAGTTTTGAATAGAAAAGTTATGACATTGCCAAATTGAGCTAACTGCTGACTGAGAATGGGACATTGTCTGAACACAGGGCCAGCTCATACTACACAGTCCCTAATCCTCAATCAATTAGGGATGTGGCTGACTGGTAAGTGAAGGCTATTATCACCAGCCATACATATCCCTTCCAAAGTTGTACATTAACCTTCTGCCTACCCGTTCTAGAATCCCAGGTTTATAATAATGTCTGTAAAGCAAAATAAAATGAAGTGACCTGGACCATTGCAATATTTAGTTCCCTCCCCAAAATGTGCCAATTATGCATTAGTGACATTATTTAGCTCACAGCTAACAGATTTTCTGCACTTGGGGAGCCATTACTGTATCATGAATGAGGCAGAAATCCCATCTACACATTTAAACATTGAAATAGGATTTCTGTCACGCTCACAGTGCAGTTATGGTGGCAGGAGAAATTCCAGGTATTCGTCCTTTCTTTTGAAATGTATTAACTTTGTTTCCGTTTGTTCAGCCTCTGCTCCATGTACCATCCCCGACCACAAAAAGGATGTACAGCCTGTCCCCAGTCTCTGAGTTGCTCAGTTGCTGGGTTAGTGGTGACACATATGCTGATGCTCATTAATCTCCTACTACCCTGCCAACCTAATGTTAAATTTATTGTGTACACCTATTCATCCAGGTGAAGTGGTTTGGGGCTAGAGAATTGACATTTTTTAAAGTTAATTCAATCGTGATTTCTGCAGGAACGTCAATGTGAACTGAACATCATCCTCAAAAACCCCTCAACCAATATTAAAATACACCTATGTAGTAATTGTGGTTTTATTTAGTGTGTAATGTACCTTTAAGAATAATACTTGTTAAGGAAGATCACATGATCTGTAGTAACCAATAGGAGAGTAGCAGGGGCTACCTCAGCAGTCAGTGTAGAAATAGCGTTAGAGTTGAAAGCACATGTGTAGTTGTTGCTGAGTATATTGTAAATAAACTTAATGTTTCCACCAAGAAGTGTCTGCAGGTCAACTCTATTACTAATAGTACAACTCAGCCACCTGACAACAAACTGGCGATGAGAATAAAACAGGATTGAACAGAAGAAATCAAGTTAAAAATAAATCGGCACTGTACCTCACCCAATAATTGTAAGTAGCAAGTTCCATTAGAATTGAACGAGTTATCCCCTCTCAAACTGCCACAATTTTGGAGAATTGATCCTTTTGAACCAGCCACAGACGATTGGTCTCATTACGCAGAACGCCTCACGTTTTTTCAAACGAACAAGATTATGGGGGACGAGAAGAGGTGAGCAATCCTCTTGAGTACTTGTGGGAGCAAAATCTATAGTCTGATTTGAAGTTTGACAGCACGCAGTCCCCCGGTTTCGAAGAAGTTCGATGAATTGGTGGACCTCGTAAAGAGTCACTTTCAACCCAAACCCTCAGTCACGATGCAGAGGCTCAGGTTTAATTTGTGAAATTGTAATTAAGACAATTACATGCTACGTGGCAAATTTGAAGAGGTAACGGAACATTGTGAGTTTGGTATGACTCTGAAGGACTTGCTCAGTGATCGTTTAGTGTGTGGTGTGAATGAGGACAAGATTCAGAAAAGATTATCGGCTGAAGTGAATCTGGATTTCAAGAAGGTGCTGGAGATAGCGCTGGCCATGGGAAGCACAGTAAGAGGTTCACAAGAAATACAGGTTGCGCAAAATGGTGCCATTCATCAGGCGGGAAACCTTAACCGAAAGAGGCGTGAAAAAGTGAGACTCTGCTGAGAAGCGGGAAACAGCCCCCATTAGCCAAAGAATAAAGAAAAATAACTTAGCAGCAAAACTGAGGAATAATTTTAATAGAGGTGGAAACACGCAGTCATTTAGCGATTGGCTGTTTAAAAAATTGATTGCTACTATTGTCAGAAATGGACATATAATGAGGCAGCGCAAGGAAAGATTCAAACAGACTTGGAAACAAAAAGAACAAGCCCAATGAAATCTATAACGTGGAAGAGCCTGAAACAACAAATTCTGACATTTACTCATTGTTTAATCTGAAAGTTGGAAAGGCAGAACCAATATTTGTCACAGTAAAAGTGAATGGCAAACCTGTTAGAATGGAAGTGGACACGGGAGCTTCCCCTACAGTAATTGGGAAACATACCTTTAGATTTCTGAATAATGGTGAACATCAATTAAGTTTGGAAGAAACAGCTGCCAAACTAAAAACATAGACGGGTGAAGGCAGTCAAGTAAAAGGCATAAGCAGAGTAACTGTCCATTATGGAAGCAAATCTGCAAAGCTACAAGTGTTAGTATTGAGAGGCAGAGGACCAAGCCTTCTAGGGCTAAATTGGCTAAGGGAAATCAACCTTAATGGGCCTCTGGGATTCCAAAAGGAAGCTGGAAGTGTTCATGTTTTGAAAAAGGAGTGTGCAAGGACTCAACAACCTAAAAAAAAGCAGACTGTCTTAAACCAAAACCTGGAAGAACAGCAGAAGGAACTTGAAGAGGCCCTGCTTGATGACAGAGCTCGAGACGAGGTCAGCAACCTTCACAGGGAAAAGAAAACCTGTTGAAAAACCTTCACACACAAGATTCCCTCAGGTCAACGTTTGTACCTCTGGACAAGTATGAAGAGAAACAGAAAGAATTCAGCACCTCTCTGGATAACCTGAAGGATGAGCTGGCAGAGAAGACACAACAATGCTTAATTTTCCAGGAGGCAGCAAATAAATACAAGAAAGAGACGGAAGAGCTGAAGAATCAGCTAAATGAAGCCAAAGAGACTTTGGAAGCAAAAGTCGCAGAATTTTCCAAGAAGCAGACAGATGATGAAATTTTGGGAGACTCAGCCACTGAGCTCAGACAAGTTGAGCTTGTATCTGAGAGAGGTCTGGCCAACAGTGAAGTCAATAAGAAGGCCGAGATTAAAGTCTGCACTAGAAAGAAGAAGGGATGTAGAAAGAAGATGCAGAAATCCTAATAGGGCCTTAATCCTAGCAGCTTCCAGATACACTTTCATACGAAGGCTTGGAAATCAAATCGCAAACGCCGATGCCCTTAGTCATTTGCCTTTACAAGAAAATGATGAGCAAGTCCCAGTCCCACAGGAACTTGTTTTATTGTTAAATTTCTTAGATTCCTCACTAGTATGTGCTCACCAGATCAGAGACTGGACAAGTCAAGACCCAATCCTAGCTCAAGTACGAGAACAAGTGCTTCATGGTTGGTCACAAGAGCCCGGATCTGATGAAATGAAGCTGCACTAGTGGCCTGGGATGGATGGTGAAATAGGGAATTTAGTAAAACATTGTGGCAATGTCAGCAATTGCAAAAGTTGCCATCGACAGCTCCGTTACACCCATGAGAGTAGCCGGGGAGATTGACTACATTGGACCTTTCCTGGAAACAATGTTTCTGCTCATGGTCGATGCCCATTCAAAATGGTTGGACGTATATGAGGTGAAGTCACCAATGACGGTCGTTACAATTGAGAAACTATGGGCAGAATTTTCTGCCTGTTGGGCAGGCGGGCCCGACCCAATCTTCGGTGGGCGGGGAGCCGATCCCCGCTGGAGAAGTGGGCCCCACCGCCATTTTACATGGGCGGGCCAATTAAGGCCCGCCCAGCGTGACGCCCGGTGGGAAGCGCTATGTACTTCCTGTGCGGGCAGAGGGGGGATTCCCCAAAAGCGAGACTGCGATCTCTCACGCATGCGCATGATAGAGCGCACATCCCCCTGAGGCTAAGTGCAGCCTCAGGGAGATCGCTGACACTTTGAAAAAGATTAAAAATAGAAAATAAAATTCCCTAACATGTCCCCCTCATGTGACAATGTCACACGAGATGGGACATGTTCGTAATTTACATAAAAACTTTATTAAACTTTTTAAAACCTGCATGAATTCCCATCCCGCCGCTGGATGAGGTTTCATGTTTTCTCTATTTGCCGCCGGGGCTCCTGGCTGACCCGCCAACCTTAAGGTTGGACGGCAGGTCCTTTAATTGTATAATTGATCCTGTCAATGGCCTCAATTGGCCATTGACCGGTCGGGGGGCCCACAGCTGATTTTGCTGCGCCCCCGCCTTCCTGAAAATTTAACTAGGGCGGGATGACATCGGGGGTTCCGCCTGACATCATCCCGTATCATTTTACGCTTCAGCGAGCGGCCCCGCCCCCTGCTCGCCGACGGCAAAATTCTGCCCTACGTTTTTGCCACTCACGGACTACCAGGAGTGGTCGTTTCCAATAACGGCACACCATTTACGAATCAAAACAAAAACAGAATTACCTGGAAAAACTCAGCAAGTCTGGCAGCATCGGCGGAGAAGAAATCAGTCAACGTTTCGAGCCTCCATGGCCCTTCGGCAGAACTGCAGTTCTGCCGAAGGGCCATGGAGGCTCGAAACGTTGACTGATTTCTTCTCCGCCGATGCTGCCAGACTTGCTGAGTTTTTCCAGGTAATTCTGTTTTTGTTTTGTTTTGGATTTCCAGCATCCGCAGTAGCTTTTAGCTTTTTGTTTTTATCTCACCATTTACGAATGATGAGTTTCAACGGTTTATCAGCCTCAACGGTATCGCTCATGTGAAAACTGCACCGTTCCCCCTTCCCTCAAACGGACTGGCCAAAAGGGCAGTTCAAAGGTTCCGGGCAGACATGAAAAAGTGAACTGGTGATTCCTTGGTAACCAAACTAACACGCTTTCTTTTCCATTACAGGACCATCCCTCACATAACAACAGGTGTTACACCTGCAGAGCTATTGATGAAACGCTGTCTCAGGATGAGATTGAGCTTAATAATGCTGAATTTAGAGGGGAAAGTGGAAAGGAATCAGGGAAGCCAGAAAACTAGACACAACTGGCATAGTCGCGAGAGGAAATTTACTGTGGGAGAGATGGTTTTTGTGAAAAACTACGGGAAAGGACCAAAGTGGTTTCCGGGTGAAATAAGTGCAGTGACTGGACCCCTATCTTACCATGTGGAGGTGGAAGACCGGGTCATACTGAAACATGGGAACCATTTAAGGAAGAGAGAGACAAATTATCAAGATTTGGTTCCACCAGTGACCAAGACCGGGTCTGTGTTTCATGTCGAGGATACTCAACCCAGGACTGACATGTCTGATGTTCCTGTGAGAGTTGAGGAACTGCAAGTGCCCATCGAAGCAGCTGATGCTCAGGCAACTCCGGAAAAGGGGGTTCCTGACAAAGAGTCTGAAGTTGTGGAGCTGCGACATTCCACACAGACCAGGAAACCACCTGAAAGACTGAACTTGTAAATTCCTTACCCAGTGTAAATATTATGTGTCTTGAAAAATATGTACTCGTAAATATATGTATAGCCGAGTTAAAGGGGGAGGCACTTAGAAATTATGGTTTTATTTGGTGTGTAGTGTACCTTTGAGAATAATACTTGTCAGGAAAGATCACATGATCTGTAGTAACAATAGGAGAGTAGTGCAGTCTACCTCAGCAGTCAGTGTAGAGAGAGAGTTGGAGTTGAAAGTACACGTGTAGATGCTGCTGAGCATATTGTAAATAAACTTAATGTTTCCACCCAGGACGTGTCTGCAGATCAACCCTATCATTAATAGCACAACTCAGCCACCCTACAACAACCGACTCACAACTCCTGACTGTAAGGCTAGAATACATGTCAACCAAACTGACAATTACCATCTCCTTTTGGTTTCGGACTGTATTTAAATATAACTGTGCTACTAATCACACTGTGCTGATTGGTGGAGAATTTTGTTACCTCCGTGTCCTGCGAAATTTCTGATAGGTCAAACATTCATTATTTTGTATTCATTAGTTTTTCTTTGACCTCGCAGTTTTGCCAGAGAACCAGACTTTACAACTTTATAAATTCCTTCATTTCTGTCTTTTCATTCCAAAACACGGTTACTTCTTTCATGAGACAGGAGAAGAATTCGAACAAATTCCCAGAGTACTAACTTGGAAACGTTAGGGAGAGAGAAGGAATAAGAAACTTGATAACCAGGATCTCTTATGAGAAATACAAATATTCTCTCTTCTACATCCATTTTAGATAATGAAGAGTGCAGGGGGGCATGCCAGGAGCAGCACCAGGTATACCTAAAATTGAGGTGTCAACCTGGTGAAGTTATAACGCAGGAATACTGGCATTCCAAACAGCATAAGCAGCAAGTGATAGACAGAGCTAAGCAATCCCATAACCAATGGATCAGATCTAAGCTCTGTAGTCCTGCCACATCCAGTCATGAATGGTGGTGGATAATTAAACAACCCACTAGAGGAGGAGGCTCCACAAATATCCCCATCCTCAATGATGGGGGATCCCAGCACATCAGTGCAAAAGATAAGGCTGAAGCATTTGCTATAATCTTCAGCCAGAAATGTCGAGTGGATGATCCATCTTGGTCTCCTCCGGAGGTCCCCAGCATCACAGATGCCAGTCTTCAGCCAATTCAATTCACTTCACGTGATATCAAGAAACGGCTGAAGGCACTGGATACTGCAAAGACTATGGGCCCTGACAATATTCCAGCAATAGTACTCAAGATTTGTGCTCCAGAACTTGCCGCGCCCCTAACCAAGCTGTTCCAGTACAGCTACAACACTGGCATCTACCCAACTATGTGGAAAATTGCCCAGGTATTGTTAGGGAATGGGTATTTTTACTTATAATTTTACACCTTGGGATAATAGGATTTAAAGCATTTATTTTCTTTCATAAGAATTAGCATAGAATAATAGCCATCATTGATAATACTTACACATCTGTTTAATGTTACACTTATGATAATACACATTACCGAAGAATTCACATATTACAGTTCTCCAGCTGGGGGGGATCGATTGGCCAAGACTCTTTGAACTCTAAAGTTTGAATCTAACCCTCATCTTTTAATAACCCTCTTCCACTCTGAAACATGCATTCCTAATTAAAGTATTACCTCACCCTGTTACACACTTAATGAATTTCAGTTTTAACAAGGTCTCCCATGCACCATATCAAGGCTTTATCCTGACTAAGTTGCCAAATCATATCATTCAACTGAAGACAATGATGGAAGCCCGAGCCTCTCTTACAGACGAGATGTCACTTGCCTTATGCTGATGTCCCCTTTACAAGTTAATTCCCAGGAGGACAACTGAGATGGTCTCTGTGTCAATGACCTTTCATCAGAACTGAGAAAAGTTAGAGATCTAATAGGTTTTGAGCAAGAGGTGGATGGGATAAGGAGAAAAGGAAGTTTTGTGATAGGGTGGGCAACAAGGGAGATTGAATGTCAGAGGAGTTAAGCTTCCAGGGCCAAAAGGAATGGGGATGGGTCAAGGAATGAAACAGAGAAATGAAAGATGTGCGGACAGCGGGTATGCTGCTGTCTGAGAGCAAAAAAATGAGGGAGAGGCTGAAACATACAAAGAAAACAGAATGGGGGAGGCGAGGTGGGGACAGAGATTCTGGTCTGAAATTGTTGAATTCAATGTGAAGTTCAGAAGGTTGTTAAGTCCTAATGAGATTCCATTCCTCAAGCTTACGTTGCACTTCACTGGGGGCAGCACCAAGGTGTAGCGCCCAAAAACGTAAACATAAGGCACCTTAGGCACACCACGGGTTTCTCACTGGTGCTTTTGTGTTGGCCCAAGATGAGGTCTTCATGAGTTGCTTTGAATTGGAACACTATTGTCAGTTTGTTTCATTAAGTTTCTTTGCCTGTGATATTAAATTCAGACATGTCACCATGGCTGAGAGAGTCTCTTTTTCTTCTGCATGTGTATGGTTTCCAAAAGTGTAATGTGTGCTTTATGGGACATTCAGCTTTATTAACAAGGCCCTTAGTTACTGTTTCTAACCTGGCAGATTTGGCACTTAGGTCTCGAGCTTAGAGCCTGCAGCCCAGGCTTGTCCTGGTGATCCATCTGTGGTGTTCTAGCTGAAGGTTCATTGCATTAAAGCCTCCCGGATGTCCCTGCCTCCCTGCAGTATGCCCAGGTCAGCGTCTACCCCCTCAGCAATTCCCTGTGTGTGCTCATCCTCGGACTCACTGCTGGACTCATCGTGTGCAGCCGCAGACACTGCGTCGGCATCTTCATCATCCACAGCATCCCCCCCTTTTCCAGCGCAAGATTGTGGAGAGTGCAGCATGCAACCACTATCACCGACACACGATTTGGGGGGTGCTGGAGTGCGCCCCCTGAGCGGTCCAGGCATCAGAAGCGCATCTTGAGAAGACCGAGGGCTCTCTCCACCACAGCCCTTGTGGAGCCGTGGCTCCTATTGTAGCGCTGCTCAGCTTCTGTTCTTGGATGGTGGAGAGGCGTCATGAGCCACCTTCCGAGGGGATAGCCCTTGTCACCCAGCAGCCATCCATCCAGCCGGGCTGGAGCACTGAAGAGCCCCGGCACCTGGGAGTGTCTGAGGATGTAGGCGTCATGGGAGCTGCCTGGGTACCTTGCACAGACTTGTAGAATCAGCATCCAGTGGTCACACACTATCTGCACGTTCATGGAGTGGAAGCCCTTCCTGTTGACGAAGGCACCGGGCTCACCCGCTGGCGCCTTGATGGCCACATGTGTACAGTCTTTAGCACCCTGGACAGGTCAGGGTAATGTCAGGGTGATGTCGCGGTGATGTCAGGGTGATGTCACGGTGATGTCGGGGTGATGTCGCGGTGATGTCGCGGTGATGTCGGGGTGATGTCACGGTGATGTCGGGGTGATGTCGCGGTGATGTCGCGCTGATGATGTCGGGGTGATGTCACGGTGATGTCGGGGTGATGTCGCGGTGATGTCGCGGTGATGTCAGGGTGATGTCACGGTGATGTCGGGGTGATGTCGGGGTGATGTCGCGGTGATGTCGGGGTGATGTCGGGGTGATGTCGCGGTGATGTCAGGGTGATGTCGGGGTGATGTCGCGGTGATGTCACGGTGATGTCGGGGTGATGTCAGGGTGATGTCGCGGTGATGTCGCGGTGATGTCAGGGTGATGTCGGGGTGATGTCGCGGTGATGTCGGGGTGATGTCAGGGTGATGTCGCGGTGATGTCGGGGTGACGTCAGGGTGATGTCGGGGTGATGTCGCTGTGATGTCACGGTGATGTCGGGGTGATGTCGCGGTGATGTCGGGGTGATGTGGCGGTGATGTCGCGGTGATGTCAGGGTCATGTTGGGGTGATGTGGCGGTGATGTCAGGGTGATGTGGCGGTGATGTCGGGGTGATGTCAGGGTGATGTCGGGGTGATGTCGCGGTGATGTCAGGGTGATGTCACGGTGATGTCGCTGTGATGTCGCGGTGATGTCGGGGTAATGTCGGGGTCATTTTGCGGTGATGTCGGGGCGATGTCAGGGTGATGTCGCGGTGATGTCGGGGTGATGTCACGGTGATGTCACGGTGATGTCGCTGTGATGTCGCGATGATGTCGGGGTAATGTCGGGGTGATTTTGCGGTGATGTCGGGATGATGTCAGGGTGATGTCGGGGTGATGTCGCGGTGATGTCGGGGTGATGTCGGGGTGATGTCACGGTGATGTCGGGGTGATGTCGGGGTGATGTCGGGGTGATACCGGGGTGATACCGGGGTGATGTCGCGGTGATGTCGGGGTGATGTCGGGGTGATGTCGCGGTGATGTCGGGGTGATGTCGGGGTGATGTCGCGGTGATGTCGCGGTGATGTCGGTGTGATGTCAGGGTGATGTCGGGGTGATGGGATGATGTCGGGGTGATGTCGGGATGATGTCGCGGTGATGTCAGGGTGATGTCGGGGTGATGTCGCGGTGATGTCGCGGTGATGTCGCGGTGATGTCGGTGTGATGTCGGGGTGATGATGTCGGGTGATGTCACGGTGATGTCGGGGTGATGTCGCGGTGATGTCGTGGTGATGTCGCAGTGATGTCGCGGTGATGTCGGGGTGATGATGTCGGAGTGATGTCGGGGTGATGATGTCGGGGTGATGTCGCGGTGATGTCGCGGTGATGTCGGGGTGATGATGTCGGGGTGATGTCGGGGTGATGTCGCGGTGATGTCGGGGTGATGTCGGGGTGATGTCGCGGTGACGATGTCGCGGTGATGTCGCGGTGATGATGTCGGGGTGATGTCGGGGTGATGTCGCGCTGATGTCGGGGTGATGTCGGGGTGATGTCGTGGTGATGTCGCGGTGATGATGTCGGGGTGATGTCGCGGTGATTATGTCGGGGTGATGGCGCGGTGATGTCACGGTGATGTCGTGGTGATGTCGCGGTGATGTCGGGGTGATGTCGTGGTGATGTCGGGGTGATGTCGGGGTGATGTCGCGGTGATGTCGGGGTGATGTCGGGGTGATGTCGCAGTGATGTCGGGGTGATGTCGGGGTGATGTCGCGGTGATGTCGGGGTGATGTCGCGGTGATGTCGGGGTGATGTCGTGGTGATGTCGCGGTGATGAGCGGTGATGTTGGGATGATGTTGGGGTGATGTTGCTGTGATGTCGGGGTGATGTCGCGGTGATGTCGCGGTGATGAGCGGTGATGTTGGGATGATTTTGGGGTGATGTCGCGGTGATGTCGGGGTGATGTCGTGGTGATGTTGCGGTGATGGGGTGATGTTGGGGTGATGTCGCGGTGATGGGGTGATGTCGGGGTGATGTTGCGGTGATGGGGTGATGTCGCGGTGATGTCGTGGTGATGTCGCGGTGATGGGGTGATGTCTCGGTGATGTCGTGGTGATGTCGCGGTGATGTCTTGGTGATGGGGTGATGTCGCGGTGTTGGGGTGATGTCGGGGTGATGTCGCGGTGATGTCGGGGTGATGTTGCGGTGATGTCGGGGTGATGTCGAGGTGATGGGGTGATGTCGCGGTGATGTTGTGGTGATGGGGTGATGTCGCGGTGTTGGGGTGATGTCGGGGTGATGTCGCGGTGATGTCGGGGTGATGTCGCGGTGATGTCGGGGTGATGTCGAGGTGATGGGGTGATGTCGCGGTGATGTCGTGGTGATGGGGTGATGTCGCGGTGTTGGGGTGATGTCGGGGTGATGTCGCGGTGATGTCGGGGTGATGTCACGGTGATGTCGGGGTGATGTCGCGGTGATGTCGCGGTGATGAGCGGTGATGTTGGGATGATTTTGGGGTGATGTCGCGGTGATGTCGGGGTGATGTCGCGGTGATGTCGGGGTGATGTCGGGGTGATGTCGGGGTGATGTCGCGGTGATGTCGCGGTGATGAGCGGTGATGTTGGGATGATTTTGGGGTGATGTCGCGGTGATGTCGGGGTGATGTCGTGGTGATGTTGCGGTGATGGGGTGATGTTGGGGTGATGTCGCGGTGATGTCGGGGTGATGTTGCGGTGATGGGGTGATGTCGGGGTGATGGGGTGATGTCGCGGTGATGTCGTGGTGATGTCGCGGTGATGGGGTGATGTCTCGGTGATGTCGTGGTGATGTCGCGGTGATGTCTTGGTGATGGGGTGATGTCGCGGTGTTGGGGTGATGTCGCGGTGATGAGCGGTGATGTTGGGATGATTTTGGGGTGATGTCGCGGTGATGTCGGGGTGATGTCGCGGTGATGTCGGGGTGATGTCGCGGTGATGTCGCGGTGATGAGCGGTGATGTTGGGATGATTTTGGGGTGATGTCGCGGTGATGTCGGGGTGATGTCGTGGTGATGTTGCGGTGATGGGGTGATGTTGGGGTGATGTCGCGGTGATGGGGTGATGTCGGGGTGATGTTGCGGTGATGGGGTGATGTCGCGGTGATGTCGTGGTGATGTCGCGGTGATGTCGTGGTGATGTCGTGGTGATGTCGCCGTGATGGGGTGATGTCGCGGTGATGGGGTGATGTCGCGGTGATGTCGGGGTCATGTCGCGGTGATGTCGTGGTGATGTCGCGGTGATGTCGTGGTGATGTCGCGGTGATGTCGTGGTGATGGGGTGATGTCGCGGTGATGGGGTGATGTCGGGGTGATGTCGCAGTGATGTCGGGGTGATGTCGCGGTGATGTCAGGGTGATGTCGAGGTGATGTCGGGGTGATGTCGCGGTGATGCCGTGATGATGTCGCGGTGATGTCGTGGTGATGTCGCGGTGATGTCGCGGTGATGTCGGGGTGATGTCGCGGTGATGTCGTGGTGATGTCGCGGTGATGTCGTGGTGATGTCGTGGTGATGTCGCCGTGATGGGGTGATGTCGCGGTGATGGGGTGATGTCGCGGTGATGTCGGGGTCATGTCGCGGTGATGTCGTGGTGATGTCGCGGTGATGTCGTGGTGATGTCGCGGTGATGTCGTGGTGATGGGGTGATGTCGCGGTGATGGGGTGATGTCGGGGTGATGTCGCAGTGATGTCGGGGTGATGTCGCGGTGATGTCAGGGTGATGTCGAGGTGATGTCGGGGTGATGTCGCGGTGATGCCGTGATGATGTCGCGGTGATGTCGTGGTGATGTCGCGGTGATGTCGCGGTGATGTCGGGGTGATGTCGCGGTGATGTCGCGGTGATGTCGGGGTGATGTCGCGGTGATGTCGGGGTGATGTCGCGGTGATGTCGCGGTGATGTCAGGATGATGTCGCGGTGATGAGCGGTGATGTTGGGATGATGTTGGGGTGATGTCGCGGTGATGTCGTGGTGATGTCAGGGTGATGTCAGGGTGCTCGCCCAATGTCACCGCGCATCATTTTAGGTGCGGATGTGCGGGGTCCGACCCCACTCGCCAATGGACAAATTCTGCCCAGAAAGTAGGAATAAATGGGTCTTTTTCAGAGTGATAGGCGGTGACTAGGGGGGCACCGCAGGGATCAGCGCTTGGGCCCCAGATATTCAAATTATACATCAATGATTTGGGTGAGGGAACCAAATGTAATATTGGGCAACATTTTCCCCCCATTGGGGTGGATGCGCTGGAGCAGGTGCAGGCGGGCGGGTTCCCGATCAGCGTCCCCAGTTGGGGTCGCGCCGCCATTTTATGTGGGCGGGCCAATTAAGACCCACCTAACGTGACGCCCACTCGGAAGCGCTGTGCGCTCCCTGTGCGGGCGGAGGGGGAGTGAATTCCCTGAGCCGGGAGTGGGCTCTTTCACGTATGCGCATGAAAGGGCGCACAGATCTCCCAGAGGCAAAGCGCTGCCTCAGGGAGATCGGCTCAGGTCTGAAACATTAAATAAAGATGTCACATGAGGTGCGACTTATCAATTTCTTTTATTTAGAGATTTCGTACAAATTTTAATAACCTCATGAAACCTCATCCCGCCCGTGGATGAGGTTTGGTGTTTTTTCTGAAGCCCGCCTGGGCTCCCGGCCTGTCCACCAAACTTAAAGTTGGACGGGCCGGTCCATTCATCACTTTAATTACTTTTTTAATGGCCTTAAAAGGTCTTTGACAGTTTGGCTGTGCACCCGACGAACACGCCCGACGTCACCCGCATCATTTGGGCCCCGCCCCCGCTCACCAACTGGAAGATGCAGCTAACCCTGCGTTATGAAGCTATTAATGTATATAATATTTTGAAAAATATTTTTCTTTTGAAACAGAAGTTTGGTCTGCGGGTGTGTCTTAATCAGATTAAAACCAGCTAGTCTGGATGGCTTAGATGTACTAGTTTGCGATATAAACGGCGAGGTAACGTGTATTTGCATTTTTTTAAATAGAGCATTCAAGAAGTGGGGTGAAAATTGACGCCTATCTAGCAGATACCAAGCAATATGTTTATATTACTAATAAAATTGTTACTATGAAAGGGGTTTCATTGTTAAAAGGTGAAGTTCAAAGAGTCTGGTGTGACAGTGAGAATTTAAATTCAATCAGTGGTGGTCGGTATAACTTCAGTAGTTTTCGGGTGTGCAGGGCAGAGGCAATGTAAGATCAAAAGGCAGCTGCAAGCATCCAACTGGCTCCACAGTGAAAAGAACCTCATTTTGAATTTGTAAGGTGAAAATGCTTTGCCTGGTGTTTGGTTAAGTCTATGGGTTGCTGTTGCCTTAATGGAGATTAGTTTTGGAATTTGTTAAATGTGATGATAGTAGTAATTTGTAGCCATGTGTACATATATTTTAACCTGTGTAAATTAACAGAATGTTTCATTTAGTTTAGTGTAAAACCTCGAGAACTAGTGGTCTGATTCCTGAATTGAGAGATGCAGCTCAAACATAACGCTTAAAATAAAAGGTTATGACAGTTGTTTAAAGTTTCCCTCCTGGGATTTTTTAATAATTCCCCTTTACCAACTGCACCGGTCATAACAATATTTCCAAATTTGCTGACAACATAAAACTTGGTGAGCACGTGAGCGATAAGGAGCGTGTTAAGAGGCTTCAAGGCGATTTAGACAGGTTGAGTGAGTGGGCAAATACATAGCGGATGCATAATAACATGGATAAGTGTGAAGTTATCCACTTTGATAGGAAAAACAGAATGGCAGAGTATTATTTAAATGGTGATAGATTGGGAAATGTTGATGTACAAAGGGACTTGAGTGTCCTTGTACACCAATCACTGAAAGCAAGCATGCAGGTGCAGCAAGCAGTTAAGGCGGCAAATGGTATGTTGGCCTTCATTGTGAGAGGATTTGAGTACAGGAGCAAGGATGTCTTACTGCAGCTGTATAGGGCCTTAGTGTGACCACACCTGGAGTATTGTGTGCAGTTTTGGTCTCCTTACCTAAGAAAGGATGTATTTGCCATAGAGGGAGTGCAGCAAAGATTCACCAGACTGATTCCTGGGATGGCAGGATTGTCGTATGAGGAGAGATTGGGCCGACTAGGCCCTGTATTCACTGGAGTTTAGAAGAATGAGAGGGGATCTCATTGAAACATATAAAATTCTGACAGGGATGAACAGACTGGATGCAGGGATGATGTTTCCTCTGGCTGGAGGGTTCTAGAACAAGGGGTCACAGTCTCAGGATACAGGATAAACCATTCAGGACTGAGATGAGGAGAAATTCTTCACTCAGAGGGTGGTGAACCTATGGAATTCTCTACCAGAGGCTGTGGAGGCCAAGTCACTGAATATATTTAAGAAGGAAATAGATGGATTCCTGGACTCTAAAGATATCAAGGGGTATGGGGAGAAAGCGGGAATATGGCGTTGAGATAGAGGATCAGCCATGATCATACTGAATGGCGAAGCAGGCTCGAAGGGCCGAATGGCCTACTCCTGCTCCTAGTTTCTATGTTTCTATGAGCAAGTGTTAGCAAGGTAGCTGTAGGAGACGGTGGGTTTAATAATGAATATTATTAGCCAGTCTATCCCCAGAAACAGAGACAGAGATGTTGAGGAAGGGAAGGGAGGTGTCGGAGATGGATTATGTGAAGGTGAGAGAAGGGTAGAAACTGGAAACAAAGAGAATAAATTTTTCCACTTCAGGACGAGAGTAGGAAACGGCACTGACACATTTCCATAAGGAAAATATACAACACAAAGAAAGAGGGAGAACTTAAAATGCCTGGGCCAAAGCTTGGTCAAAGAGGATGGTTTTAAGGAGGTTTTGAAAGGGGAGGGAATTTGTGGAGGAAATTTTCCAGAAAGCAGCACAGTTACCAGTGATGGAGCAAAGGGATTGGGGGATAGTCAATGGAACAGTCAAGAATGGAGAGTATGGGCGTGAGAGATTGTTGGCTGGAGGAAGTTATAAAGATTAGGAGTAACAAGGACAGGAAGCATTTTAAGCAAGAAAATAAAAACTTTCAATTTGAGGCATTGAATAAGCAAAAGCCTAAGTGTTTTTTTTAAATTCATTCATGTGATGTGGGTGTCGCTGGCTGGGCCAGCATTTATTGCCCATCCCTAATTGCCCCTTGAGAAGGTGGTGGTGAGCTGCCTTCTTGAGCCACTGCAGTCCATGTGGTGTAGGTACACCCACAGTGCTGTTAGGGAGGGAGCTCCAGGATTTTGACCCAGCGACAGTGAAGGAACGGTGATATATTTCCAAGTCAGGATCGTGAGTGACTTGGAGGGTAACTTCCAGGTAGTGATGTTCCCATCTATCTGCTGCCCTTGTCTTTCTAGATGGTAGTGGTCGTAGGTTTGGAAGGTGCTGTCTAAGGAGCCTTGGTGAGTTTCTGCAGTGCATCTTGTAGATGATACACTCACTGCTGCTACTGTGCGTCGGTGGTGGAGGGAGTGAATGTTTGTGGATGTGGTGCCAATCAAGTGGGCTGCTTTGCCCTGGATGGTGTCAAGCTTCTTGAATGTTGGAGCTGCACTCATCCAGGCAAGTGGTGAGTATTCCATCACATTCCTGACTTGCGCTTCGTAGATGGTGGACAGGCTTTGGGGAGTCAGGAGGTGAGTTACTCACTGCAGGATTCATAACCTCTGACCTGCTCTTGTAACCACAGTATTTATATGGCTAGTCCAGTTCAGTTTCTGGTCAATGGTTTGCCCCATGATGTTGATAGTGGGGGATTCAGTGATGGTAATTCCATTGAACGTCAGGGACGATGGTTAGATGCTCTCTTGTTAGAGATGGTCATTGCCTGGCACTTATGCGGTGTGAATGTTACTTGCCACTTGTCAGCTCAAGCCTGGATATTGTCCAGGTCTTGCTGAATTTGGACATGGACTGCTTCAGTATCTGAGGAGTCGTGAGTGGTGCTGAACATTGTGCAATCATCAGCGAACATCCCCACTTCTGACCTTATGATGGAAGGAGGGTCAACAAGGTTAACAAGGGCAAGAGTGATTGGCAAGTGAAACTTATTGATTGTAGATAGGATATTGGCCGCAGAGCTCTGGATATGCTGACCTTTATGGAGGCTGGAAAATCTGCCAGAGCATTGGGTGATCGATACTACAGGTGACAAAGGTATGTGAAGATGTTGTGGTGAAGGTCGGGGTAAATTTTCAGCTCTGATTTCTCGCTCATATCAACAGACTTCTGATCCAGAAGCGAAATCTTAATAATGATGCACAGTTCAGGGAAACATGATAAAAGTGAGGAGAGGAATTATGCAATATTTTCCAAACAAAACTAAAAGTTATCTAAGGATTATATTGAGAGGTCATAATTGTGTGATCAGTGCTAAATAGACCATGTTTTAATTAGTTTCATCAGTACAATGTTCTTTGTCCACAGAATTATATAGACAAGGCATCTTTGTTAATGAAAGTGTTGCAACAAATATAACATTTTTTTATTTTTGTATGGGATTTGGGTGTCACTCTGGGCCAGTATTTATTGCCCATCCCTAGTTGCCTTTGAGAAGGTGGTGGTGAGCTGCCTTCTTGAACCGCTGCAGTCCATGTGGTGTAGGTACACCCACAGTGCTGTTAGGGAGGGAGTTCCAGGATTTTGACCCAGTGACAGTGAAGGAACGGCGATATATTTCCAAGTCAGGATGGTGAGTGGCTTGGAGGGAAACTTCCAGGTGGTGGGGGGTGGAGATGTTCCCATCTATCTGCTGCTCTTGTCCTTCTATATGGTAGCGGTCGTAGGTTTGGAAGGTGCTGTTTAAGGAAGCTTGGTGAGTTCCTGCAGTGCATCTTGTAGATGGTACACACTGCTGCTACTGTGCATCGGTGGTGGAGGGAGTGAATGTTTGTGGATGGGGTGCCAATCAAGCGGGGCTGCTTTGTCCTGGATAGTTTCAAGCTTCTTGAGTGTTGTGGGAGCTGCACTCATCCAGACAAGTGGGGAGTATTCGATCACACTCCTGGCTTGTGCCTTGTAGATGGTGGACAGGCTTTGGGGAGTCAGGAGGTGAGTTACTCGTTGCAGAATTCCTAACCTGCTCTTGTAGCCACAGTATTTATATGGTTAGTCCAGTTCAGTTTCTGGTCAATGGTAACCCACAGGATGTTGATAGTGGGGGATTCAGCAACGGTAATGCCATTGAATGCCAAGGGAAGATGGTTAGACTCTCTCTTGTTGGAGATGGTCATTGCCTGGCACTTGTGTAGCACGAATGTTACTTGCAACTTGTCAGCCCAAGCCTGGATGTTGTCCAGGTTTTGCTGCATTTGGACATGGACTGCTTCAGTATCTGAACATTGTGCAATCATCAGTGAACATTCCCACTTCTGACCTTATGATGGAAGGAAGGTCATTGATGAAGCAGCTGAAGATGGTTGGGCTGAGGACACTACCCTGAGGAACTCCTGCAATGATGTCCTGGAGCTGAGATAATTGACCCCCAACAACCACAACCATCTTCCTTTGTGCTAGGCATGACTGCAACCAGTGGAGAGTTTTCCCTGATTCCCATTGACTCCAGTTTTGCTGGGGCTCCTTGATGCCACACTCGGTCAAATGCTGCCTTGATGTCAAGGGCAGTCACTCTCACCTCACCTCGGGAGTTCAGCTCTTTTATCCATGTTTGAACCAAGGCTGTAATGAGATCAGGAGCTGATTGGCCCTGGCGGAACCCAAACTGGGCGTCAGTGAGCAGGTTATTGCTAAGCAACTGCAGCTTGATAGCACTGTTGATGACCCCTTCCATTACTTAACTGATGTTGGAGAATAAACTGATGGGACGGTATTTGGCCGGGTTGGATTTGTCCTGCTTTCTGTATACAGGACATACCTGGGCAATTTTCCACAGAGCCGTGTAGACACCAGTACTGTAGCTGTACTGGAACAGTTTGGCTAGGGACATGGCGAGTTCTGGAACATAAGTCTTCCGTACTATTGCTGTAATATTGTCAGGGCCCATGACCTTTGCAGTATCCAGTGCCTTCAGCCGTTTCTTGATATCACGTGGAGTGAAACGAGTGAATTACTTTTTATGTGAATGCTTTGTGCATTGACGTTTGGATTCTTAGCACTCGAGATGAAATCATTTCTGTTTTGAGCGTTTAGTTTTGGGTCCAAGCATTTCCCACATCAAGGGGATTATCTGACAGTAAATTTCCCTTGACTAAGTTCCAACCATTGGGTCTCAACCTCAACTTCACCACAGAAACCAAACTGTACAGTTTAATATTTACGTTCCCCCACAATGGCAAAGTAGCTGCCAATCTAACGTTAAATTGGAGCAGTTCTGTGTTGTTACACATGCCCCAATAGGAACTTACTCCATGTTATCGTTACTGACAGAGGCAACTGTCACCCCAACAGTCGAGCTCGGTATGCAACCCACGTTCTGGAGCTAATGTTTCAGTTAAAGCTTTAAGTGGTAAATGTATTTCTAGCTCCTGTATCCCATAAATAAATTGTTTTGATCACACATTACTAATGGTAATATTGCACAGTGTGGCACTTTATGCTGATAATTTAATCAGGCATTTTTATTTCAATTGCAGATTGGACAAACTGAACACATTTCTATACTCTGCAATACTTCAACACATTTACACATTACCCACAGTGAAAATTCATAGTGCCCTCAACAAAGTAATTAATCTGTCAATTTAAAGTGTTCTCGTGAGAATTTGTTTTCAGAACCATGGTACAATGAGGATCAGGGGAATGTATCTTACATAAATGCATTGTTTACATGTCCTGAAAATATATTTGTCCCTGCTGCTGGAGAGTGTTGAAGAGTGGCTCCCAGCCACACTGCAGCAAACACAGGAATCAGGAACTTTACCAGGAAGCAATGAAAAAGAGAAATGGGCAGCGTGATATATATATTTTTTAAATATGGAATTTGAATGTCAGATATTGAGGGGGAACTCCTGTTGTACCTGATGTGAGCAACGTCATTGGGCTGAATCTTCGGCTCGATGAGCAGGGGCAGGGAGTTAAATGACGTGGGGGTGACGTAGGGCATGTGTCCCGACATCACCTCGCGTTATTTAGATTTTCAGTTCGGCGGGCACACAGCCGAGTCAGCTGCGCACCCACCGAACTGTCAAAGGCCTGTAAAGGCCATTAATGAACTAATTAAACCTATTGAGAAAGCTGCCTGTCCAACCTTAATGTTAGCGGGGGGGCAGGCGAAGAGCCCAGGCGGCCTTCGCATTTTTCATGAAACCTCATCCATGAGCGGGCTGAGGTTTCATGAATGATTTAAAATTTTCAAAATAATTTTTATTAAAATTAATGTACATGGCCCAGCTCATGTGACAGTTTCACATGAGGGGCATGTCATAAACATTTTTAAAACACTTTATTGAACTGTTAAAACTTAAAACTAATCTCCCTAAGGAACATCTTTCTTGTAGGCGATGGTAAAAAATTCCAGTCAAGACAGTGTAAATGGGGCCAGCTATTCAAACCTGGACAGAGCCTCACTTTCTGTGCTGCTTGGTAGATGAAAAATGGCAGACTGAGCTTTGCAGCTCCACAAGGCGATATTACTGGAGGGTGGGGGGGGTGGGGGGCATTGGTGGTCCTGTCACACGACGACAACCTCTCTACCTTGGCTTTGACAAAAGGTGTGATCCCTTTGTCTGGACCCCTGAGGTTGTTAATGTTCCAACCGTTAAGTCTTAAAAGGAGGTGGCAGGGTCCTTTGTCCTTTGTCCTTGCAGACGAATCAGCTTCGGTTGGTCAGGCCTGGTTTATGAAATGTAGATAGCCTTTGCATAGTTCCCTTTGAATTTGGCCTCTGCAGCCCACAGGGAGTCATTAGGGTCTCTTCAGAGATAACGACACAAATTTCTTTGATAATGCCAAATAGCCCCTTTTGTTCAGCATCACAGCCAGACACAGCTTCAGCCACGTTAAAAGGTCATTGTCCAGTTTTGTAAATTTTAGAAATTTTTTAGAAATTAGCCATGAGGATATATATATATAGATAGATAGATAGAATGTGAGGTCTTAGCCCCCTGACAATAAATACAGATATTAAGTTACACCTTTGAGGTATAGTTATAACAAAACATAGAAGCAACTGTCTATGCAGTCCAGTGAAATTTTTCCATGAAGTAATTTACATAAAAGGTTACCCTGTGACCTTAAAAATGGGGGTGTTTTTTGTTATAGGATCAAGTCAGAGACAGGAAAATTCAGCAACACAATTCTTATCTTTCTGTGAAACGTTACTGGGCGAGGAATCTGCATGGAGCTGCTGCATATTCTGGATGTGTATTTGGTTCTGAGCGAGTAGATTGTTTTTGTACAATCTTATTGTTTCTAGTTATAGGAATGCAATAAACTTTTAAATTAAAGAAGTTGCAAAACAAAAGTTGCCTCGTCCCTGAGGCTTGAACAGAGGCAGTGGGAGAGAACTCCAGAAGAAAGCAGGTTCCTTCCTTTCAGGTATCATCAGAATTTGAAATAAAAACAGAAAATGCTGGAAAAACTCATCAGGTTTCAGATTTCCAGCGTCCGCGGTATTTTGCTTTTACCATCAGAGTTTGGTTTGCTGATGATTCTCTTTGTTTGCAATTTTAGCCAGTGATTTAACTCATTCAGAACACGTGGATTAAGACTAGTGTCAAAACATTGTAGAAAATAAGGCCATGGAACAGATTATGGTGTAAAAATTGCTTCCAGTGTAAATGAATGATCCCTGTTTGGAATGGGTAGGACTACATTTAAATGAAGATAGCGAGTTGCTGCCACCTGCTGGGCTCTCCTAGGCTGCTCACTGGTGAAGAGGATTTCCATTCTCATGTCGATTCTGACAGTGGCAGCAATGGGGAGGCAGAGTGTAACTGAGAGAAGGAAGCAATCAGGGGAGGGAGGGGAATGATTGGGAGGGGAAGAAGAAATTGGGGGAGGTGGGGTTGTGAAGAGAGGTGGAAAACAATTGGGAGAGGCAGGGATGATACCAGATCAAACTTTAATTTATTTGTACGGATATTTCAAATTATTTTAAAGCATACATGAACTGATTTATCTCAAATTTAGCTAAAATAGTGCACAGCAAAATTCTACACAAAGGCGCTAAGCAGTGTCTGTCACTATCGCCTACAATTTATCTCTTCAGTAAAGAGAAAACTCCTCGAGGTACAGAAATTAATCTGTTTAACTACATTTTGCAGCATCATGTTCAACTATTTTGGCTCCTACAACTATTCAACAAATCAAACTCATTTCAATTCTTTGACTTAATTTCTTTATGGACATTTGGAGCTGTTTTACCAAGAGGACTGTGGAAATTAGATCAGTTTAGTGTTTCTTTAAGGCTTCGATGGTTATCTAGGCCTTTTAGAGATTTCCTTAAATGTGTAAAAAAGGATTACCTGGAGGGAAAGTAGATTTCAGATACACTTCAATTAGCCTGCGGAGAGGACAAGTTCCCCAAAATTCTACTTCATCTATCTGCTTTATTTTAATTTTTATCCAAAGCCTAAAAGATAATGGAGTAGCAGTTTGGGGTAAAATTATGTATATTGTAGTTGTGCTAATGACAGCAGGGAGAGAGACAAGTTGAAATATTGGGAATATTGGAAAGACCAAAGCCACTGCCTTTGGTCCCCATTCCGAACACTGTTCCCAAACTGCCAACTCCATCCTTCTCCTTGGTAACAGTCTGACGCTGAATCTGACTCTTCACGATCTTGGTGTCATATTTGATCTCAAGATGAGCTTCCGACCATTTTTCCACATATCCATACCGTCACTTATGTCACTGTATCCAACTCTGCAACATCACCCGAATCTACCCTGCCTCAGCAATTCGATACTGCAATCCTCATCCATGCCTTTACCTCAAGATTTGAATAATATAACGCTCTCCTAACCAGCCTCCTGTATTCTTCCCTCCATAAACTTGAGGTCATCCAAACCTCTGACCCTGTCGATATTGCTACCAAGTCCCATTCCACTATCACCCCTGTGCTTGCTGATCTACATTGGTTCCCAGTTAAGCAATATCTCAATTTGAAAATTCTCATTGTTTTTACTAATCCCTCCATGGCCTCACTTCTCGCTGTCTCTATAATCTCCTTCAGCCTCGGACATCGCTGAGTTATCTGTGCTCCTCTAATTCTGGCCTCTTTGTCTCTCTACATCACTTCCCTCCTTAAAGATGTTCCTTAAAACCTTCTCTTTGACTAAGCATCTGCATTAATATCTTCATATGTGCTTTGGTGTCAAATATTGTTTTCTATCACTCCTGTGAAGCACCTTTGGGTTGTTTTATTATATTAAAAGTGCTGTATAAACACAAGTTGCTGGTGTTGTTATTGTACAGTAGTTTATGTATCCTGTGTAAATGATGATGGTTAAGAACGTGCCTAAGTAAGATTTATTTACACATCTCATATCCAAAATCCAGCACCCTCGAGACCGAGACCATCCTGGATTTCAGTTTTTCCCAGATTTTGGACATGGGACCTGAAAGTGGCCTGGAATGTTGCCATCAGAAGTATGGAGAGAATCCCCAACAGTTTTGTGTCTTCAGAAAAGGGAGGGATAGTGGGGAGGAGACAGGTCTTAAGGCACTGAAATGGACTCAGGTCTTATGTGTGCACAACTCTCACTGATTTTGTCCTCTGGGATCAGCCTGAGAATTGTCTCTTCATTCTGTTATACCACAGCCAGTGTTAATTGTTGCGCAAACCAAATCCCAGAGGGAAACTTGGTTTACAGGCCACAGCCTTTTTTTTGTATTTTGAAAGTGAGAGGAAGATGTACTGATCTCAGCAGCAAGAAGTCAAGTAACACATTGGGATTTTAAAAGTTAAAAGTAAATGTTTTGTTAACAAGAATAAAAGAAAACTTAAGCACACAAGATTACAGTTGCACAAATAAAGTTAGTCTTACAAAACATTCCCCCAAAAGACTTTCTACTTGGTCAGGCCCACAAGTAAACACTTTCCTTTATAGATATTTAACTATAAATATCTAATAATATTACCCAAGGCAAACTACTGTAGTTTTAATAGAGGCATACCACATGACCTCTAACTCTCTTCCAATCTGCTGTGGAAATCCAAGATATCAGAAAAAGACTGCCTGTTGCAGCCCCAAGACTTCTCTGGCTTGACTGGATGGCTGATTCAAACTGCATCTTCTCCCAGCCTAGATCTGCTTCCAGGAGATCTTCCTCACACAGCCAATAGCCATAATTATAGCTAACAGCTCCAGCTCCCATCGGCTCAACCTCTAAGCTCTCCACAGTAACTCTAAAATACCTTTTTTCCTCCTTTCATCTCAGGTTCCATTGTTCTCACACCTCTTTGAAACTCAAATTGTTCCAAACATAATATTTTTTATGTTTCTATTTTTTCTTTGCTTTCAGGTCAATAAAATGTGATAAACTCTCTTCTGTTTATCTATGGAACTCCTGCAAGATGCAAACATGCTTCTTCTTACCTCTGACTTCCCTTTGAAATTCAAACGAACTCTCAACTTATCTAAAAATGCAAGTGTTAAATCCAATCTATTCACTTGTACCACAAACCTAATGTCTCAATCCTTATATGTTTTAAGCCCCCTAGACTATCTGTCTTCTAGTAATCTCTGCCCAGCTTAATTAAATAATTTACACACACACACACACATAGACACACAGATACATACTCTTCTTCACAGAATAACACAATATTCCCTAAAAATATTAAAAAGAATAACCTCGATTTCTCACAATTCCCACATTTGCGATGTTCCAGAAGCAGTGCCAGATCCCCCAAGGGAGAAAAAAAATAAACCATTTTGTTATTATTTTAATTTAGCAGCTGTACAAAACTTCATATTGTTAAAATTAATGCATCAGGATAGATTTGGAATTTATGAAATCAAAGGATTTAACTGAATATTAAAATGTCTGGTTTTCAGACAACTGGATTTTGGACATTTAGCCTGTATTTGCATTTATTGATGTATTGACATTTGCTGTGATTTGTTTCGATTTCTGGTGTATCCTGGACCTCAAGTGTTCCTGATCAGAGGAGTAATTGGCAGATTTATATCACCGCAGTTCTCTAGTGATCATTATAAACTAGATGCAAACTCCATTCCCTTCACTGAGTTCAATATTAATGGCGGTCAGCATTGCAGCATGAGTAGAAAGCAGTTAATCAGCACAACATTCTGCACCAGGTAAAAGACAGAGGTTAGAGTCATCATCTTTGTTTTACATGAAGTCCACAATTAGGAAAAATAAAATTGGCAGTCTTGACAAATGGAATGGCAAAAAGCTTGTTCTCTTGGATCTTCTAATAACTCACTGGCCTGATGTGATTCTGAGATATGCAGACAGCTTCAATCCTTGGTCTTTGTTACATTCGCTGACCATTACCATGTGATGGTTGGGTAACTATAATTGCCTTTAAATATCTCTGGCATCTCAGGAGAACAACCCTGCTGGAAAATGTGATTCTGTGGATGTGATGTTGAGGACAGAAGTGAGTTTGGCTGTGATGCCATTCTCCCTCCGCCCCCCACTCCCACTCCACCCACCTCCCCACCCAGCCCATCAAGGCTGAACAATGGGCTGAGCCTCACTATCTAGGTTCGTGTTATGTTATGATGTGGCAGATGATGTGTGCCAGGCGGGCCAAATCCATGGGGGAAACTTGGTCACGCTGTCACAACTGTTTTGCAATTTGTATTTATTACAAGATGTGTGCACTGAATTCAGAAGTAATACATCCACCAAGACCTTTAGGGATTTTAAGAATTAAATTAAAATATATATTAACAAAATAAAATATGTCAAGCACATACATAAGACTACATTTACTATCATAATAACTCCTAAAATTCCTGATGAACTTGAACCCCAGTTACACTGCCTTTAAAACAACTGTCCAAAATAGATTTAAGATTTAAAACTGAACCAGCAATTTAACACAATACCCACTTGACAGTGGAATTCCAAATGGCTTTTCCCCAACTTCAGTTTCATTCGACAGTAGACTTATGCACAAATGCTGAAGGCTTCATTAAGGCTATTTCACACACTCTTGTTAGATCTTACATGGCCTTCTCCTGAACAGCCTTTCATTCTCCTTTATATATGTTTCTCTCTTTTTAATATATAAATTCTATTGTTCCATATGTCTTTGAAACTGCATCACCCTCATAATATAAAAATGCTCATGTAGTTACTATTTATTGTCAGTAAGCTTTGGGAAAAATAAACACATTACTTAGCCTTGCTTATCTGGCTAGTTGTAAACAGACTGAAATCCCTTTGAAGACCAAATATCCCTCCATTTATCTAAAAATGCAAATATTCTTCACACCTTACATGCTAAGCCAGCATCCATGTTTACTCATTAGCATGTCAAGCACCTTGCTTCTTTTGATGGGTTAAATCTTGCAGTCTACTTGACTGCAAATGTCATTAAATCACCCAGACCGACCTAACTATACTTACCCCCATAAACCTACTTCACAATAAACGAGAAAAATATTATGAAAATTATTATACTCTCATGATAATTAGAAGAAAGGCCACCATGTTGAAGCATGAAAAATTGCTGCATCTTTGTACACAAGCAATCTTTTAGCAGAATGAGGGAGAACATTGGAGATAGAAACTTCTTTCATATTTGACCCAGTCACCTGGAAGATCAGAAAAATAACAGCAAAAATCAGGGAAAGCGGGAGGTATACACAAAGGGTAGAAATTTCCCCCCATCGGTGGGGTTGTGTGGGGGCGGGCGCAGGTGGGCACAGACCCAATCGGCGCCCCCCAATCGGGTCCACACCGCCATTTTACGTGGGCGGGCCAATTAAGGCCTGCCTAGCGTGATGCACGCCCGGAAGCACTGTGCGCTCCCTGTAAGGGTGGGGTGGGGGTGGGGGGGGGTTCCCTGAGTCGGAAATGATTCATCCCCATATGCCTACCTCATTATGGAAGTCACCTCTACTGGAAAAGTGAATTATCCAGCATTAGTTTCCAGCCCACTGACCCCTGGGAAAGAATACACTGTTGGACTTTGATTCTGGACACACGTGAAACAATAATTCTTTTCTCTGTCGTCTTTGCCCTGTAAATCTATCTTTCACCATCACTCTTTTATTGTATGAATGCACAAGGGCTATGTTGTGACCCTCCTTGTATGCAAACAAACTAACCCTCTGAGTTTACCTTACTTAGAGTTTGCTGTGGGGTTATTAATAGAAATTAGATCACACCAAAACTGAGGGGTTGGGAAATATGCCACCACCTATAAAGAGGAAATCAAAATCAAAGCACCTTTCTGTTTACAGATGGGTGGTGAGAGGAGAAATCAGGACTCTTTAAATTAAACCCGCCTCCCCTCCATCCTATCTATAATACTGTGAAATACAAATTTATAGAGAAATCCTAAGGTGCTTCCCAGTAATGACTTCACTAATTTGAAAAGTTTATTGTTCCCTATCCCAATGTTAGTATAACAGAACCCAACATAAGAGATGCATTAAATGGTGATGGTGAGCAGGGAGAGAGATGCTAATTGCGGCTGACACGAGACCCCCATCACCGAGGTCACTATTACAGGCAATCTTACAATAGAGATACAAACAGAATATACAGGAAATACTCAGCAGGTCAGGGTAGCATCTGTGGAGAGAGAAACAGAGTTAATGTTTCAGGTCAAAGACCTTTCATCAGAACTTTAAATGACCTATTTTGAATCAAGAGTTATGGGGAGGAAGGCTGGAGATAAGGGCAGAATCGGATCAGTCTTGGTCATATTGTTCCATAACCTCCGACTAGCATCGGAAAGCACAGGCCTGCAGAAATTAGAAGAAATAAATGCAGATTTACCTGGTGTTGAAAATAACATTGACACATCCGATCTCTGGAGATGCTTGGAGCCTGCATCGAGGGAATCCTGGCAGACCCCAGCGAAGTCTAGATCCAGTGGATTCAAGGAGGCCACGCCCCCTTTTTTTGCAACATTTGCTGCCATAAAGCAGGTAAGTTTACAGGGCCTGGGAAATTCACAGGCCAGGGGAATGTATCTGTCCAAGGAAAGAGCATCGGATATAGGGGTGGGGGGGGGGGGGGGGGGGGTGTGTGTGTGTGTGGGTGTCTGGGGGTGGTCCGGGTGGGGTAGGGGGTCAGTCCGAGTCCCAGGGAAGTTAGGGGGGGTGGGAATTCTAAGGGGGGGGGGGAATGGGGGGTGTCAGGGTCGAGGGGGTGGGGATTGTCAGGGTCGGGGGCTGTCGGGGTGGGGGGTAGGGGGAGAGCTGTCGGGGTCCGAGGTCAATAAGGGATTGGGAGGATCCGATGTCGGGGGAGATTTGGGGGGGCCCTGAGTTCAGCAGGGGGGTGTGGAGGTGGTTCAAGGTCGAGGGGGGCTCCGTGCGCCATCGCGATATTTCGTTGGGTGGGTGCGCAATGATATCTGCTGCGCGCCCGCCATTAATTAACCGGCCGCTTAAGGCCCTTAAGGTGCCAATTAGCACAATGGGCAGGCGGGTAGGACACATTTGTATAAACCTCATCCATGGGCGGGATAAGAGGGCTCAGTGGGGTTGCGAATGCGCTCTGTCAAATATTGATGTTTCAAAGTTACTGATACTTGCCTGTGTGATCTGCAATACTTCAAAACACATTCCAGCTGTTTGGTCTGGACTCACAACCTTCAGGTCAGCTCTCTGCAGTGAGGAATCGTTTCTGGGCCTGCAGGTTTCAGGAAGCCTTCCCTTAGCCTGGGAATGGGAGCTGAACTCTCCACTGGAGGCAGCTCCTCTGAGGAGGAAGGGAGGGCGAGAAGGGGGAGGAGGCCAGGAGTGCACATTCAGCCTCCAGGGGAGCCACCTTTGGGAGGTCAAGCGCAGGCACAAGGGGCACAGGGCCAAGAGGTTGTCCAAGACAGAAGGGACCACAGGCGATGCCATTATTCTGCTGCCAGGGTTTACAGGCGGTGAGGCAGCTACCTCAATATGTCTGAGGTGCAGTGCCGAAGGAGGCTCCATCTCTCAAGGGAGACAGTCAACTATATCTGTCAGATGATTGGGTCTGAGATCTCCCCTAACTGTGTGGGTGGACACCCCATGCCAGTGGCTCTGAAGGTCACAGCTGCCCTCAACTTCTATACCTCTGGCTCCTTCCAGGGCTCGGTGGGTGATCTCTGCGGAGTCTCCCAATCAGCTGTCCACACTTGTGTCAAGCAGGTTACAGACGCTCTGTTCAGACGGGCATTGACCTTCATCCTCTTCCGCTGCGACCAGGCAAGTCAGACACATTGAGCCAGAGGCTTCACAGCCATTGCTGGCTTCCCCCGTGTCCAGGGTGCTATAGACTGTACACACGTGGCCATCAAGGCGCCAGCAGGTGAGCCCGGTGCCTTCATCAACAGGAAGGGCTTCCACTCCATGAACGTGCAGATAGTGTGTGATCACAGGATGCTGATTCTACAAGTCTGTGCAAGGTACCCAGGCAGCTCCCACGACACCTACATCCTCAGACACTCCCAGGTGCCGGGGCTCTTCAGTGCTCCAGCCCGGCTGGATGGATGGCTGCTGGGTGACAAGGGCTATCCCCTCAGAAGGTGGCTCATGACGCCTCTCCGCCATCCAAGAACAGAAGCTGAGCAGCGGTACAATAGGAGCCACGGCACCACAAGGGCTGTGGTGGAGAGAACCATTAGTCTTCTCAAGATGCGCTTCCAATGCCTGGACTGCTCAGGGGGCGCACTCCAGTACCCCCCAGATCGTGTGTCGGTGATAGTGGTTGCATGCTGTGCTCTGCACAATCTGGCGCTGGAAAGGGGCGACGCTGTGGATGATGAAGATGTAAACACAGTGGCTGCGGCTGCACACGATGAGTCCAGCAGTGAGTCCGAGGATGAGCACACACAGGGAAATGCTGAAGGGGTAGACGCTGACCCGGGCATACTGCAGGGAGGCAGGGGCACCCGGGAGGCTTTAATCCAATGAACCTTCAGCTAGAACACCACAGATGGATCACCAGGACAAGCCTGGGCTGCAGGCTCCGTATTTGAGACCTAAGTGCAAAATCTGCCAGGTTAGGAACATTAACTAAGGTCCTTGTTAATAAAGCTGAATGTCCCTCAAAGCACTCATTACACTTTTGGAAGCATCCACCAGAAGAACAAAAGGGGCTCCCTCAGCCATGGTGACACGTCTGAATTTAATATTACAACCAAAGAAACTAAATGGGCAGGATTTCCCAGTCAGGGAGGGGGGGCAAGACCCACTCACTGACGTGTAAAATGATGCGGGATGATGTTGAGCGGAACTCCCGACACCACTCCGCGTCATTTCAATTTTCAGATCAGAGGGGGCGCAGCCGAATCAGCTGTGCGCCCACCGACCTGTCAACGGCCAATTGAGGCCATTTAAAAACTAACTGCAGTAATTAAAGGACCTGCCCGTCTAACCTTAAGGTTGTCGGGTAGGCCGGGAGCCCTGGCGGGCATTAGAAAAAGCATCAAACCTCATCCACGGGCGGGATGAGGTTTCATATAGGTTTTAAAAATTTAATAAAAGTTTAATTAAAAGTTATGGGACATGTCCCAACTCATGTGACAGTGTCACATGAGGGGACATGTCAGGGAAATTTTATTTTTCTATTTTTAACATTTTTGAATTTGGCGCCGATCTCCCTGAGGCTGCACTTAGCCTCAGGGAGATGAACGCGATCTTTCACACGCACTCTCGGCTGAGGGAATCTCTCCCCCAACGCACGCACAGGGAGCGCTCAGCACTTCCTGGCGGACATCACACTGGGCAGGCCTTAATTGGCTCACCCACGTAAAATAGCGGCGCACCCTCAATCGGGGGTGCCGATCAGAAGTGCGCCTGCTCCTGAACATCCCCCACAACGGGGGGAGAAAATTCTGCCCAATGAAACAAAATGACAAAGATGTTAAGAATCACACCAACTCACAAAGACCTCATCTCGGGCCAACACAAAAGCACCAGTGATAAACCCATGCTGTGCCTAAGGTGCCTTATGTTTACGTTTCCGGGTGCTACGTCTTGGTGCTGCCCCATCGCTGGGAGTGGTATCTGAGCCAGCCTGCTGACTCTGCTGTCCTGTTGGCCTCGATGACCTTGGCGGTCGTCCTCTGGCCCGTGGAGCCTGTGCTGGCCCCGCCTGGGAGGGAGCTGCCAGTTCCACAGCTGGCACCTCCCCAGTCACCGCAGCCTCACTGGATGCAATGGTCACCGAGAGAGGGGCAGAGGAGCTGCTGCCCTCATCCGGAGCGCCCTGAGAGGTGCCCGCAGAGACGACAGGCAGCTGCTGTGCCGACGTGAGGTCGCTTCAGACCTCCCTGCTCACCGTGGATGGATGGGCACTGAGCTGGGAAGCTTGATGCCCACACCATCTCCCACACTGGCACTGACCAGCTGAGGTCAACGCTGATGTGAGGGCTTGCTGGTCCCAGCGCATCCCCAGGAAGCCCTGATGGGTCTCCGGGAGGAGCCTCTCCATGAGAGTCGCCACTCTCTCCATGGAGGACACATCACGCTTGGACATGTGGCTCATTGCTTCAGCGATCGTCCGCATAGGCCCCTCCACCACGGAGACCAAGCCAAGCATAGCCTCACGTATCTCCCCCAGACGCTCCTGCACACCCGGCCGCATTTCCTGCACTTGCCGCATCGCGGACAACTCCCGAGGCTCATCATCAGGCACCGACTGAGCATGTGCCTGGTCCCCTGCAGTCCTCCAACTGCTGGCACCATGGGCACTCTCTGTCTCTGCCAGCTCCTCCAGCGACTGTGAAGTTCCCTCACCGCTGTGCCCTGGGACACTAGCCGATGTTCTAACTCTCACCGAGGTGCCAGTATCTGCGCTGGTGCCTGCCTGGCAGAGATGGTGTGACGCTGGTGGGACTTCAGGGCCCTCAGGTGTGAGAGGGGATCTCTGCTGCTCCTCCTCCCGGCCCTGCTCCGCTGATGCTGAAAGGAAGAACAAGGACATTGGATCAGTTAATGTGGAGACAATGTCAATGTGCATCCCTGTCCCCTGGATCATTATGCGCTCATCCGTCCATAAGCAATGGTCAAGCCATGTTGCAAACTCCAATCACTGAACATTCAGCCCTGCCATGGCTGCTGGGAGGACAATGGTGACCTCACTGCTGGGTAAACACACCTGCCCGTGGCACCCCAGCCTCACCGACACCGGTGGCCCTGGGCACATGGCGCCTCTCCAGATCTAGGGCCTCCTGTTTGAACCGGCTGAGAATCGCTAACTGGGCCGGCCCTCCGCCAGTCCTCACCCGCTCGGCAGCATTATGTTCATTCTTCTCCTGAAAAGGAGGAAGAGCATTGATTAGTGCAACTTGTACCTGGTCTCTCGTCACACACGGCCCACCCAACCAGAGTGGGACATTGCAGGGCTCCAGTGTCTCCTCACCTCGCTGCTGCCGAACACTCACACAAAGATGCCAGGCCTGCTTCCCTTCCCTGATCCTTGGCCAAATGCTGCCTACATCACATTAGGCACCACACGGTCTAACCTTCCATAATAAGGAGGCGCAAGTATGTGGAGCGCAGAGGGCAGCAGATCGATCGGTGCCAACGCCACCTTGAAGCTCCCCTCCCAGCATCTCATCATCCTGACTTTGACATGTCCTGGAGTTCCAGCCCTGCGCCCAGGTGCAGCTCCTCCAGGTTGTCCCCAGAACAGTCATGTGGGTCTCAGTGTACCACATGCTGCGGGGGCAGAACCCATCTCTTCACCACCCTCTCAGGGTGACCTCGGCATGGGCAATATCTGCTGGCCCACCCAGCGAAGGACACATGTCGTCAATGATTCAATGCAGTCACTACACTCAGAGTTGGTGGGCGGGGGGATGGGGGGCAGACGACCTGCTGGGTTAAGTGACCAATGCCAACATGGTCCTCACCCTTCCAGAGCGCAACAGGTCATTGAAGCGCTTGTGACACTGGATCCAGGTGCGCCGCACCACATCGCGGGAGCTCACCACCTCCGCCACCTCCTCCCAGGCACGTTTCATCATGTGGGGGGGTCTCCTCCTCCTGTCCTGGGGTATGAGGACCTCCCCCCGTGCTGCCAACTCCTCGAGGAGGGCAGCAAGGCATTCATCAGAAAAACGAGGGGCACAGTGCCCCCCTGCCCTACCCTCCTGCCTGGCCTGCTCACCAGCAGCGCCCTGGGGACCATTCCACTGGCCGGGATTCACAGGCTTGGAAAAGCTGCAGCAACTTCTTAAAACAAGCCCCCGGGTCACCATTGGACCCGGTGGTCATTGCAGACCTGCCCCTGCTGTCCTCGGGAGTCGCGATTCACGCTGGGTGGACCTTTTTGGCCAGCCTGCATAAAATGGCGGCGCGGACCTGATCGCGGGCGGTGATCGGGTCCGCACTCGCTCCCGCTTTGCCTGCCAGCCAGAAAATTCTGCCCTTGGCCTTTTCAGTTGACGTTCGAGATGGAGGGATGAAATCACTTGTGTGCACCATGGTTGGATGAATGGTTTATCTAATCTTAAGAACATAAGAAATAGGAACAGGGGTAGACCATTCAGCCCTTCAAGCCTGCTCCACCATTCATTAAGATCATGGCTGATCTTCTGGTGTTTTGAGTTCCACATTCCCATCTACCCCCGATAACCTTTGATTCCTTTGCCTAACAAGAATCTATCTCCCTCTGCGTTAAAAATATTCAATGACCCCAACTCCACCACCTTGTGAGGTAGAGAATTCCAAAGTCGCACAACCCTCTGAGAGAAAAATGTTCTCCTCATCTCTGCCCTAAAAGGGTGACCCCTAATTTTAAAACAGTGCCCCCTAGTTCTGGACTCACCCACAAGAGGAAACATCCTTTCCACGTCCACCTTGTCAAAACCATTCAGGATCTTGTATACTTCAATCAAATCACCCCTCACTCTTCTAAACTCCAGTGGAAACAAGCCCAGTCTGTTCAACCTTTCCTCATAAGACAACCCACTCATTCCAGGTATCAATCTAGTAAACCTCCTCTGAACCACCTCCAACGCATTTACATCCTTCCTTAAATATGGAGACCAAAACTGCACACAGTATTCGAGGTGCAGTCTCAGCAATGCCCTGTATAACTGAAGCATAACATCCTTACTTTTATGTTCAAGTCCTCTCATAATAAAGAATAGCATTCTATTAGCCTTTTTATTACTTGCTGTACCTGCATACTAACTTTTTGTGACTCATGCACTAGAATGCCTAGATCCCTCTGCACCTCGGAATTATGCAGCCATTCTCCATTTAAGTAATACTCTGCTTTTTTGTTCTTCCTGCCAAAGTGAACAACTTCACATTTTCCCACATTATACTCCATTCGCCAGATCTTTGCCCACTCATTCAACCTATCCATATCTATCTGCAACCTCCTCATGTCCTCCTCACAACATACTTTCCTATCTACAACAGAAACAGAAAATGCTGGAAAAACTCAGCCAGTCTGACAGCATCTGTGGAGAGAGAAGCAGAGTTGACTTTTCGAGTCCATGTGATCCTTCTTCAGACCTTTTTGCTTTTTTCCTTTCCTATCTATCTTTGTGTCATCTGCAAATTTAGCCACCATGTCTTCACTCCCCTCATCTAAGTGATTGATGTAAAGCCCCTCTGCCAGAGGCTTGGGCAGGTAGTGGTTAGTTTCCTGGCATTGTCCCGGTCTGTTTGGCATTGGCTTTCCCTGCACTTATTATTTCATACAATGTGGGCAATGCCAAGGCTGGCATTTAATGGCCATCTCTAATTGTCCTTGAGAAGATGGTGATGAGCTACCTGTCTAGTGAAGGCGCTCCCACATTGCAGGTAGGTTCCAAGGCTTTAACTCAACAACAATGATGGGCAGTAATACATTTCCAAATCAGGATGGCATGTGTCTTGGAGAGGAAGCTGGAGATGGTGATGGGGCACCTGTTCCCCTGTCCTGCTAAGTGGCAGAGATTGTGGACTTGGAAAGTGCTGCCAAGGAAACCTGGGGAATTTGTTCTCGTACATCTTGTCGATGGTGGATACTGCATCAATAGGTAAGGGAGTCAATGCTTAAGGTGAGGTGCTGATCAACAACCTGCTTTGTCCTGGACGGTGTTAAGCTTCTTGAGTGTTGTGGGAGCTGCAAGTGGGGAGTATTCCATCACACTCCTGACTTGTGCCTTAAAGATGGTGATAAAGCTTTTGGAGTCAGGAGATGAGTTACTCTCCACAGAATGCCCAGCCTGTGACTGTACTAACATATGAGGTTCTCCTTTGCTTTCTTGCTATCCTTTGCTGGAATCTTGACTGTGGTTTTTGTCTTTACCTGTGCTATTGGTACTAAACCAGCCAATTGAGTTGCATCCCTAATCTAATGAACCTGTTTTCAATCATGAACTCTACCACTTCAGTGTGGCTGATCCAGATTTCTCCCTCTGGGTTTTGTGTGCAATTTGGGTGTGTGCAAATCCTGGTTCTAAATAAATAATTCATCATTCAAACAAATATAAAATACTACAGATACTGGAAACTGGAAATAAAAACAGAAAATGGTGGAAATACTCAGCAGGTCTGCCAGCATCTGTTGGGGGAGAAACAGAGTTAACATTTCAGGCTGTTAACTTCAGCCAGTAAGTTTTAACTGCGAGAATGTGTATAAAACTCTAACTCAAAAAACCTCATTCCTCAGCATCCTGAATCTGAATGTTTATGGCAGCCATTTCTCGCCATCAATGAGTTAAATGTTGGGATAAAACCTGAATCAAATAAAACACAAGTAAAAAGTAAAAATAATATTGATAGAATGTCCTAACATACTTCAATAGTATTCCGATTCTTCATTGTGCCAAAAATGGCTTAAGGATCATTGGCAAAGAATAAAACAATTTTTCTGTCTGCCCCTTAATGAAAAACTCTGCAACATTCAAAAAGTGAGTATTTTATTCCAGTCAGATCAAACCTTCTTAAGTTTATGAGAGGAAAGACTTGCAATCACGTCGCATCTTGTCACTTCACCCAGAGACACCTCTAAACATTGCTTGTAGAAAATAATTTTAATTTAAATAGCAACTTGCACATTCTTAAGGCATCCCAATGTGCTTCACAGAAAAACAAATTGATTTCTAAAGATTTTTTTAGGGCAAAACCAGCTGTTTGCACCCAAGGGTCTTCAACAAGTGGGGTCTCTTACACATCTCTGGCAGCGCATGTTAACATCTCATTTGAAGGTTGGCATCTGCAGCACTGGTGGAGGTAACACTTTCATACGATCAATTCCTTTGAACCTGTTGTGCAGAAAGGCATGTCGCTGCATAGCAAGATCCCACAATTAGCATCAAGTTTGATAACCAGTTAGTCTGTTGATTAAGGTATAAATGACACTGGAAGAACTCCATGATGTTCTTCTCGATATCTCATTGTTCTGTTTCCAAACTGTCTGCAGAGAGTTGATGATCTGAAATCTGATAAATGGCTCCACTCTAACAGATTTCTGCATGATTAATTTCACAGCTCTGTATGTGTCCAGAATGGAGCAAATCAGCAGCTTCTTCAATCCATTACTGTTTTCACACCTCTGCCAGAGGATTAAACTGGCAGCTCACTGATAAAGACAACAAATCAATCCAAAAGCATTTTTTATACAGAAAAAGTTGGACAAACTCAGCAGGTCGACCCACTAAGAAAACTGATCTGGAATATTATGAGTTATAAAGTTTCACATTAAACTAGTTAAGATAAGCAATCTCAAAAAAAACTTAAACATTGATTAACGGATCCCTGTTTTTCTATAGATTCTACCTGTCCATTTCCAGCTGTTTCAGGTTTCGTTTTCACTGGGAATAGTGGGCAGGATTGTCCGATTGTCCGGTCGGCGACTGGGGGCAGGGCCCGCTTGCTGACAAGTCAAACGATGCAGGGCTCTGTCAGACATGCATCCCCACGTCACCCCGCATCATTTAGACTTTCAGTTTGGCGGCCTATTAAGGCCATTAAAAAAACAAATTAACTTGATCGATGGACCTGCCCATCCAGGTTGATGGGCAGACCAGGAGCCCCAGCGGGCTTCGGAAGAAACATGAAACCTCATCCACGGGCGGAATGAGGTTTCATGAGGGTATTTAAATGTTTAAATAAAAGGTAAGGACATGTCCCAACTCATGTGACAGAGTCACATGAGGGGACATGTCAGGGAAATTCTTTTATTATCTTTCTGTCAACATTTGAATCGGACCAATCTCCCTGATTGCACTCCTGGCTGAGGGAATTCCCCCCACCCCGCTGCACAGGGAGTGCACAGCTCTACCGAGCAGACGGCACGCTTGGCGGGCCTTAATCGGCCTGCCCACCTAAAATGGCGACGCCTCCCTCCCCATTGAAAGGTCGGCCACTGGCACCCACTCCCACACTTGCCTCCCAACGGGGGGAAAATGTTCCCTGCTCTGGTGGGGTTGTAAGGAGCTGGGGTTTGGTGCAGGGGCTTAGATTACAAAGTTAGGGTGAAGAGGATAGAGAGTCATATTATTGACTAATACTGATGTAAATATTTAATATTAGCCTCTTTCCCTATTATAACTATTTAATTTAAATTATTACTATTTAATGGGGCCAGAAAGGTAGATTAGTCTTTTCCAGTTCTGCAGACTCCTATTTTATGTGAATCCAGTTAGAATGGTGCAAAAGCAAATTACTAGAGATGTTGAAAATCTGAAATATTCATAGAAAATGCTGGAAATGCTCAGCCAGTCGGGCAGTGTCTATGACCCAACTGGAAAATGTTATCAACTTTTCTTCTAATGATCAGCTGCTTCCTTGTCTTCACATGGTCCACCTCCCACTCTTTACTTCCTCAACTTTTCGATTTCCATTTCTGTCCCCAAATTATCTACCATAAACTCACCGGCTCCCACAGCTATCTTGGTTACACTTCCTGCCACCAATTCTTTCTGTAAGGACTCGATTCCATTCTCTCACTTTCTCCCTCTCTGCCATGTCTGTTCTGACAATACTTCCACATCTGTCCTTCTGATACGTCTTCGAATACACCCTAGTTGACAAGGTCCTCGACTGTAGCCATTCCATTTCCAGTGCTTCTGCCCTCACCCCTTCCCCTCCCTCCCAGAAGCACAATAGGGTTTCCCCTTGTCCTCACCGACACCCACTCCAGCCTCTGCCTTTTCCTCCAACACCAGCACCAAACACATCTTCCCATCTCTCCCCTTTCATCATTCTGAAGGCACTGCCCCCAATGTGACACCCTGGTCCACTCCTCCATCATCCCCAACATCCACCCTCCTTCCTAGAGAACAGTGTTGGGCAATCAGTGTCTCGCGGGCTGCATGTGGCCCATCTCAGTGTGGCCCGCGAGACATTTTGTTGACTGTTGCCCACACGCAAGGTTGCCGGTTTCTGCCTGCGTAGTTTCTTTCCTAGTGGTATTACTAAAGTGAAAGACACGCAAAGCAAAGGCCCATGAAGTGAGCTGTGTGCTGATTTCACACAACATTAACTGTGAGAGCCGTGTGCTCCCTCTGCATCCAATCAAAGCGCTGCTACAGTTCAATTGGCACGTCCCGCAAATTCTAGGTACACAGCGCAGTTAGCAAAAATTACCCTATCCCAGGAGACCATCTTGGTTACAACACTGGTGAATGTGGGAGGCTGCACTTTTTAATGTTACTTTTGCTGGTAATTTAATTTACCCCTAATTATATAATGGATCGCACAGGCCAGGTTTCAGTCTTGCACTGAGATGAAGGAGAGCCACTCATGAGGTCCACTCTGGGCTGCCCATCACTGCCATAGAATCTTTTTCATGCAAGTGTAGAAGGTGCAACACCTGCTCTTTTGCCTCCACGCTCTCCCTCATAAACTAATACACTTTCATCAGTACTGCCACTCTCCCTCATCTTTTCCCTCTCTATCTTTCCTGAATACTTGGGAAGGTGGAATATTAAGAACCCACTCCTGTTCTTGTTTGGAATATGTCTCTATTAATGTAATCACATCATAATCCCTTGTAGCAATTTCTGCCAACAGCTCACCTACCTTATTACTCTCCGGACACTGATGTACATACAATTCTATTCCGCCATCACTTTAGCTACTTATTGAATGTGACTTCTGCAATTTCTAGGATGTTTCAAATCTTACTGATCTAATTTCCGTTCCTCTCTGCTTTTTTCTCATTTTCCACCCCATGCCAAACTAGTCTAAACCCTCTCCAACAGCACCAGTAAACCTCACCAGTAAACCTCACTGCAACAACATTGTTATGTAAAAACTGCAACTTTAAACCTTTACCAGAAAACACCCTCATCATTTATTTGCTAAACTAACCTAAGGATGACCTCTGGTGGTTAAATTTTGCATTAAGAATATTGTTGTGTGTCTATTCCAGTGAGTTTTGGGAAATGGTAAAAAGAGATGTTCCAAGTGTCAAAGTGCTTTAGGGGTGTGTACACTGCGGCCACCCAAAGAGTGAAGATAGAAAAGTGATTTTTTTTCCATTTTCACACAGCCATCCTTGTGGCCTGAGTGTAACGACCAAACATAATACCAGTTCCTGTGGGCAGAACTTTCCCGTTGGCTCAGGGGAGCGTCCTGACATCACTGCGCGCCGTCACGATATTTCGCTGGGAGGGCACGCAATGTTCTCCGATGCGCGCCCACCATTAATTAACGGGCCACTTAGGGCCCTTGAGGCACCAATCGACCGCGATTTTTTGTGGCCTGTGCAATCTTTGGGTCAGCGCAACAGGCGGGTGGGTAGGACACACTTGTATAAACCTCGTCCACGGGCGGGATAAGAGGGCTCAGTGGGGTTGCGAGTGCGCTCTGTCAGATATTGATGTTTCAAAGTTACTGATACTTGCCTGTGTGATCTGCAATACTTCAAAACACATTCCAGCTGTTTGGTCTGGACTCACAACCCTCAGGTCAGCTCTCTGCAGTGAGGAATCTTTTTTGGGTCTGCAGGTTTCAGGAAGCCTTCCCTTAGCCTGGGAATGGGAGCTGAACTCTCCACTGGAGGTACCTCCTCTGAGTGGGAAGGGAGGGCGAGAAGGGGGAGGAGGCCAGGAGTGCACATTCAGCCTCCAGGGGAGCCACCTTTGGGAGGACAGGTGCAGGCACAAGGGGCGCAGGGCCAAGAGGTAGACCAAGATGGAAGGGGCTGCAGAAGACGCCACTATCCTGTTGCCAGGGTTTACAGGCGGCAAAGCAGCTACCTCAATATGTCTGAGGTGCAGTGCTGAAGCAGACTCCATCGCTCAAGGGAGACAGTCAGCTATATCTGTCAGATGATTGGCCCTGAGATCTCCCCTAACTGTGTGGGTGGACACCCCATGCCAGTGGCTCTGAAGGTCACAGCTGCCCTCAACCTCTATGCCTCTGGCTCCTTTCAGGGCTCGGTGGGTGATCTTTGCGGTGTCTCCCAATCAGCTGTCCACTTGTGTTAAGCAGGTCACAGATGCTCTGTTCAGACGTGCATTGACCTTCATCCACTACCATTGGGACCAGGCAAGCCAGGCACAGCGAGCCAGGGGCTTCGCGGCCATTGCTGGTTTCCCCCGTGTCCAGGGTGCTATAGACTGTACACATGTGGCCATCAAGGCACCAGCAGGTGAGACCGGTGCCTTCATCAACAGGAAGGGCTTCCACTCAATGAACGTGCAGATAGTGTGTGATCACAGGATGCTGATTCTACAAGTCTGTGCAAGGTACCCAGGCAGCTCCCGCGACGCCTACGTCCTCAGACACTCCCAGGTGCCGGGGCTCTTCAGTGCTCCAGCCCGGCTGGATGGATGGCTGCTGGGTGACAAGGGCTATCCCCTCAAAAGGTGGCTCATGATGCCTCTCCACCATCCAAGAACAGAAGCTGAGCAGCGCTACAATAGGAGCCACGGCTCCACAAGGGCTGTGGTGGAGAGAGCCATCGGTCTTCTCAAGATGCGCTTCCGATGCCTGGACTGCTCAGGGGGCGCACTCCAATACCCCCCAGATCGTGTGTCGGTGATTGTGGTAGCATGCTGCACTCTCCACAATCTTGCGCTGGAAAGGGGCGACGCTGTGGATGATGAAGATGTAAACACATTGGCTGCGGCTGCACACGATGAGTCCAGCAGTGAGTCCAAGGATGAGCACACTCAGGGAAATGCTGAGGGGGTAGACGCTGACCTGGGCATAGTCCAGAGAGGCAGGGACACCCAGGAGGCTTTAATCCAATGAACCTTCAGCTAGAACACCACAGATGGATCACCAGGACAAGCCTGGGCTGCAGGCTCCATATTCGAGACCGAAGTGAAAAATCTGCCAGGTTAGGAACATTAACTAAGGTCCTTGTTAATAAAGCTGAATGTCCCTCAAAGCACTCATTACATTTTTGGAAACATCCACCTGCAGAACAAAAGAGGCTCCCTCAGCCATGGTGACATGTCTGGATTTAACATCACAACCAAAGAAACTTAATAAAACAAAATGACAAATGTGTTGAACATCACACCAACTCACAAAGATCTCATCTCGGGCCAACACAAAAGTACCAGTGATAGACCAGTGGTGTGCCTAAGGTGCCTTATGTTTACGTTTTCGGGTGCTACGTCTTGGCGCTGCCCCATCGCTGGGAGTGGTATCTGAGACAGCTGCTGACTCTAAGATAAAAGCAAAAAACTGCAGATGCTGGAAATCCAAAACAAAAATATAAATACCTGGAAAAACTCAGCAGGTCTGGCAGCATCTGCGGAGAGGAACACAGTTAACGTTTCGAGTCCGTATGACTCTTCAACAGAACTAAGTAAAAATAGAAAAGAGGTGAAATATAAGCTGGTTTAAGGGTGGGGGTACAGGTAGAACTGGATAGAGGGCCAGTGATAGGTGGAGATAGCCAAAAGATGTCACAGGCAAAAGGACAAAGAGGTGTTGAAGCTGGTGATATTATCTAAGGAATGTGCTAATTAAGGTACAGATAGCCCTAGTGGGGGTGGGGTGGGGGGAAGGGATCGAAATAGGCTAAAAGGCAAAGATAAAACAATGGATGGAAATACATTTAAAAATAATGGAAATAGGTGGGAAAAGAAAAATCTATATAAATTATTGGAAAAAAAGGGGATCGGAAAGGGGGTGGGGATGGAGGAGAGAGTTCATGATCTAAAATTGTTGAACTCAATATTCAGTCCGGAAGGCTGTAAAGTGCCTAGTCGGAAGATAAGGTGCTGTTCCTCCAGTTTGCGTTGAGCTTCACTGGAACAATGCAGCAGGCCAAGGACGGACATGTGGGCATGAGAGCAGGGTGGAGTGTTGAAATGGCAAGCGACAGGGAGGTCTGGGTCATGCTTGCGGACAGACCAAAGGTGTTCAGGAAAGCGGTCACCCAGTCTGCGTTTGGTCTCTCCAATGTAGAGGAAACCGCATTGGGAGCAACGAATGCAGTAAACTAAATTGAGGGAAGTGCAAGTGAAATGCTGCTTCACTTGAAAGGAGTGTTTGGGCCCTTGGACGGTGAGGAGGGGGAAGTAAAGGGACAGGTGTTGCACCTTCTGCGGTTGCATGGGAAGGTGCCGTGGGAGAGGGTTGAGGTGTAGGGGGTGATGGAGGAGTGGACCAGGGTGTCCCGGAGGGAACGATCCCTGCGGAATGCCGCCATGGGGGGTGAAGGGAAGATGTGTTTGGTGGTGGCATCATGCTGGAGTTGGCGGAAATGGCGGAGGATGATCTTTTGAATGCGGAGGCTGGTGGGGTGATAAGTGAGGACAAGGGGGACCCTGTCATGGTTCTGGGAGGGAGAGGAAGGTGTGAGGGGGGATGCGTGGGAGATGGGCCGGACACTGTTGAGGGCCCTGTCAATCACCGTGGGTGGAAAACCTCAGTTAAGGAAGAAGGAAGACATGTCAGAGGAACTGTTTTTGAAGGTAGCATCATCAGAACAGATGCGACGGAGGCGAAGGAACTGAGAGAATAGGATGGAGTCCTTACAGGAAGCGGGGTGTGAGGAGCTGTAGTCGAGGTAGCTGTGGGAGTCGGTAGGCTTGTAATGGATATTGGTGGACAGTCTATCACCAGAAATTGAGACAAAGAGGTCAAGGAAGGGAAGGGAAGTGTCAGAGATGGACCATGTGAAAATGATGGAGGGGTGGAAATTGGGAAGCAAAATTAATAAATTTTTCCAGGTCCAGACGAGAGCATGAAGCAGCACCGAAGCAATCATCGATGTACCAGAGAATGAGTTGTGGGAGGGGGCTGGAGTAGGACTGGAACAAGGAATGTTCCACATACCCCATAAAAAGACAGGCATAACTGGGGCCCATGCGGGTACCCATAGCCACATCTTTTATTTGGAGGAAGTGAGAGGAGTTTAAGGAAAAATTGTTCAGTGTGAGAACAAGTTCAGCCAGACGGAGGAGAGTAGTGGTGGATGGGGATTGTTCAGGCCTCTGTTCGAGGAAGAAGCGGAGAGCCATCGGACCATCCCGGCGGGGGATGGAGGTGTAGAGGGATTGGACGTCCATGGTGAAGAGGAGGCGGTTGGGGCCAGGGAACTGGAAATTGTTGATATGATGTAGGGTGTCAGAGGAATCACGGATGTTGGTAGGGAGACTGGACAAGGGGAGAAAGAAGGGAGTCAAGATAGCAAGAATTTAGTTCTGTGGGGCAGGAACATGCTGACACGATCGGTCTGCCGGGACAGTCCTGTTTGTGGATTTTGGGTAGGAGGTAGAAGCGGGCCGTCCGAGGTTGGGAGACTATGAGGTTGGAAGCTGTGGAAGGAAGATCTCCAGAGGAGATTAAGTCTGTAACAGTCCTGGAAACAATGGCTTGATGTTCAGTGGTGGAGTCATGGTCCAGGGGGAGGTAGGAGGAAGTGTCTGCGAGTTGACGCTCAGCCTCTGCGACGTAGAGGTCAGTGCGCCAGACAACAATAGCATCACCCTTGTCAGCAGAGTCTGCTGACTCTGCTGCCATGTCAGCCTCAATGACCTTGGCAGACGTCCTCTGGCCTGTGAAGCCTGTGCTGGCCCCGCCTGGGAGGGAGCTGCCAGTTCCACAGCTGGCACCTCCCCAGTTGTCGTAGCCTCACTGGATGCCACGGTCACTGGGAGAGGGGCGGAGGAGCTGCCGCCCTCATCCGGAGGCTGCTGGAACACTAATGGTGACCTCACTGCTGGGCAAACATACCTGCCCGTGGCACCACATCCTCACCGACACCGGTGGACCTGGGCACATGGCGCCTCTCCAAATCCAGGGCCTCCTGCTCGAAGCAGCTGAGAATCGCTAACTGGGCCGGCCCTCCGCCAGTCCTCACCCGCTCGGGGGCATTTTGTTCATTCTTCTCCTGAAAATGAGAGAAGAGCATTGATTAGTGCGACTTGTACCTGGATTCTCTTCACGCACGGCCCACCCCTACCAGAGTGGGACATTGCAGGGCTCCAGTGCCTCCTCACCTCGCTGCTGCCGAACACTCACACAAAGAAGCCAGGCCTGACCCCCCACCCACCTCCTTGGCCAAATGCTGCCTACATCACATTAGGCACCACATGGTCTAACCTTCCATAACAAGCACGTGGAGCGCAGAGGGCAGTAGATCGATCGTTGCCACACCACCTTGAAGCTCCCCTCCCAGCATCTCATCACCCTGACTTTGACATGTCCTGGAATTCCAGCCCTGTGCCCAGGTGCAGCTCCTCCAGGTTGCTCCCAAAACATTAATGAGGGTCTCAGTGTACCACATGCTGCGGGGGCAGAACCCATCTCTTCACCCACCCTCTCAGGGTGACCTCGGCATGGGCAATATCTGCTGGCCCACCCAGCGAAGGACACATGTCGTCAATGATTCAATGCAGTCACTGCACTCAGAGTTGGCGGGGGTGCAACAGGGGATAAGCTGACCTGCTGGGTTAAGTGACCAATGCCAACATTGTCCTCACCCTTCCTGAGTGCAACAAGTCGTTGAAGCGCTTGTGACACTGGACCCAGGTGCTCCGCACCACATCGCAGGAGCTCACCACCCCCGCCACCTCCTCCCAGGCACATTTCATCATGTGGGGGGGCCTCCTCCTCCCGTACTGGGGGACCAGCACCTCCCCCCGTGCTGCCACCTCCTCGAGGAGGGCAGCAAGGCAATCATTGGAAAAGCGAGGGGCACAGTGGCCCCCTGCCCTACCCTCCTGCCTGGCCTGCTCACCAGCAGTGCTCTGGGGAGCCCTTGCACTGGCCGTGATTCACAGCCTTGGAAAGGACGCAGCAACTTTTCAAAACAGGCCGTCGGGTCACCATTGGACCCGGTGGTCAGTGCAGTCCCACTGCCGCCCACCCACTCCCACTGACCTCGGGAGCTGCGGTTCATGCTGGGCAGCCTATATTGGCCCATCCGCGTAAAATAGCGGTGCAGACCCGATCACGGGCAGCGATCAAGTCCACACCTGCACACCGGCTGCCGTTCCATGCCCCCCCACCGCCAGCCAGAAAATTCTGCCCTGTGTAACTTTGTGCTAAGGGATCCATAAGCATCCATGAATAAATTAAAGCATTTTTGGTTTATTACACATCATAACATTAGCCTTTATATAAAGTATAAGGTATGTCAGTGCAGCTCGGCCATGTGGAATGTGCATCCTGCGGGATATGGGAAGTTGTGCAGACACAAAGTGACCATAAGATGCAGGACAGAAGTAGGCCATTCGGCCAATCAAGTCTGCTCTGCCATTCAATGAGATCATGGCTGATCCGATAATCCCCAACTCCAGGATGGTATGTTGCCTCCTGGTGCCAGTGTCAAGGATGTCACAGAGCAGCTGCAGGAAGACATTCCTTTGGGGGAGGGTGAACAGCCAGGGGTCGTGGTCTGCATTGGGACCAATGACAAAGGCAGGAAAAGGGATGAAGTCCTGAAAGCAGATTTTAGGGAGTTAGGAAGGGAATTAAAAAAGTAGGAACTCAAGAGCAGTAATCTTAGGATTACTCTCATTGCCACATGCCAGTGAGCATAAGAATAGGAAGATCGGGCAGTTCAATGTGTGGCTGGTGAAATGGAGTAGGAGGGAGGGCTTTTGATTTCTGAGGCATTGGGATTGGTTCTGGGGCAGTGTTATGACCCGGCACATGATGTGTGCCAGGCAGATCAAATCAAATCCATGAGGGAAACTTGGCCACGCTATCACAACAATTTTGCAATTTCTATTTATTACGATGTGTGCGCATTAAATTCAGAAGCAATAGTCCGCCAAAACCTTGAGATTTTTAAAAATTAAATTAAAATATTTATTAACAAAATATAAAAGGTTTCAAGCACTACAAGTTACTTACCACTATAATAACTCTTAAGGTGCCTAATTAACCTGACCCCCAGTTATACCCCCTTTAAGGCAATGGTCCAAAATAGAGTTTAGATTTAAAACAAACTCAGCAAGTTGACACAATACCCTGGACAGTGGAATTCCAAGTGACTTTTCCTCAACTTCCGTTTTGTTATAAAGCAGACTTATGCACAAATGCTGGAGGCTTCATTAAGGCTACTTCACACACTCCTGTTAGATCTTACATGGCCTCCTGACACATAACCTTTCATTTTCCTTTATATATGTTTCTCTCTTTTTAATATGTAAATTCTATTGTTCCATATGTCTTTGAAACTATATCTTCCTCATAATATAAAAACTTTCACGTTGCCACTATATATTGTCAGTAACCTTTGGGAAAAATAAACACATTCCTTAGCCTTGCTTACCTGGCTAATTGTAAATAATTAGAAATTCAAATATCTGTTCATTTATCTAAAAATGCAAATTCCCTTCACACATTACATGCCTAGCCAGCATCCATTTTTACTCATCAGCATATCAAGCACCTAGTTTCTTTTGATGATTTAAAGCTTGCAGTCTGCTTAATTAAAAAGTGTAATTAAATCACACACAGACCCAATTATACTTACCCCATAAACCTACTTCACAATAAACCATAATAATATAATGAAAAAAATGTTAGTTTCATGTCAGGCAGGTGGGACCTGTACAAGAAGGACAGGTTACACCTTAACAGGACTGGGACTAATGCCCTAATGCACTAATGTGGGGAGGTTTGCTAGTGCTGTTGTGGAGGATTTAAACTAGATTGGCAGGGGGGTGGGAACCTGGGGGGGGAACTCAGAGTGCAGAGGAGAGAAACTGGCAGTGGGAAATATTGGAGTATCATCTGATAATGAGGATATATCAAAGAGTAATGTCAAGGTAGACAGAATACTCAGAGAATTTGATAGGATTAGAGTAGACAATAGTAAGTCATTAGATGGGGTCAGAATAAGCGGGAAAGTAAAGAAGCCTAAATCAGGGCTAATGCGCATGTCTGTGAATGCACAGAGTGTGGTTAATAAGATTGGTGAACTGCATAATGGAATTATAATATGGTTGCTAGAATAGAGCCCTGGGTCAAAGAAGGGCACCTAGGCATTCAATATTCCTGGGTCCAAGGTGTTTAAGAGAGACAGAAAAGGGAAAAAAGGGGGCCAGTGGGAATATTGATTAAAGATGGCATTACAGTACTGGAGAGAGAGGATGTTCCAGAGGGGTCAAGGACAGAATCTCTCTGGCTAGAGATAAGGAATGAAAAAGGTGCAATAATATTGATTGGTGTTGGATATAGACCACCAACCAGTGGAAGGGATGTGGAGAAACAAATTTGCAAAGAAATTGTGGAGAGGTTCAAGAATTATAGAGTAATCATAATGGGGGACTTCAATTATCCAAATATAGACCGATATTGGATTAGTACAAAAGGACAAGAGGGGCAAGAGTTCCTGGAATGTGTTCAAGATAATTTTCTACAGCAGTATGTTTCCGATCCAATGTTCTGGTCCACTTTTGGACCTGGTTCTGGGGAATGAGTTGGCCCAAATGGATCAAATATCAGTGGGAGAACCTCTAGGGGACAGTGACCATTGTATCATTAGGTTTAGGTTAATCATGGAAAAGGACAGAGAACAATCCAGAGCAGGGGGTTGTTGAGAAATCCATAGAAACTTGGTTTTGGAGTGTGGTGTCCAACTATAGTTCATCTATTAATTTAAATGGACTGTATACTTATTGTGAACATGAGAGTATGAGATAGATTTTGTAACTTGTGTTAACTTTACAAATTTGTATATACTTGTAAAGATATAGTGGTGCAATACAGTTCATCTTTTCTTATTTAATAAATGTTTTCTTTTGTTAAAAGTTCATCAGCTGACTCCTGTGACTCTGTTCAGTAGCCACCCTCCACGTTTCTAAATAAAAACTAAAAGTTAGGATCTGTTAAGCCAGGTTCCACTCTTGGATCTGACGTCCAGTATTAACATCAGCTGGGATCATAATGTCCCAAAAATCAATAGACCCACTTCAATGATTGAAAACATAAAACTTTCCCTTAGTATCCAGGATGTTAATGTAAGATCAGGGAGAGAGAGAAAAACAAAGTGTTCTTTATTCGTCTATCTTCCTGGGCTTCTCGTCCTTTAACTTAACTGTTTCTTGGGGCCTCATTCTGTCCCACTCCCTGATTTTTGGGACCTTCTTTTCTTTGGGACGTGCTCCCTGCAGCTCCTGTCCTGCCTCTTCTGTCACGTTCTGTGGAATGGTTTTCTCTTCTAGGTCACCTGACCCTCTTTTCCCACTGTTTCACTTTCTTCCTTGATTTTCTCTTTTGCGCAGGCACACAGGAACTGTTTCCAGCTGGAAAAAACTAAAGAAGCAAACTGCACGTGTGCAGGGCCATTTACTGGCCTGTAACTGTGAAAATGCACCAATCCAGCATGTGCGGCCATTCTCTAGCCGACAAATGCACAGAGACCGAAGGTCATAAAAAAGAACAATCTGTGCATGTGCACAAATGGCACAGGCGCAGGGGCCGATGGGAACTGTAAATCCCAAACTCCAAGGCCCAATCTCCATTTTTTAAAGGTAAGTTTAAGTTTTTCTCTTTCTCCTTTGGGTTCATCACACCTGTCCCCTCGAAAGAAAGAAAGCTTCACAACATTGAAGGTTTCTTTACATTGGCCTTACGCCTGCTTTACCAGAACTTATCATAAGCCTCTAACAAATAACTTATTACATTCCATACCAATAAACTTTCCATCTTGTTTCACAACTACACGTCATATCATACAATTAGAAAGGTTTTAACTAAACCAAAGTTAATAAATGTAACAAGTAAGGTCAGCAGAATGCATACATCACAGAATTATCATAACTCAACCTTTATGTCTCTTTTTTCTCTTATTCCCAGTCTTGAACTCAACAAGAATGTTTCATCTAAGTCCAAAGCTCAGTCACCCTCTTGGCTGTAGACGTAATTCCATCCTCAAGCTCATTTTCTGAACTCATAGTAAATTCTCATTTGGAGATAATAAAGTCAGAATGGTATTTGTGTGTGTTAACAACTCATCTCTCCTGTAATCAAAATCTCTTTAGCTGTTTCAAAGACGTATTGAGATGCTTCTTACGTTCACACGAGAGTTTCGTACTCCTGTTTGGTTTGATCTTTGGACATTTTATGATCTTGTTGTTTCTCTCAATCCCATTTCAAATGGTTCTTTTTCAATTCTCTTTAAGCAATGTCAATCACTTCCTCTTTCTGGAGTTTTATTGTTCATTCGAACCTTTCAACTTTTTTTTTTTTACATAGCCCACGAACTTTATCATTCCACTCCTCTGCAGGTTTCAAATGGTCTTTTTCAAACTGTCCACTAGCCTGAATTCCGGCTGTTGTGTCCAGCGTGCTGGTACTGACGCTGACAAGCATCTGCAAATCAATGTGTCCAGTGTGCTGGCACTGACACTGACAAGCATCTGCAAATCAATGTCTGAGAAACTTTTTACAGTTCTCAATGAAAAGATCAATTTTTACAGTTCTCAATGTTCTCACTCCCCCTCCCCCATCCCCATCCCCACCCCGTTTCTTGCCCCCCCCCTTTTTTTTCAATAATTTATATAGATTCTTCTTTCCCCACCTATTTCCATTATTTTTAAATCTAAACTAAAACCTTGTTAGTCTTTCCACCCCACCCCCACTAGAGCTGTACTTTGAATATCCTGTCCTCCATTCTTAATTAGCACTTTTCTCAGACAAGTGAGACCACCTTCGACACCTCTTTGACCCTTTTGTCTGTGACATCTTTTGATTATCTGCTCATCTCCATAATCACCACACCCTCAATGTGTCTCTCCCCCACCACCCCCCCGACCCACCTTAAACCAATTTATATTTCTCCCTTCTTCTAACTATGCTTCAGTTCTGCCGAAGGGCCATGAAGGCTCGAAACGTTAACTGATTTCTTCTCCGCCGATGCTGCCAGACCTGCTGAGTTTTTCCAGGTAATTCTGTTTTTGTTTTGCAAATCAATGTGTCCGGTGTGCTGGCACTGACACTGACAAGCATCTGCAAATCAATGTCTCTGGTCATTGACCCTTCCAGATCATTTTGTGGTTTCAGTCCTTTTCGTTGTCAATTACTAATTTCCAATTCTGCAGGCACTTCAGTTGCTTCCTTACTGCCCATTACTGAGGTTGATACATCAGTAACGTTAGTTGGATCAGTTCTTTGCTCAACTGGATCACAATTCGGCCAGGAGTTTGGAAGGCGGGAACAACTTTGAGACTATGATGCTCTATACCACACACCTCCTCTTTCATTTTCTCCAGATTGCATCGAGATTCAAGAACATCATTGCTCTTTTCACGGCAAAGTTGTAACTGTTCACTAATTTTGGTTTTTAACTCTGCATTCAGCCAAATGTTCTGATTCACCACTAATTCCTTTTCCTGTTCAAGGCATTTTTCACGATACTTCATAGAGGCTTCTGATGCTTGAAGGTCGTTAAGTTTTAACTGAAGATCGACATTTATCAAATTTGCTTCCTCGAAATTTATCATTTAGGCGTTTCAAGTCCTCAGTCAAATATTCTACTTTCTAACTGATGTTCAATTGTTCTCACCAATTTTCACTTTTTATTAGCAAACTCCTCTTTTATGCATGAAAGTTGGTTCTCTACGTGGATCAAGTTTCCTTCAATTGCTTGTTATCAGCAATAAGCATCTGATTTTTGGCCAGAGTAATTTTCAGGCATTGGTTAAGATCAGCATGATCATGCTGCAATACAGTCATCACAGCATCTGTCATAGGGAAAATGTTAGAAGCTATTATTGAAGATGTTAAAGCAGGGCACTTAGAAACATCCAAGTCAACATGGTTTTGTAAAAGGGAAATCATGTTTAACCTATTGATTGGAGTTCTTTGAAGGAGTCACATGTGCTGTTGATAAGGGGGAAATCAGTGGATGTACTGTACTTAGATTTCCAGAAGGCGTTTGATAAAATGCCACATCAAAGCTTACTGCGGAAAATAAAAACTTGTGGTGTACAGGGGTACACCATTCCTCCCACACCAATCTTTGAGCCACGCAGTTAACTCTTTGACTTTATTTACTCTATGCCAGTTTGCCTGTGGCTCAGGCAGCAATCCCGAGATTATTACCTTAGTGGTTCTGTTTTTAATTTAGCTCCTAACTGTTCAAATTCTTTCAGCAGAGCCTCCTTTCATTCACTGTCGTTCGTACCAACATGGACGAGGACAACTGGATCCCTCCCCTCCCACTCCAAGTTCTTTCCCAGCCCTGAGGAGATGCCCTTAACCCCGGCACCAGGCAGGCAACACAGCCTCTGGGACTCCAGCTTGTGGCTGCAGAGAACAGTGTCTATCCCCCTAATTATACTATCCCCTACCACTATTATGTTCCTCTTTCCTCCCCCCACTTGAATGGCTCCCTGTACCACGGTGCCGTGGTCAGTTCGCTTATTGTCTGCAGTCTCCACTCTCATCCACACAGCTTGCAAGGACCTCGTAACTGTTGGACAATTGCAGAGTCCGAAGCTCCTTGAATGCTACCCCCTGGGTCTCCATATCTGCCTCACCTGCAGTCACACCCTCCTGTCCCTGATCACAAGCCAAATTTGAATGGCCTAATCTGAGGGTGTGACTGCCTCCTGGAGCAAAGTGTCCAGGTAGCTTTCCCCCTCCCTGATGTGACACAATGTCTGCAGCTCGGACTCCAGCATCTCAACTCGGATTCAAAGTTCCTCGAGCTGCAAACACTTACTACAGATGTTTTCGCTCTGGATCACCTTGGTGTCCAGCAGCATTTCCCACATGCTGCAGCAGCAACACATCACTATCATATTTAACTTAATTTCTCGAATATCCCTGCTCTTTACACTTGAATCCCCCGCTTTTTACATTTTATTGTTTTTTTTTACACACCAGTATCAATCTTATACTTAACAAGCTATTTTTAAGAAAAGAGAGAGAAAAACAGACTAGAGACCTAAATACAAACTAAAGACCTTACTTCTACTTTAAAGGCCAGAAATACTCACCAATCAGCTGCTTTCCCTGCACTTGCATGACATTATGGTTCATGACTCACTCCACCACTGGTCTCACATGAACTCTCCCCACTCTTTTTTAAATGAAGTGTCCCCGCTATTTTAAAATTAATTCCCCCCACTCTTTTTAGAGTCATAGAGGTTTACAGCACAGAAAAAGGCCCTTCGGCCCATCGAGTCTGCACCGGTCAAACAAGTACCTAACTATTCTATGCTATTTTCCAGCACTAGGCCCATAGCCTTGTATGCCATGGCATCGCAAGTGCACATCCAAATACTTCTTAAATGTTATGAGGGTTTCTGCCTCTACCACCCTTTCAGGCAGTGGGTTCCAGATTCCCACCACCCTCTGGGTGAAAAAATTCTTCCTCACACTCCCTCTAAAACTCCTGCCCCTTACCTTAAATCTATGCCCCCTGGTTATTGATTCTTCCACCAAGGGGAAAAGTTCCTTCCTGTCTACCCTATCTATGCCTCTCAATTTTATGTACCTCAATCATGTTCCCCCTCAATCTCCTCTGCTCCAGGGAAAATAACCCCAGTCTATCCAATCTCTCCTCATAACTAAAACTCTCCAGCCCAGGCAACATCCTGGTAAATCTCCTCTGCACTCTCTCTAATGCAATCACAATTTTCCTATAATGCGAATTCCAGAACTGCACGCAATGCTCTAGCTGTGCCCTAACCAGCGTTTTATACAGTTCCAGCATCACCTCCCTGCTCTTATATTCCATGCCTCGGCTAATAAAGGCAAGTATCCCATATGTTCTTCCAACATTTTCTGTTTTTGTTTCAGGTTTCCAGCACCTGCAGTATTTCGCTTTTAACAATCTGTGCACAGAGACCGCTGGGGCCCAATGGGAATTGTAGTTCCCAAATTCTGAGGCCCGATCTCCATTTTTAAAAGGTAAATTTTTCTTCTCTTTTTCCTTTGGGTTCTTCACAACATGGTTTCCATTGCTATAGTTATAAACTCTGGTGTTCATTAGATTTAACAGAATGTATTCATTTTACTCAAGTCGGAAAACATTTGTGAGTCTGATTCCGCTCATTTTGGGTAAAGGGATGATGCTGCAAGGCAAAGGCAGTGGTAACGGGGCAAGTCAAGAAACAAAAGATGGGTCGAAAGGAACTGTAAATAGCGACTGCAGAACCATTATCAGCAGTTTGATAAAAACAGGAGCGGTAGTTATGAGCTGAAATTGTTGAACTTGGTCACAAAAACACAATAATGTGGTTGCAAGGTCACATACCTGAAACGTTAACTCTGCTTCTCCTTTCACAGATGCTACTAGATCTGCTGAGTATTGCCAGCAGTTTCTGTTTTTATTATTGTTGAACTTGATGTTGAGTCAGGGAAGCTGTGAAATGCCATCATTCCTCATCATTTAATCACTCCAGCCTATCACAGACCTTCCCTTTTGCTCTTTTTGTCCCCACCACATCCACTCCCTGCCTCTGCTCAAAACCTGCTTCATACCTATCTTTTACAAGTTCTACTGAAAGGTCAACAACCTGAAAGGTTAACTCTTCATCGCTCCACAGATGCTGCCAAACTCGATTATTTCTCACTATTTTTATTTCTCACAACCAAAGCTCAACTGCATCAATGTCAACATTTAAATATGAGTAGCTGGTCTGCTGATGCATAAATAAGTCTCAAAAGGTATTCTAACTTAAAGTCAATGCACATCTCTGTCAATATGCACCCCAAAATCATTCTCAGTGGAAATACATCTCACTTAAAGATAAATGACACTTCAACAGTCACACTGAAATAAGAGAAATGGATATTAGCAGGAAAAAAAAATTGGAGCACTGATTTGTAGGGCCATCCAGCCTTAATCACATCCTTAGGATATTCCAAAGCAAAAAGTAATTCATTGTTTATGATGTGCAGTCACTCTTACATAGACAAATACAACAGATAATTAACACACAGTAAGGCCTCACAAACTGCAAATGAGACAAGTATACAACAGTTATATTTTTAGTGATTGTGACTGAACCAGGACGTTGAGGGGACTCCAGGCTCTTCTTTGAATAGTGCCATGGAATCTTTGACCTCAACTTGAAAGGTTTAATACCATATCCAAAAACAGAAACTCAAATAATGTAGCACTCCCTCACCTTAGTGCAGCAATTCAGCATAGATTACATACTCCAATCCTGAAATAGAGTTCAATGTTACAAACACCAACTCCGAGATAAAACTGTTTACACATTAATTATGTCGTGTGAATTTGGCATGCCATTATTTTGGCATCAAATTCTGTTTTCTTCAGTTTCATTGAATTAATCAAAGCCTAGTTTCATGCCAATTATGATATATTCTACATTCTATTTAGCACAGTCCTTTCTAAAATTGCATTTATACAAGGTATAGCTTCAGGAGCATGATCTCATCTCCTCCCATGACACTATGCAGTGCTGAGGTCCGATCAAACTTCAGCAACTTTAGGCCCCAACACTCTGACCCCATTTTCTGACCTGTTTCCTCCGTCAGTCACAGCTGTGGTTCAGCAATAGCACTCGCACCTCAGAGTCATGGCTCCAGGTTCAAGTTCCACTTCAGACTTAAACCCTAGAATCAAGGCTGACACTCCAGTGCAGTACTGAGCGTGTGCTGCACTATCTGAGGCCACTTTTCAGGTAAGACATTAAGCCAAGGTCCCATCTAACTGCTCTGGTGGATTTAAAAGACCCCAAAGCACTAGTTCAAAGAAAAGCAGCGGAGTTGTCCCCGGTCTCCTGGTCAATATTTATCCTTCAATCAACATTACAGAAACAAATGATCTGGTCATTATCATACTGCTGTCTGTGCAAGTTCACTATGCATATGGACTGTGCAAGTTCACTATGCATATGGACTGTGCAAGTTCACTATGCATATGGCTGTGCAAGTTCACTATGCATATGGCTGTGCAAGTTCACTATGCATATGGGCTGTGCTAGTTCACTATGCATATGGCTGTGCAAGTTCATTATGTATATGGGCTGTGCTAGTTCACTATGCATATGGGCTGTGCAAGTTCACTATGCATATGGCTGTGCAAGTTCACTATGCATATGGCTGTGCAAGTTCACTATGCATATGGGCTGTGCAAGTTCACTATGCATATGGCTGTGCAAGTTCACTATGCATATGGGCTGTGCAAGTTCACTATGCATATGGCTGTGCAAGTTCACTATGCATATGGCTGTGCAAGTTCACTATGCATATGGGCTGTGCAAGTTCACTATGCATATGGCTGTGCAAGTTCACTATGCATATGGGCTGTGCAAGTTCACTATGCATATGGCTGTGCAAGTTCACTATGCATATAGCTGTGCAAGTTCTCTATACATATGGCTGTGCAAGTTCACTATGCATATGGCTGTGCAAGTTCTCTATGCATATGGCTGTGCAAGTTCACTATGCATATGGCTGTGCAAGTTCACTATGCATATGGCTGTGCAAGTTCTCTATGCATATGGCTGTGCAAGTTTATTATGCATATGGGCTGTCATGCTTCCTGCATTAAAACGGTGACTACACTTCAAAAAGTTGCCTTTGTTTGCAAAACACTTTGAGACATCCTGTGGTTGTGAAAAGTGCTGTGTAAAAGTTTGCCTGCCTTTCTTTCTGTTCTGCGTTACTTATTTTTCTGTGATTGTAGTTAGCCTCCCGGTTTTTCCAGTTCTGCTTCCCCTCTCCAGTTGTTCAAGGCCTATAAAGCAACATATCTACTGTTCAATTCACCGTTCCAACAAATGAGCTACACTTGAATCATTCATTTAACTTTTCCTCTTGATGACCAATCTCCTCTTTCCAGCACAGTTCCAACCTGTAAGGTTTTTGACTTAATTATAAAAAAAAGTTCGATCAGATACAACATGCTGACCCTGCAAAATTGGACCAATTAAGTTTTCAAATGGAAGTGAATTACTTATGTCATGGTTTCTTTTATTATTCATTCATGGGATGTGGGTACTCTGGTTAAGGAAGCGTTTATTTCCCATCCTTAATTGCCCTCGAAGGTGGTGGTGAGCTGCCTTCTTGAACCGCTGCAGTCCATGTGGTGCAGGTACACCCACAGTGCTGTTAGGGAGGGAGTTCCAGGATTTTGACCCAGTGACAGTGAAGGAACAGTGATATATTTCCAAGTCAGGATGGTGAGTGGCTTAGAGGGGAACTTACAGGCAGTGTGTTCCCATATGTCTGCTGCCCTTGTCCATCAGATGATAGAGGTTGCGGGTTTGGACCAATTTCACACATCTTACCAAAGAATTATATAACCCGATACACTGGTCGTAAAATTCAATATTAAAATCCTGAAAAATATATGACTGACAAGTTTTTTATATCCTGTGTCCTATTGCAGGGATACTTACTAACTTTTAGAGCTGGGAGCTACATACATGTGTCAAAGCCAATAAGTGGGCCTCATACGATTATGCGGTGATTTAAACCCCCACCCCCTCCGCAAGAATAACCTCCCCATTCATGCAAAATACAAAGTTCCCCATATAAACACCAAAAGCCTCCCACAATGATCTTACCATACACAAAATGAGCCATCCTTCCCTCCCTCCATCTCTCTGAAGTTTGAAAATTTGGAAGCACCAGCTTTTCCCATTTGCTTCTCCAGGGGCCACAATCCATCATCAGGGAGCAGCTTTGTCCAGCTCTCAAGCCACAGGAACTTTCTAAAGCAAACAAGGAACTTCATGGACTACGTCTCCACCTCACTGTCGTCCAGATTCCAAGTTAAACTTGTTCTTTCTTGGCACAGAGACAGTTAATGTAATTAAAACGGCAACAAAAAATAACCTTATAACAGTAATTTATTTACATAAGCTTCACACAAACCATTAGGTTGTACAGAAAACAGCTACTTTAGGTCCACGTTAAAATTGACATTAGTCAAGATCTTCCCAAAGGACTCAGCTGTCTCTTCATTTAGTCTCAGGTTTTTTCTCTCCTGCCTCAAGTTTGGGCAGTTCAGTTGGCTCACGATGCGCTGGGAAAGCTTCCCATGGACTGTTGAGGTCAAATTTGCGGAATTCCTGGGCAAGTTCAACAGGCTCAGCTACAACACGTTTTACCTCATCGTCATAACGTACCTGGAAGGAAGAGGAATAGTGAGCCAAAAATATGACCATGGATGTAATACTTAAATGGGATGGGACATTCAACTCCAGGAATTTTTTGCAATTATTTCAGGCTAACTGTCAATAGCTGATGTTCTTTTGTTTTCACTCCAAAACTTACAAAGTTGATTGGGTGACTTGGGGGGGAAGGTGCAGGTGGTGTTGAGTGGGAGAGCAGGACATGGAGGAAAAGAGAAAAAAATAGATATACAGCATCAAAAAATACAAGATTATTTTATACCTCTACATAGCCAGAGAGTGGGAAGTCTTTCCGAAAAGGATGACCTTCAAATCCATAGTCTGTGAGGATTCGTCTTAGATCTGGATGGTCAGCAAAGAATACACCAAACATATCCCAAATCTGGAAGAACAGAAGTTCAAAGTAACATCTGAGGCTTCCTTAAGAATTTAAAATTTAAAAAGATTGACAGTTCTAAGGTTTAAGTAAAACGCATCAAAATGTCAAAATGTCTGTACACCTACCAACAGGTACTTGCATTTTATGTAAGATATTACAGATTGTGGTAAAGTTTAAACAAGTTATTAAAAGAGTATTTGTAATCGACTAGATTTTTCTTAAAAGTGCCAAGACAGAAATAAATGAAGTAACTTGTAAAACAATACATTATATCTCAGTTTCACGTAACATCCAATACTTCATGGAATTAGAGAGCACAGTACAACAGTTTCAAATCGCATTACTGTTCATCACATGGATAATGCTGTGAATTAAGCCTCTTATAATATAGCACACAATAATCAGTGTTTGACTACACTGTGAAAGCCTCACATTCTTGATTTCAATGGACAAAGATCAGGAAACATGAATGAGGTGGTTTGGCTCATCAAGTCTGTTCCTTCCATAGACAACATACATTGACTCAATCTTGGGCTCCACTAAACCTCAAAATATTTAACTATTTCCATGATCTAACTCTGGCCTGTTGGAATTCACAGACAACTGTTTGCTCACCAGCTCCCCCCGCCAAAGTCCATCGGCATAAAGGTAACTCAATTATCCTCGTCACTATATATACTTCACTAAGTGTCCAATAAAGAAAGGTAATATCTGACAGAACCAATGAAGAGCCCCAAATATAACATGCCGTATCTTTGTCTTTCACATGTTACAAACTCAATAGTTCTTTGCAGTTTTTCCTTCCATCCCGAATCCTGCTCACAACCAGACTCAATGTCTACTTTTAAGATGGAGTTAAATTTACAGAGCATAAACTGCTTTTGCTAAGATTCTGTTGCACATATTAATAACACCACTGTACTTTGTCATTCCCTGCCCACCCACTCTATATATACCCTTTGATCTCCAACGCTGAAAATTCCCTTGCCCTTGGTTTAATTATTTTCCACTCTTTAACCAAGACTGCACTTGGTCTTGGCTTCCTTGAAGATTCGACAGCACCTTCCAAACCCACGACCACTACCATCTAGAAGGGCAAGGGCTGCAGATGAATGGGAACACCGCCACCTGCAAGTTCCCCTCCAAGCCACTCACCATCCTGACTTGGAAATATATCACCGTTCCTTCACTTTCGCTGGGTCAAAATCCTGGAACTCCCTCCCTAACAGCACTGTGTGTGTACCTACACCACATGGACTGCAGCGGCTCAAGAAGGCAGCTCATCACCACCTTCTGAAGGGCAATTAAGGATGGGCAATAAATGCTGGCCCAGCCAGCGAAGCCCACATCCCATGAATGAATAATAAAAAAAAGATTAACTAGTAATAAAAGACTTGTCATAACATTTCCTCCAATTGCTTCAGCTCACCTCTCTCTCATACCAGTTTGCAGCCTGAAATACAGGTACCAAGGAATCCAGTGGTGTCAACTCATCAGTGTAAGTCTTCACACGGATACGAGAGTTAAACTGCAGTGAAAGCAGGTTATACACAATCTGTTGGAAAAGCAACAGAAAAGGTCTTAAAATAAATCTCAATTGCAACATCAGCACAGTGGGAACCTAGACACCAATCAAGGTGAGGCTCTTCCAAATTTATCCATGTTTCCAAAATTCCTCTGTTGGTAAAAGGAACATATCCAGGCATTGCTCCTTTTTTGATTTAAACAAAAGCATGGGGAACAGTAGTTGCCTGGTGCATTCTCCATGTCAACGCCGTGGTCAATTAGAGTCGGCTTGCCCACCAATCAGCAGCCTTTTCTCAAGTGAGCAGTATAAATGGTTGTTCCTTTTGAAATTTGGCATTCTTGCTTCTGTCCTGATGAGTGCAAGACGAAAAGCTACAACAGCAAGTATCTTTTTTCAGCAAGACTCAAGTTCTGCACTACCAAGTGACGAGCAGCATTCTAGTTAGTAATCTAATAATCACAGAATCACAGTGCAGAAGAGGCCCTTCGGCTCATCGAGTCTGCACCGACACCTGAGAAACACCTGACCTACCTACCTAATTTGCCAGCACTTGGTCCATAGCCTTGAATGTTATGACGTGGTAAGTGCTCATCCAGGTACTTTTTAAAGGATGTGAGGCAACCCGCCTCCACCACCCTCCCAGGCAGCGCATTCCAGGTCGTCACCACCCTCTGGGTAAAAATGTTTTTCCTATCATCCCCCCTAAACCTCTTGCCCCTCATCTTGAACTTACGTCCCCAAATCTTACAATTTTTTTTCCAGCACAAACAGTGAGATTGTTGTGGAAAAATCATTATGCCAAATCAAGGTGCATCTCAAATGAGAGTGAAAGATCTTGAGACTTAGAAACTTGATGTATTTGCCATCATTACATTTTAACAAATATATTATTGCTGCACCAAAATTGCTCTGCAAACCAGGAAATAATTCTTCCCCATAACATCTAACATTTAATATTTGTAAAGTATTTTCAAATTGTTCCCAAAAACATGCAGATTTTTAAGGCTGCGATGAATGTAATATTTTATACCAATTATAAAACCCACCTTCCAAACCCATGACCACTACCATCTAGAAGGTACTATTTCACTCTCCCCTGACCTCGTCCTCCATTACCTCAAATCTAAATGAACGAGAAGGGATATCCACTGCAGTCTCATCCGCAAGAGATTTGAACTGGGCATTGGTGTGGTCCCGCAGGAATGTCAGCACTGGTATTATGCCATCTGGATGGATAAAAATCTCCAACTCATCGAAACATGTCACCTGTTTAACAAAGATAAGGCAAAGGTGACCAAATACTCATGATGTTTTGACATATTGGATTGGTCGAAATAATAACAGCATTATAGAATATACTAACGAATCAAAACAACTTTATGGTTAAAATTCTTTTTCCATTTCATTTTATTACTGTTACTTTCACCATAATTTATGCTGGCGTCACAGTGTCCAAAAAAGCCAAATTGAACGAATTAGGAACAAAGATTTGTACAGCTTTCCAAATCCGATGTTTGCACAAAAGTGCTACAGTAAGGCATCTTAGGAAAAGTTGCTTGGATGAGACATCCTGCTTGTTATTTTAGGTGACAGTTGCCTCCTATTCAATAATCATTTTAGGCATGGCACAGTGCTAGATTCTAATACAGGTTTCAGAAAACTATTTATATTAGACCAATTGACACAAGAGAAGCGATTTCCTAGGAAAAGCCTAATTTCAGATTCACCAAACCAATACTTGACCAAACAATACACATATTTGACTGATTTATAAAACTCAGCAGCCCAATTTATGTCAAAGGACCAGTCAAATTGCTAACACCCGTACCTGCACCTGTTGGATGTATTTGGGAAGAATCTCAGCAACATATTCACCGAATGCAGAGAGTTGGCTGTGCTGCAGTTCACTCCTTGGTCGGACAGTAGCTGCAAGGTAAAGTGCAGCATTGCTAAGTAAATTTCATTCATCCATTTTCTAGCTTATTACTCCCTATTAAGAAAGCTTGTAGACCTCGATGCATTTTGCAAAGAATGTTAATATAAACAGATTGAAAAGGTTTATAAATGATTTAAGCATTAATAAATGGTGTAGCTACTTGGGAGGCAGAATATCCTGCAGTGTGTGGTCCACCTCTTGACTCCCCAAAGCCTGTCCATCACCCTCAAGACAAAGATCAGGGCCAGAATTTTTAGGGTAGCAGGGTTTCCCTTCCCACCATCCAAGGAGTTAGAGGAGAACATATCCCCGCCGGTTCTGCTTGCCTCGCAGCTATTTCACCCTCCAACAAGCATTAATTGGTTGGGGGGTGGGACTTCTGCCCCTCACTCTGGAAGAGGTCCCGTCTCAGGGAGCTGCCAGCCAATCATCCCTGCAGCACCAGAAGCTGCAGTGGACACGACTGGGACTGCAAGCAGTCCCCAAAGCCCGGGAGTCCAGGACCAAGTAAGTTTTAGGGGTCTCAGGACAGGGTGGGGAGGTGAACCCCAGGGGAATGGGCAGAGGTGGGTGCTGTTATTTGTGGAGAGGCCAGGGATGGAAGGGAGAACCTGCGAGGGCCAGCCCTTTTGGGGGCAGGAGGCTGCTGAAGGTGCACCTTCCCTCCCCCTTCCCACCCGAGGCCTGAACACCCGAACAGGGTTACATTTCAGGCTCCCCTCCCCCCTCCCCCCCCTCCCTGAACTCCTCCCGCCAGCCTGAAAATTGAGACTGGGCGGGAAATGGCCCTTAAGTGGTCAATAATTGGCCACTTAAGGGCCTCAATTGGGGCAAGGGCAGGTGGGCTGGCTGTAGGCCTCACCTGTCCCAGCATAAAACCGCAAAGAGGTTGGGGCAGACAGGAGCCTGGTGTGAAGGCCATCCGAGAAATTTTACAGCCACCACCCCCACCTACAAACCCGCTACCAAGGGAACATAAAATTCTGTCCCGGACGAGTGCTAGAATATTCTTCACACTAGAATGGGTGCAGCACCAACACCACTAAGGAAGTTTGACACTATCTGGGACAAAACACTGCTTTTGATTGGCAGCCCTCCGCAGTCTTAAATATCCACTTCCTCCATTACCAGAGTAACCTGTCTGCAGTGTGTACTATCTACAGGATGCACAGCAGCAAGTCGCCAAGTGTTAACCCAAATCACCTGTTAAACCTGTGACCTCCCCCACCCCACAACCTAGAATAACGCAGGGAAGAACATTACCTCCAAGTTCTCCTCTAAGGTACACAGCATCCTGACTTGGACACATCATCATTCCTTTATTGTCACTGGGTCAAAATACTGGAACACTCTGCCTAAGAAAGGCTACTGGGAGTACCTGCACATCAACTGCAGAGTGCAAGGTGACACCTTCCCAGAATCAACTTAGGATTGGCAATAAGTGCCAGCCTTGCCAGCAATGCCCTCATGCTGAAGAATGATATAATAAACTCCCAAGTTAGATATTTCACAGGTCAGATAAGGTCAATTACCATCAATTCTACATCAAGAACATGGGTTAACTACAATTTCAAAAAGTACCCTTTATTACACTCCACATCAGCTATCCCTGTGGTTTCTCTGAAGAATGAAACCTTTCCCATTTGGTGTTTCTCTGGTCCTCTGGCAGCCATCCATCTTGTGAGATGATGGTTTGTGTACTTTGGTGTTAAGCTCTGTGTTCAACAGAAGTGGAGTAGCCCAAACATTCTTGTCCCCCTGTCTACCTCCCCATTCTTAATGTCTTATCAATTACATTGTTACAGTTAAGAGAAATAGGTGATGGTTATTGGCTTTGAGCACATATAAACAGGGGACAGCTGGGACACTGGGTTGAGCAGGAGAGCTGTGAGACTGAACAAGTCAATAAAGAAAAGCTCTGTGCCTTAGTTTCTGCTTCATCAATTAGCTTTGATCTATTAACATCCATCTGGGCCAAAACAATCCACAGTATCACATTTGGTACCAGCTTTGTGCAAGGGCTGCCAAAAAGATAGCACAGTTGGGCATTAGTCTGCCTTTGAGCTCCACACTAGATTTTTTGTCAGGATTTATGCCTTCAGCCTTCAATTCTCCAGAGGTATTCACAAGGCAATGCAGCTTTTCGCCCATAGCTAGGAGTTTGGTCCATGAGTGCCAGCGCATGTCCACATGCCAGTGGGCCTGCACACTGCATGTCTGGGGCCAAACCTCCTCAGAGTTCCTCTGAAGCTTTAGTTTGGTGCCACAAGAGACACAGTTTGAATGTTGCCACAGGCAGGCACAGCTGAGGAACTGCCAATGAAGAGGCTATGTACTGACAGGGAGTGACTTGCACATTGGATTCTCTTTTTCACATTGCCGGTAGCTAGCGGTGTAGGATGAAAATGAGAAGCACATTAGCACATAATAAGTGAGAAGCATGCTAACTCTCTTCACCCACACACTAGACACATCATATTCTCCTGTTGGACATACTGTTCATTACTAATATCTGTCTTTGTCTTTTTCGATTGCAGAAACATAACTACCACCTTCACTTTAAAGGTTCTAATATTTGCGGAAGGAAACCAGTGTCATAAATAGCATATTAAACACAGCGTGGCATTTACTTACGTCGAGTCTCAGAAACAGATCCCTCAAACCTAGTGTGTGATACTAAAACACTGCGGCCAGGAGCTATAGTGAAAACACAAAGAGCAAGATTTTTTACACCTCAAATACATAAATAAAACAAAAACAATTCAAGATAGTGAACCATTGTTGTTCATAACCCTAAATATTATAGATTCCAGGGTTTATGGAGATACCATGACATGAATCAAAACTGGTTTGACAAAGTAAAACTATGGTAATTCTAAAAAAGTTAAAAATCTACAATTAATGGAATCTGAATTCCATTGAAAGCCTAAATAAATAGCAAGTCCATCAGCAAAGAGGCACAACATTTTGAGGATGTACATTTTTCCAGAAGTGAAATATGAACATACGAATTAGGAGCAGGAGTAAACCACTCAGCCCCTCGAGCCTGCTCCACCATTCAATAAGATCATGGCTCATCTGAATGTAACCTCAACCCCAAATTCCTGCCTACCTCAGATAACCTTGTTTATCAAGAATCTATCTAGCTCTGCCTTAAAAATATTCAAAGACTTTGCTTCCACCTCCTTTTGAGGAAGAGAGTTCCAAAACCTCACGACCCTCAGAGAAAAAAATGTTCATCTGTCTTCAATGGGCAACCCCTTATTTTGAAGCAATGACCCCTAGTTCTAGATTCCCCCACAAGAGGAAACATCCTTTCCATATCCACCCTGTCAAGACTCCTCAGGACCTTATATATTTCAATCAAGTCGCCTCTTATTCTTCTGAACTCCAGCAGATACAAAACTAGCCTGTCCAACCTTTCCTCATAAGACAATCCTCCCATTCCAGATATTAGTCTAGTAAACCTTCTCTGAACTGTTTCCAATGCATTTAAATTCTTCCTTAAATAAGGAGACCAATACTGTACACAGTACTCCAGATGTGATCTCACCAATGCCCTATATAACGCAGAAAATCTTTACAGTGCAGGTGGCTATTTGGCCCATCGAGTCTGCCCTGGCTCTCTGAAACAGCATTTTACCTAATCCCACTCCCCTGCCTTATCCCTGTAACCTTGCACATTCTCTCTTTTCAGATAGCAATCCAATTCCCTTTTGAATACCTCAATCGAACCTGCCTCCACCACCCTCTCAGAAGTTTGTTCCAGACTTCAACCACTCTCTGGGTGAAAACATTTTCCTCACATCACTTTTACTCCTTTCGCCAATTATTTTTAACCGAGTTCTTGATGCTCTATCGAGTGGGAACAGTTTATAACTATTTACCCTGTCCATACCCCTCAGGATCTTGAATACCTCTATCAAGGCTCCTCTCAGCCTTCTTTTCTCCAAAGAAAACAGTCCCAACCTCTATAATCTATCCTCATAGATCCAGTTCTTTATCCCTGGAATCATTCTTGTGAATCTCCTCTGTACTGTCTCCAATGCCTTCAAATCCTTCCTCAAGTATGGTGCCCAGAACTGGACGCAGTACTCCAGATGAGGCCTAACTAGTGTCTTATACAAGTTTAACGTGACCTCCTTACACTTGTACTCAATGCCCCAATTAATAAAGCCTAAGATCTAAGATGCTATATGCTTTATTAACTGCTCTCTCAACATGCCCTGCCATCTTCAATGACTTATGTATATATACACTGAGGTCCCTCTGTTCCTGTACCACCTTTAGAGTTTCTCCCTTTATTTTAAACTGTCTCTCCACATTCTTCCTGTCAAAATCAATCACCTCGCACTTCTCTGAATTGAACTTCATCTGCCACTTGTCTGCCCAATCCACCAATATGTCTATGTCCTTTTGAAGGTCAAGACTATCCTCATCACAGTTGACAATGTTTCCAATCTTTGTATCACCTGCAAATTTTGAAATCATGCCCTGCACACCACAATCTAGGTCATTGTTATATATTAGGGAGAGCAAGGGTCCCAACACTGACCCCTGGGGAACTCCACTACAAACCTTCCTCCAATCTGAAAAATAACCATTATCACTACTCTCTGTTTCCTGTCACTCAGCCAATTTCGTATCCAAGTGCCTACTTTCCTGTGTATTGCACGACTTAAGAATTTTGCTCATAAGTCTGTTGTGTGGCACTGTATCAATGCCTTTTGAACATCAATAAACACATTAATAGCGTTTCCTTTATCAACCTTCTCTGTTACCTCCTCAAAAAAACTCCAGCAAGTTAGTTAAACATGATTTTCCCTTGATGAACCAATGCTGGCTTTCCTTAATTATCCTGCACTTGTCTAAGTGATTACTGATTTTATCCCATACTATAGTTTTCAAAAGTTTCCCTACCAAACTGACTGGCCTGCAGTTGCCGGCTTTATCCTTGCAGCCCTTTTTGAACAAGGGCATAACATTCGCAATTCACCAGTCCTCTGGCCTCACCCATGTCTAAGGAAGACTGGTACCTCTGCAATTTCCACTCTCACTTCCCTCAGAACTCTTGGATGCATTTCATCTGGTTCTGGTACCTTATCTATTTTAAGTAAAGATATCCTTTCTAATACCCCCTCCTTCTCAATTGTAAATTCTTTAAGTGTACCAGTTACCTCCTCTCTCACCTCGGCCTGGGTAGTCCTTTGTAAAGACAGATGCAAAGTGCTCATTTAATACTTCCACTACTTCTCCTGCCTCCATGTGCAAGTTCCCCTTTTTTTATCCCTAATCAGTCCTATTCTTTCTGTTACCCCCCTTTTATCATTTACATGCTTATGGAAGACCTTGGGGTTCCCTTTTATGTTTACTGCCAGTCTCTTTTCATGTTCTCTCCTTGCTTTTCTTATTAGTTTTTTCACTTCCCCTCTGGTCCTTCTATATTCAGCCTGACTCTCCATTGTATTTTCTACCTGACATCTGCTGTATGCACACTTCTTCCTTTTCATCTTTACCTCTATCTCCCTGGTCATCCAGGGCACTCTGGATTTATTTGTCCTACCTTTCCCCTTCAAAGGAATATACCTTGACACTGTCAGAAATACCTTTTCTTTGAAGGTGACCCATTGTTCAGCCACCATCTTTTCTGCTAACATTTGATTCCACCTCACTTGACTCAGATGCATTCCCATCCCATCGAAGTTGGCTTGCCCCAATTAATTATCCCTGCTCTGGACTGTACCTTGTCCCTTTTCTATAGCCAACCTAAACCTTATGATACAATGGTCACTGTCCCCTAAATGCTCTCCCATTGATATATGATCCACTTGGGCCAACTCAGAACCAGGTCCAACAGTGCCCCCCCCCACCACCGCTCATTGGACTGGAAACATACTGCTACAGAAAATAATCTTGAACACATTCCAGAAACTTGCGCCCTCTTGTCCCTTTGTACTAATCCTATCCCAATCTATATTTGGATAATTGAAATCCCCCATTATAATTACTCTATAATTTTTGCACCTAATTTCGTTGCAAATTTGTTTCTTTACATCCCCTCCACTATTTGGTGGTCTATATACTACACTGATCAATGTTATTGCACCTTTTTCATTCCTCACCTCTAACTAAAGCATAACCTCTTTACTTTTGTATTCAATTCCCCTCACAATAAACAATAACATTCTATGAGCTTTGTTAATTACTTGCTGTGCCTGCAAACTAACCTTTTGTGATTCATGCACTAGGACACCCAGATCCCTCTGCATCTCAAAGCTCTGCAAAATCTCACCATTTGGATATGTTTTTTTTTATTCTTACTGCCAACATAAACAATTTCACATAAAACATTAGAGTTCCTCAGCAAGATAGTCATTGATTCAAGCTTCGCTATAAAAGTGTTGTGCATCATCTAGGCTGAAACAGCAGTGCAATACTGAGGGAGTTCTGCATTATCGGAGCTTCTGTCTGCCCAGTGTTTTTGCACAGTTGGGTATAAAAGATTCCATGGCATTCTACCAAGAAAAGCAGCAGAGTTTTCCCAGCATCCATAGAATGGTGTCATGAATGCCGAGCTTTACAAGACTGTTATGTTTTAAAATGTCCCCTTTAACTTAAGGTGAAACAGAACATTCTGAAAAGGGTGCAGCCATGATAAATACTTGCTTGGAGCCATGCCCATTTGATCTGGTTTCCATGAGGGAGCTAAAATTAAACAGAAACCTATTGAAATGCCAAGTGACACTCTTAACACCTTCACACAGTGTCTCACAGACAAAGAACAGCTGCTTTTTGAGAAGCAGAGACAAAGACGACACTGCTGTGTTAATAACCAAGCAGGATGCTGGCGAGAGTTCATTTTCTGCTCAAAAGGAGGGAATAGACCAGGTGGAATGGGAGATTTAAGGAACAGGGGGTCGCCAAGGTGGGCCTTGCTGGTGAAAACAGGATCCAGAAAATGCAGGCTGAGTGGAAAGATTTTTGAAAGACATTGGAAATTTCAGCCTAGCATGATGGGCAGAAGTGAGCCAGTCAGAGAGCTGGGAGATAATTTGGAGATATTCCTGTAACACTATATATTTGCCAAAAGTGCAGTGCACAGATAGGGGGGTTGTAAAATGTATCTTGAATGCATTAGTTAGTTAATGCAAAAATACCCTTTCTTTAGTTTGGTGTATTAGTTACCTGTTAAGTAATATTCAATCGATGTTGATTTTAATTTGTTTGTTGCAGTAAAAGTCTAAAAATGTGAAATCTTGTCCTTTGGTAATTTCCACTGATCACTGGGAAATTCATTTTTTAAGAAAAGATATTGGTCTCCACGGAGAGCTTAGGAGACCATGTGGCTAGTTGTATCGGTGCCAGCTCTCTGTAAGAGCAAACTCAACTAGTCCAGCTTCTCTGCCCTTTCCCTGTGGCACTGTAGGTGCTTATCTAATTCCTGTTTGAATACCTCAATTGACCCTGCCTCCATTACACACTCAGGCAGATCCTAACCACTTGCTGCATAAGTTTTTCCTCACATCACCATTGGTTCTTTTGCTAATTGCCTTAAATCAGTGCCCACTGGTTCTCAATCATTTAACTAATGGGAAATGTTTCTCTATCGACTCTGTCTAGACCCCACATGATTTCAGCTCCTCTATCAAATCTCCTCTCAACCTTCCCTTTTGTAAACAGAACCCCAGATTCTCCAATCTATGTAATTGAAGTTTCTCATCCTTGGATCCATTCTCGTAAATCTTTTCTGCACCCTATCTAATGCCTTCACAACTTTTCTAAAATGTGATGGTCAGAATTGAACACAATAGTGCAATTGAGGAAGGAAGTGTTTTTGTAAAGATTCATCCTCACGCACTTGCTTTTGTATTTTAGTCTCTATCTATAAAACAAAGGATTCAATTTGCATTTTTAACCACTTTTCAACCTCTCTTGCCACCTTCAATGATTTGCATACATATACACCCAGGCCCTTCTGCTCCTGCACCCATTTAGAATTATGCCCTTTATTTTATATTGTCTCTCCATGTTTTTCCTACCAAAATGCATCATTTCACACTTCTCTGCATTAAAATTTCCTCACCCACATACATGCCCACTCCACCAGCTTGTTTATGTCCTCTTGAATTCTATCACTATCCTCTCACTATACTTCCATGCTTTGTCTCATCTGCAAATTTTGAAATTGTGCCTTGTTCACCTAAGGCCCTTGGGGAACCCACTATAAACCTTCCTTCAGTCTGAAAATCAACTTTTTATTACTACTCTGTTGCTTGCCTCTCGGAACATAAGAACATAAGAACAGGAGTAGGAGTAGGCAATTCAGCCCTTCGAGCCTGCCCCGCCATTCAATACAATCATGGCTGATCTCATTTCGGCCTCAACTCCATTTCCATGTTGTTGCAGTCCCTTTTATTCCATGGGCTTCAATTTTGCTGGCAAGTTTATAACGTGGCACATTATCAAACCCCTTTTGGAAGTCCACTGACACCACATCAATCACATTACCCTCATCTTACCTCAACAAAAAGCCCAATCATGTTAGTTAAACACAAATTGCCTTTAAAAACTAATTAACGCAAGAGAGAATGTGAGAATAGAATGGCAATTATGAAAGGGAACCCAAATATCTTCTACTGGCGCGTAAATAATAACCATATTGCAAGAGGTGGATTTTTTTTTTAAATTTGTTCATGGGATGTGGGCATCACTGGCTAGGCCAACATTTATTGCCCATCCCGAACTGCCCTTGTTCAGAGGCCATTTAAGAGTCAACCACATTGCTGTGAGTCTGGAGTCACATGTAGTAGGCCAGACCAGGTAAGGACGGCAGATTTCCTTCCCTAAAGGACATTAGTGAACCAGATGGGTTTTTACAACTATCAGCAATGGTTTCATGGTCATCATCAGACTTTTAATTCCAGATTTTTATTGAATTCAAATTCCACCATCTGTTGTGGCAGGATTCGAACCCAGTTCCCAGAGCATTACCCTGGGTCTCTGGAATACCAGTGAGTGACAATACCACTACACCACTGCCTCCCCTAGAAATGGGTCCTATTAGGGATATAAAGAATGTGATATATGTTTAGGGGCACAGGGCAAGGCTAGAATACTTAATGAGTACTTTGCTCAGGGTTGACCAAGAGGATGCTAGCAAAATATCAGTAGAGGCAGAAATGGAGGTAATGGATGGGGTAAAAAATGATAGACAGGTTGTACTGGAATGACCATAAGATGTAGGAGCAGAAGTAGGCCATTCAGCCCATTGAGTCGGCTCCACCATTCAATGAGATCATGGCTGATCTGATAATCCTCAGCTCCACTTTCCTGCCTTTTCCCCATAACCCTTGATCCCTTACTGATTAAAAATCTGTCTATCTCCACCTTGAATGTACTTAACGACCCAGTCTCTACAGTCCTCTGCGGTAAAGAATTCCACAGATTAACAACCCTCTGAGAGAAGAAATTCCTCCTCATCTCTGTTTTAAATGGGTGTCCCCTTACTCTGAGATTATGCCCACTGATCCTAGACTCTCCCACAATGGGAGCATATACCCTATCAAGCCCCCAAAGAATCTTTTATGTTTCAATAAGGTCGCCTCTCATTCTTCTAAACTCCAATATTGGAGTACAGGCCAAACCTACTCAACATCTCCTCATAAGAAAATCCCTCCATACCTTGAATCAACCTAGTGAACCTTCTCTGGACTGCCTCCAATGCCAATATATCTTTCCTTAGATAAAGGGGCCAAAACTGTTCAAAGCATTCTAGGTGTGGTCTAACTAGTGCCATGTATAGTTTTAGCAAGACTTCCCTATTTTTATGCTCCATTCCCTTTGAAATAAAGGCCAACATTCCAGTTGCCTTCCCTATTACCTGCTGAACTTGTATGCTAGCTTTTTGTGATTCATGCATGAGGACCCCCAAATCCCTCTGTGCTGCAGCTTTCTGCAGTCTTTCTCCACTTATCCTCTAGTGGTGCATTTAGCAAACAAACAAAAAAGATGTGGTCAAGCACTGCATTGAGGCTTCATGCTATCAAGTTCAGCCAGCCAAGGATATGGCGGGAGGCAAAGCTAAAGTCACATAAATTGCCACAACTGTGTAACCACCAGCGATTTTGTAGTTCCACTACAGTAATACATCATTAATAAAACAAAACACTTACATTTATTTACCAATCTCATGACATCCCAAAACACTTCACAAAGAATTAAATACTTTGGAAGTATTATAACGCAGCAAACACAGAAGCTAATTTGTGCACAGAGAGTCTCACAAATACCAAAGATCTTAACTATTGAATACTGTGCTTCAATGATCTTGGTTTAATGATAAATAATTCAGCCATCCAAAATTTTCTGAACCACATCATCCGAATCACTCACCATCCTGACTTGGAAATATATCGCCGTTCCTTCACTGTCGCTGGGTCGAAATCCTGGAACTCCCTACCTAACAGCACTGTGGGGGTACCTACACCACATGGACAGCAGTGGTTCAAGAAGGCAGCTCACCACCACCTTCTCAAGGGCAACTAGGGATGGGCAATAAATGCTGGCCCAGCCAGTGATGTCCACATCCCATGAATGAATTAAAAAAATCCTGGTTCACACATTGTAGAGAATCCTTCACATCTAATTAGACTAAAGTACTCTGAACAGCTGAACAAAAATCAGGGAAAGGCCATTCAGTCCAGTGAGCCTGATCCATCATTCAATTAGATTATGACTGATCGACACCTCTACTCTAGTTTCTCATCTTTGCTCCATATCCATTATCTAACAGAAATGTGTCAGAGTCCTGAAAGCTCCAGGTGCTCTAGGATTCACAGCTTTTCAGGAAGAGGCAGAAGCAATAGGGGAGGCGGTATTGTAGCAGAAATGTAATTGGGCTAATAATCCAGAGACCTGGCCACGCGTTCAAATTCCACCACGGCATTTGATGGAATTTAAATTCAATTGATTAAAATATCTGGAACTAAAGGCTAGTCTCAGTAAAACTGACTATGAAACTGAGTAAAATGCCAAAGGAAATCTGTCATCCTTACCTGTTCTGGCCTACATGTGACTCCAGACCCACAGCAATATAGTTGACTCTTAAATGCCCCGTGAAATGGCCTAGCAAGCCACTCAGTTCTATAAAAACTGTGACAAATCCTACAGAAAAAAGGAATGAAACCGGATGGACCACCCAGCATCAACCTATGCACCAGAAATGACAACGGCAATCACAGCCGTGACGACACTGCAAAGTCCTCCTTACTAACATCTGGGGAATTGTGCCAAAATTGGGAGAGCTTTCCCACAGACTAGTCAAGCAACAGTCTGACATAGTCATCCTCACAGAATCACACCTCACAATGTCCCAGACGTCACCATCACCATCCCTGGGTATGTCCTGTCCCACCCACCAGAAAAGATAGCACTGTGGTATACAGTCAGAAGGGAGTTGCCCTGGGGCCCTCAACCCTGGACCCCATAAAGTCTCATGGCATCAGGTCAAACATGGGCAAGGAAACTTCCTGCTGATTACCACGTACCGCCCTCCCTCAGCTGATGAATCAGTGATCCTCCAGGTTGGACGCCACTTGGAAGAAGCACTGAGGGTGGCAAGGGCACAGAATGTACTCTGGGTGGGGGACTTCAATGTCCATCACCAAGAGTGGCTCAGTAGCACCACTACTGACCAAGCTGGCCAAGTCCTAAAAGACATAGCTGCTAGACTGGGTCTGTGGCAGGTGGTGAGGGAGGGCATCTGTCCATGACTGTATTGGTTGGAGTGACCATGAGGTCCGTCTTCACATTGAGGATACCCTCCATCGTGTTGTGTGGCACTACCACTGCGCTAAATGGGATATATTTGGTAACATCTAGTAACTCAAAACTGGGCAACCATGAAGCGCTGTGGACCATCAACAGCAGCAGAATTGTACTCGAACACAATCTTTAACCTCATAGTCTGGCATATCCCTCACTTTACCATTACCATTAAGCCAGGGGTTCAACCCTGGTTCAATGAAGTGTGCAGGAGGGCATGTCAGGACAAGTACCAGGCATACCTAAAAACGAGGTGTCAACCTGGTGAAGCTATATAAAACAGGGCTACTTGTGTGCCAAAAAGCATAAGCAGCAAGTGATAGACAGAGCTAAGCAATCCCACAACCAACGAATCAGATTAAGCTCTGCAGTCCTGTCACATCTAGTCATGAATGCTGGTGACAATTAAACAACTCACTGGAGGAGGCAGCTCAACAAATATCCCCATCCTCAATGATGGGGGAGCCCAGCACATCAGTGTAAAAGATAAGGCTGAAGCATTTGCTATAACCGTCAGCCAGAAGTGCCGAGTGGATGATCCATGTCAGCCTCATCCGGAGGTCCCTAGCATCACAGATGCCAGTCTTCAGCCAATTCGATTCACTCCACGTGATATCAAGAAATGGCTGAAGGCACTGGATACTGCAAAGGCTATGGGCCCTGACAATATTCCGGCAATAGTACTGAAGACTTGTGCTCCTGAACTTGCCGTACCCCTAGCCAAGCTGTTCCAGTACAGCAACAACACGGGTATCTACCCGGCTATGTGGAAAATTGCCCAGGTATGTCCTGTACACAAAAAGCAGAACAAATCCAACCCGGCCAATTACCACCCCATTAGTCTACTCTCCATCATCAGTAAAGTGATTGAAAGTATCATCAACAGCGCTGTCAAGCGGCACTTGCTTAGCAATAACCTGCTCACTGACACTCAGTTTGAGTTCCACTTGGACAACTCAGCTCCTGACCTCAGCACAGCCTTGGTTCAAACATGGATAAAACAGCTGAACTCGAGGCGAGAGTGAGAGGGACTGTCCTGGACATCAAGACAACATCTGACCGAATGTGGCATCAAGGAGCAAAACTGGAGTCAATGGGAATCGGGGGGAAACTCTCCATGGGTTGGACAAGCTCAAAGGGAGAGGGTTGGACAAGCTCAAAGGGAAAGGGTTGGAGGCCGATCAGCTCAACTGATCCCCCCGCGACTCACATCCCGACCCGGACCCGACACCGACCCCCCTCCCCACCGGCTCCGACACCCCCCGCCCCGCCCCCCAAACCAACCCACATCCCCCCTCAGGATCGACCCTGTGGGAAGGTCACAGCGGCGGGGACACCGAGTCCGACCCGGGGCCGGGAGCTCCCCCACCCCCGCCTCCGGTATCAGTGCCGGCGCCGCCGCCCCTCCCGCCCCCGCCCCCGCCGCCCTCACCCAGGTTCCGGAAAGTTCTCTGGAATCCGGCCCGAGCCAGACTCATGAGCCTGGCCGCCATGGTAACGGAACCGGAAACAGTGTCTGCGGTGCGCTCGCCAATCCCGTCCCCCGGACCCGGTCCTTCCCCTCCAATCCTCCCCCATTTCCGGTCCCCCAGACCCGGTCCTCCCCATTTCCGGTCCCCCGGACCCGTTCCTCCCCCATTTCCGGTCCCCCAGACCCGGTCCTCCCCATTTCCGGTCCCCCGGACCTGGTCCACCCCCATTTCCGGTCCTTCGGACCCGGTCCTCCCCATTTCCGGTCCCCCGGACCCAGTCCTCCCCCATTTCCGGTCCCCCGGACCCGGTCCTCCCCCCTTTCCGGTCCCCCGTGTCTGTCGGGTTGTGGCCGCCGCCGCTGTGCAGGTAAAGCGGGGCCGGGACCGGGGAGACGGGGAGAATCCCTCCCTCCTCCCGCTTTAATGACTTGTCCCCGGGTTGATTGATTTAATTTATTGTTATTGTTGCGGTTCGGGTGCTGAAAACCCGGAGAAAGAGCAGAAAATATTCAACAAAAGAGTGAAATCCTCGGCAGGTCAGACAGAGAGTTTCAGATTCATAAACATTTACCATCAAAAAGCAAAATAAACCCAGGGGGAAGGACATGGGGCAGAGACCCGGGCCAGGCTGAGAATCAGGAGGAATCTCTTCCCTCAGGGGGAGGTGGATCCCCAGGTGGATCCCCTGAGATTCTCTGTCCCAGAGGCTGAGGAAACTCAGGGTGTTTAAGACAAGAGACGGGCAGATTTCTGGATATTAAAGACATCGAGGGGATTGTGCAGGAAAGTGACCCTCGAGGTGGAAGGTCAGCCTTGACCCCATGGAATGGGAGAGCAGGCTCGAGGGGCCGAGCGGCCTGGTCCTGCTCCTATTTCCTATGTTCCTCATCTGAAATTGTTAAATTCACTGTTGGCACCTGGTGAGATTTCCCTCCAGAATCTTCCGCTGGGGAATTTTCACCATGAGTGCAGTCAGTGTGGAGACCTGAAAGCGTCGTCGTTCCAAACCAAAGTGCTCTTCCTCGAGCTTCCATTCAGCTCTGTTAGAAACAGGTGTGTAGTCAAAGGTACGGCGGTCAGGGTGAGAGCAAGATGGAAAATTAAAATGTGAAGCGACCAGAAGCTCAGAGGTTTGAGTGGAGGTGTTCGCAAAGCAATCACCCAGTCTGCACTGTGAGCAGCAAATATAGCAGACTAAATTGAAAGAAGTGCAAGTAAATTACTGCTTCACCTGGAAGGAGTGTTTGGGCCTTGGCTGGTGAGGTGGTAAAGGGTTTATGTGTGACACCTCCTGCAATTGTGTGGGAAGGGGAGGGGTGATTGAGGAGTGGACCAGGGTGTCATGGAAAGAACGTCTCTTCAGGGGAGGGAAAGATGTGTCTGGTGGTAGCAGCATGCTGGAGTTGGTGGAAGATAATCCTTTGAATAGAGAGGCTGGTGCGGTGAAGGTGCGGACAAGGGGAACCCCATCGTGGTTCTTGGAGGGAGGGAGGGAAGTCACAGTCATATGACACAATTTTTAACAAATATCAATTTTAGATACACTAACATCTCACAAAAATAATTAGTTTGTCTCTTAACATTATATTTAACATGAAAGATGTACTGAGCCATGGTTGTTGACAGGTTTTGTCAGTCCAACTTGACAAATTTAGAAGTCAGCATAAAATAAATAATTGTCGAACTTTGGGGAATCGTAATTCTAATGATATCCCATGGTGACATCACAGTGATGCTACATGGCGAGGAGGCTGATCTTTTTAATATCACTCAAAGTTTGAAATGTAAAGTTTCTGTTCTTTTTACTGTCTTCATGGGGTCATAATGTGGTCAGTATTTTTTAAATTACTATTTTCTCACTATCTGTATGACAGAATATTACGAATTCACTGCTGTTCAGTTTGATGTCCTTTTATTTAAATGTTGAATCTGCTGGAATTTCATCCTATTTATGAGATTATCTTTTCCTTTTAAAATCTCAGTTTGTTTGGTGAACAAATCATGATTTGATTCCAAAATCTAAATACTGCTGATCCTGGAAATCTGAAATAAAAACTGAAAATGCTGCAAGTATTCAGCAGGTCAGGCAGCATCTGTGGAGAGAGAAACAGAGTTAATGTTTCATCAGAACTGGAAAAAATGATAGATGTATAAGTGCAGAGACAGAGAAGGAGGGGAGGGAAGGAAAGAACAGAGAGAAGATCTGTGATAGGATGGAAGACAGGAGTGATTAAATAACAGAAGGGATAATGCTGCAAGACCAAAGGAGATTTTTTTTTTGATTCAATTATGGGATGTGGGCCCAGCATTTATTGCCCATATCTAATTGCCCTTGGGAAGGTTGTGGTGAGCTGCCTTCTTGAACTACTGCAATCCATGTGGTGTAGGTACACACACGGTGCTGTTAGGGAGGGAGTTCCAGGATTTTGACCCAATGACAGTGAAGGAACGGCGATATATTTCCAAGTCAGGATGGTGAGTGGCTTGGAGAGGAACTTCCAGATGGTGGTGTTCCCATCTATCTGCTGTCCTTGTCCTTCTAGATGGTAGTGGTCATGGGTTGGGAAGGCGCTGTCGAAGGAGCCTTGGTGAATACCTGCAGTGTACCTTGTAGATGGTACACACTGCTGCTACTATGCGTCAGTGGTGGAGGGAGTGAATGTTTGTGGATGGGGTGACAATCAAGTGGACTGCTTTGTCTTGGATGGTGTCAAGCTTATTGAGTGTTGTGGGAGCTGCACTCCTCAGGGCAAGTGGGGAGTATTCCATCACACTCCTGACTTGTGCCTTGTAGATGGTGGACAGGCTTTGGGGATTAAGGAGGTGAGTTGCTTATCGCACGATTCCTAGCCTCTAACCTGCTTTTGTAGCCACAGTATTTATATGGCTACTCCAGTTCAGTTTCTGGTCAATGATAACCCCCAGGATGTTGATGGTGGGGGATTCAGTGTTGACAATGCCATTGAACATCAAGAGGTGATGGTTAGATTCTCGCTTGTTGGACATGGTCATTTCCTGGCACTCGTGCGGCGTGAATGTTACTTGCCACTTGCCAGCCCAAGCCTGGATATTGTCCAAGTCTTGCTGCATTTGGATATAGACTGGTAATGGGACAAGAAACAAATGAAAGGTCTAGAGGAGGTGTAAGTGGGAGGAGCAGAATCACCACAGTAGCTGCTGTGTAAAAATCAGGGTGGGTGGTTAGTGTGTGAAGCTGATGCGATTGTCAAGGGAAGTGCAGTGTGTGACCGGAAGAGTGTGACTGAGGAACGGAGCAGGTTCAGATGGAACGGTCCATTCAGAAGGCTGAAAAGGGAGGGGAAGGTGAGTTTGATGATGGCATCACACGGGAGGTGACAGAAATAGCAGAGGATGATGTGTTGATGGTGGGGTGGAAGATGAAGACTGCAAGTTCAGATGAAGGTGGGTTTGGATGAGTGAGCAAAGCAGGGTAGAAAAATTGAGATGGTGATGTCACACCGACATTTTCCAATTTAAAGACCGAGAGAGGGTCGGAGGCCAGAGGGAGGGGTTTAGGTGGAGGGAGATTTCTGAAGACAGGAGGAAGGGTCCACTGCACAGAGTGGGGGGAATATCCTGACCAATGAGGTGAACGAGGAAGTGAAGCTGATGGGCGGAGCTCAGCCTGGTGCAGCACTCGAGCTGAACTCGAGCTGTAAGTGGATGAAGTTAAACTCTTTGCTGAGGACTGATTGTTTGTGGGAAAACACAGCAAAGTGTGAAATTGGAAGGAGAGATGGAGTCAGAGGAAACAAAAGGAACAGAAGCATTCCAAGGAGCATTGGTATCCAAGAGTTGTTGAAGCTTGTAATCACCAATACCTAAAAGGAAGAAATATTTTTTGTTAAATACTGAATACGGTAATGGCTGAAATGGGGCTGCAGACAGAGCAGCTTTGAGATAGAGTCAGTGGTGCTGAGAGAGGCTGAGAGCGTGTATGTAACTGTCCTGTCGAAAATAGATCTCAGGATGTGGGAAGAGCAGTGGTTTCAGTGGCGTTGTGATTGTAAGTGGATCTGAAATATGATGGTAGAACTTCAGTTGGAATAAGTCAGAGCTGGAGACGGGTGCTGAGCGAAGAGGTATGGCTGTGAAAGCAAGTTTTAGTTAATACGTGAACAAGGTAAAAGAGACAAATAGAAATCCTGTCAGAGAGAAGATCATTTGAATCTATTTAATTGATTGTATATTAATTCCATTTGAACCTCCTGTTAAGTAAAGTTAATGGCTTTGTAGCAGCATTGTACATTGCTTTTCTCTTTGTGTTTCATCATGAGCACCATTGCCACATCTGCTCATTCTGTTTAATTCCACTATGATTGGCTCAAATGTTTGTGCACAGATTTAATCCAGGTTCTAGGTATTTACATCCAAGCAAGGCATTGCAGCTTTATATTATTGGTGACGTACGATGTTCATGGTTTTTCTTTCTTTTTTTGATAGATGCAGATTGGCAAAAGGGATTACTAACTTTGTGATCCAGTAACACAGAGAAGTTTCTCAATACAAAAATACAGAGAAAATTGTAAGCGACATAACCTTTTAAAATGAAATTGTCCCCATAGGTCCTCGTTTTACCAGTTGTGAAATGGAGCCAAGTGGTGATGTAGGAGGTGCAACCATTGCAGGTACAACAGATGAGAGTTACTTCATGAGCTATACCTTCACAGACAGGTTCCATTCTGTACGAGTTGCTCAGAGTATAATGGATCTGTGCCTTGAAGACAGGCTGTTTGCAGACGTCACGATCTCCGTGGAAGGGAAAGAATTCCAGCTCCACCGGCTAGTGCTGTCTGCTCAGAGCTGCTTCTTCCGTTCCATGTTTACCTCAAATTTAAAGGAGGCTCACAACGATGTTATAGAACTCAAAGATGTGAATGCGAGTGTTTTCCAGCTCCTTGTGGATTATATTTACCGGGGTACTGTAAAGTTGAGAGTGGAGGATCTCCAGGAGACATATGAGGTGGCAGATATGTACCAGCTGACCTCACTTTTTGAAGAGTGCTCTCGATTCCTGGCTCGGACAGTTGACATCAGGAACTGTTTACAGGTCATGTGGTTAGCCGATCAGCACAGTGACCAGAAACTATACACAGCAGCAAAACAATGTGCAAAAACACACCTGTCACAGCTTCACAAGACAGAAGATTTTGTGAAACTACCTGTAAGACTGTTCACGGACATCATTAAAGGTATGTCTTTTTCTGCTTGAGCAGAATCATTTTTAATTTTTCCTATAAGGGAACTTCTGGCAGGATCATTACTTGTAAATGAAAACACTGTAGATGCTGGCAATCGGAAAGAAAAACAGAAAATGCTGGAAATACTCAGCAGGTCTGGCAGCGTGTGTGGAGAGAGAAACAGAGTTAAGGTTTCAGATGAAAGGTCACAGGTCTGAAACGTTAACTCTTGTTTCTCTCCGCAGATGCTGCCAGACCTGCTGAGTATTTCCAGCATTTTCTGTTTTTACGTTTAAGCGAACTGTACGATGCCCCTTTGTGGTATCTAAGCCCTCAGCATTGGAGGGAACACTGTTTGACATGGCAGATAATTGTGCAGACATACTAAAAGAATAAACAATTTCTAGTATATTAAGAAATATTGGAATGATCCAGTTAGAGACCTTTAACATTGAAAGACAAATCCAAATACCTTGTTTAACCAATAGAACTATGCCAGAAGATTTCACTTTTTTTAAAAACAAAAAGAAACTTTATTGTATTTAAAAGACTTAAATAAACAAGCGCTATTAACAGTACGGTTTATAACTACATATGTTATGCACTCAGGTTACTTCCCCCAAGAATTCTCTTCTAAGACGCATTAATTTTAAAGTTATTTTACTTCTGTGGGGGCCATTCATAAGTCTGCCACGATCCTCTGGAGAATTCTCCTTGACATCAAAGCATCTTCATTAAATCTTCCCTTGATCTTCTCTGCTCTTAGAAGAGTATTCCAGCTTTTCAAGTTTTTCCACATCCCTGGTATCATTCTGACAAATTAACTCTGCACCCTCTCCAAGGCCTTGAACTCATTTTGTGAAGTGATTAAAGTCTGAATGATTTAGTATGCTCCTCTGATGTAGCGCCAATTACATCTTATACTATCTACATAATCATTAGATGTGGAATGTTCTTCATTCTTTCATGTGATGTGGGCGTCACTGGCATCCGAATTGCCCATCCCGAATTGCCCATCCCGAATTGCCCATCCCGAATTGCCCTTGGCTTGCTCAGCCATTCCAGAGGGTAGTTAAGAGTCAACCACATTGCCGTGGGTCTGGAGTCACATGTAGGCCAGACCAGGTAATGACGGCACATTTCCTTCCCTAAAAGGCATCATGACAATTGATGATAGTTTCATGGTCACCATTACTGAGACTAGCTTTATAGTCCACCAGCTGCCACGGTGGGATTCGAACCCATTTCCCCAGGGCATTAGCCTGGGCCCCTGGATTACTAGTCTAGTGACATTACCACAACTCCACCGTCTTGGGAAGTCTTTCTACAAAGGTATTGCCTTCATTTATACAAAATATGTTCACAATCTGCATCTCAAAGGCTATGAAAGAGAAAGTTTTTGGTAAAATAATAAAAATGAGAAATGGTCTGTTTTACTCTATAATTAATGATCTGCGAATATGAGCGCTTAACTTTGAAAATGGAATATCTGGGAATATAACTTCAGTACTAGGGTCATTTATGATTTTAAAAAGTTCCTATTTTAAAGATATTTCACCCCTCACTTTTTAACTGAGTGCGTGCGCAGCTACAGTTCAGTATTAGTAAAGCCAGATGGTTCATCCCCGTTATATGATAAATGGAAATAAACCAGGATGAAACACAGCAAACAAAAGCGATGAAGGTAGTTTTAAGTAGGATTTTGCTTCATTTAAACTAGGGAAAATTAAACAATTTTAGGTGCAGCAAGTGATTAGGACGGCGAATGGAATTTTCATTAATTACAGAGGAATGGAATATAACAGTCGGGATGTTTTACTAGTCGTACAGGGTGTTAGTGAGACCACATCGAGAGTACTGTGTACAGTTTTACTCTCCTTATTTAGAAGCATAGGAACATAGGAAATAGGAACAAGAGTAGGCCATTCGGCCTTCGAACCCACCCACCATTCATTATGCTCATTGCTGGTCCTCTATCTCAGCCTGGGCTCTCCCAATAGTCCTTGGCGCCTTTAGAGTCTAGAAATCTATTTCCTTCTTAAATATATTTAGTGACTTGCCCTCCACAGCCTCTGCGGTAGAGAATTCCACAGGTTCACCACCCTCTGAGTGAAAAAGTTTCTCCTCATCTCAGTCCTAAATGGTCTACCCCGTATCCTGAGACTGTGACCCCTTGTTCTAGACCCCCCAACCACAGGAAACATCACCCCTGCATCCAGTCTGTCCGCCCCTGTCAGAATTTTATACGTTTCAATGAGATCCTCCCTCATTCTTCTAAACTTCAGTGAATACAGGGCCTAGTCGGTCCAATCTCTCCTCGTACGACAATCCTGCCATCCCAGGAATCAGTCTGGTGAACCTTCGCTGCACCCCCTCTATAGCAAGTATATCCTTTCTTAGGTAAGGAGACCAAAACTGCACACAATACTCCAAGTGTGATCTCACCAAGGCCCTGTACAGCTGCAGTAAGAAATCCTTGCTCCTGTACTCAAATCCTCTCACAATGAAGGCCAACATACCATTTGCCTTCTTAACTGCTTGCTGCACCTACATGCTAGCTTTCAGTGATTGGTGTACAAAGTTGAGATGGACAGATTTTTAATCAGTAAGGAAATTAAGGGCTATGGGAAAAAGGCAGGAAAGTGGAGTTGAGGATTATCAGATCAGCCATGATCTCATTGAATGGTGAAGCAGACTCGATGGGCTGAATGGCCTACTTCTGCTCCTACGTCTTATGGTCTACAAGGTCTACAGGTGCCTTTGTACATCAACATTTCCCAATCTATCACCACTTAAATAATACTCTGCCATTCTGTTTTTCCAACTTAAGTGGATAACTTCACACTTATCCACGTTATACTGCATCTGCCATGTATTTACCAACTCACTCAACCTGTCTAAATCACCTTGAAGCCTCTTAACACGCTCCTCATCACTCACATTCCCACCAAGTTTTATATCATCAGCAAACTTGTAAATATTACATTTGGTTCCCTCATCCAAATCATTGATATCTTTTGTGAATATCTGGGGCCCAAGCACTGATCCGTGTGGTACCCCACTAGTCACTGCCTACCACTCTGAAAAAGACCCATTTATTCCTATTCTGTTTCCTGCCTGCTAACCAATTCTCAATCCATGCCAATATAATTCCCTCAATCCCATGTGCTTTAATTTTACACACTAACCTCTTATGTGGGACTTTATCAAAAGCTTCTGAAAATCCAAATACACCACAGCAGCTGGTTCTCCCTTATCCTGCTAGTTACATCCTCAAAAAACTCCAATAGGTTTGTCAAACCTGATTTCCCTTTCATAAATCCATGTTGACTTTGTCTAATCCTGTTGGTATTTTCTAAGCTGCCTGTTATCACATCCTTTATAATAGACTCTAGCATTTTCTCTGCTACTGAGGTTAGGCTAACTGATCTGCAATTTGTTGCTTTCTCCCTCCCTCCTTTTTTAAATAGTGGGGTTACATTTGCAGTTCAGAGAATGTTCACTTGCCTGATACCTGGGATGTTGGGGGGGTGGTGAGGAAAGGTCGGACAGGTTGGGCCTGTATCCATTGAAGTTGGGAAGATTGAGAGGTGATCTTATTGAAACATATAAGATCCTGAGGGGACTCAACAGGATGGATGCTGAGAGGATGTTTCCCCTCATGGGAGAGACTAGAACTAGGGGACACAGTTTAAAAATAAAGGTTCTCCGATTTAAGATGGAGATGAGAATTTTTTTGTGTCAAAGGATCATTAGTCTGTGGAACTCTCTGTTAGAAAGCAGCAGAGGCTGGGTCATTGAATATCTTTAAGGCTGACTTAGATAGATCCTTGACTGACAAGAGAGTCAAAAGGTATCAGGAGTAGACAGGAAAGTTGAGCCCACAATCAGATCAGCCATGATCTTATCGAACAACGGAGCAGGTTTGAGGGGCTGAATGACCTATTCCTGCTCCTAATTCATTTGTAGGCGCAATCATGGCTTTCAAAAGAGAATTGGATTATTATCTCAGGAGGAAAAATATGCTGAACCATAGGAAAAAGCCAGGAAAGTGGGACTAGGGAGTTGGTCTTGCAGAGAGCCAGCAAAGACAAGATGGGCTGAATGACCACTTTCTGTTCTGTAGCCATTTTTATGATATTGTGAATTATCTTTTTAAGAATTCAGGCACTGTCTCTCCCCTATTTCTTGTCAGAGAAATGGATCCACCCTGGATTACATGATAGAAAGTAATGAATCTTATTTATTGTGAATAGAATGACAGAATTGTCACTGCACAGAAGGAGGCCATTTGGCCCATCGTGTCTGCACCAGCTCTCCAAATGAGCAATTCACCTAGTGCCATTCTCCCGCCTTCTCCCCTTAACCCTGCATATTCTTCCTTTTCACATAATTGTCTAATTCCCTTTTGAATGTTTCATTTGAACCTGCCTCCACTACCCTCTGAGGCAGTGCATTCCAAACACTAACTATTCTTTGTGTCAATGAGTTTTTCCTCATATCGCTTCTGCTTCTTTTGCCAATTGCTTTAAATCTGTCCCCTCCCATTCTCGATCATTCTGCCAATGGGAACAGTTTCTCCCTATCTACTCTGTCCAAACCGCTCATGATTTTGAATACTTCTGTCAAATCTTTTCTCAACCTTCTCTTCTCGATGGCAAACAGTCCAAACTTCTCCAATCTGTCTTCATAACTGAAGTTCCTCATCGCTGGAACTATTCTTGTTAATCTTTTCTGCCTCTAATGCCCCCACATCCTTCCTAAAGTGCAGCGCCCAGAACTAGACACAATACTCCAGCTGAGGCTGAACCAGTGACTTGTATAAATTCAACATAACCTCCTTGCTCTTGTACTCTATTCCCCCATTAATAAAGCCCGGGATACTGTTTTAATAACTGCTTTCTCAACCTGTCCTGCCATCTTCAGTGACTCATGTACGTATACACCCAGGTCCCTTCGCTCCTGCACCCCCTTTAGAATTGTACCCTTTATTTTATATTGTTTATCCATGTTCTTCCTGCCAAGATGAATAACTTCACATTTTTCCACATTGAACTTCATTTGCCACCTGTCTGCCCATTTCACCAAATTGCCTATCCTGCTCACAGTTCACAATGCTTCCAAGTTTTATATCATCTGCAAATTTTGAATTTATGCTCTGTACACAAAGGTCTAGATCATTAACATGTATATGGAAGAGCAAGGGTCCCAACACTGACCCCTGTGGATCTCCAGTACAAACCTACTCCAGCACAAAAAACATCCATTATTCATTACTCTCTGTTTCCTGTCACTCAGCTAATTTTGTATCCATGTTGCTACTGTCCCTTTCATTCCATGAGCTCCAGCTTTTCTGATAAGTCTGTTGTGTGGCACTATATCAAATGCCTTTTGGAAGTCTATGTACACCACATCAACAGCATTGTCCTCATCAACCTTTTCTGTTACCGCTTCAAAAAACACCAGGAAGTTAGTCAAACACGATTTTCTCTTAAGAAATCCATGCTGGCTCTCCTTAATTAACCCACATTTGTCCATGTGACTAATTACTTTTGTCCCAAATTATTTCTAGAAGTTTCCCCACCACCAAAGTTAAACTAATCCTTCCTATGACTAATGTTTTGACCTGGTAATTATTTTAGTGTACTATCTTAGATTAATTTCTCATCAAGAAAATATACTTATTTGGTAAGAGATTAATCAACATTAATGTATTGAAGTAATCATCAGTTCAAGCTGTTGGTTAAAGAGAGCACAAGTCATTTACATTAAGATAAGATTCATAACTTTTTTCCATGGACTTATAACAGTAATGGGCTGTATAAGTGAGACAGCGAAAATGATTTACTTCTCCATCAGAATCAGGCAAGTGATGGGCAGGAAAACTGGCAATAGACCCAATTGAATTTTGTAGTCAGGCTAGTTAGCGTTGAATAGGCAAGCTGCCAGCGAGAATGACACTGCTCCTAGGTAGCTGCAGGAAATCCAGAGAGGCAGACAGTGATTATGGGCTTGTGGCAGCCCCTTAAAGGAGGGAGCTGGAAAGATTAGCGGGATTAATGCACTTAATGTTCAAAATTCTTAAAATAATCAAGGAAAACTGAGTACCAGACCTGCTTCAAACTTTCTCTTACTGCAGCTAATGATCTCTTTAAATAGTACTGGAAATGGTCGCCTCCTGTGTGCTGCCCATGATTAAGTGGGTGGATTGAGGAGGTAATGGTGAAACCCTGATTTGACATGAAAATCATGTTGTGGTCTTAACTTGATTTAAGCCTAAATCAAAATCCACAGAAAAATTGGAATGGGCAGACCGTGGAAGTTGTTGGGGCTTTTTACATGTATAAACAGGGTAGTGAGGAGGTCTTGTGGTGTAGTGGCATCCCTGCCTCTGAGCCAGAAGCTCCAGGTTCGGGTCCCATTTCAGAATTTGATGGCCAAGGAGGATGTGTTCATAACGAGGCCAAGCAGATTGAATATCAACCTGCAAATTCTTCCCACACACGCCAATGGCAGGCAGTAAGAGCGGAAGAGATTCCTGGTCAGCCATGTGATGGGAAGAAATCAGAGCCTCTACCATCACTATCCATAGTTCCAGACTACAACATACATGTAAAAGCATATGTACAGGGCTCCAAGTAAACTGGAGCACACCACTGTCAAGCGGGGTCGAAGCAAGGCAAAAATCAGCAAATGATGCTAGGAAACTAAAGAACCTTTTCTTTTCACGATACTGTAGATGGTGTTCCCAGCTCTCAGAAGCCTGCCAAAGCCATAGAGACTTGGATAGATCATAACAAGGAAGAGCGAGCACGATACTCTGAGAATCTGACATCCAGTTTAAAGGTATGTTACCTCAAAATTTGCCAGTGTAAATGCTCCACCAATACATCCTCTGAAATTAAAGTGCCCTATGTGTGTGAGAAAGAAATAGTCCTGCAGAAAATTGCTATTTATAGACTTTGGAATTTAGCTTTTACCCTTAACAGAAATGCATTATTTCAAATTGTTGCAAACAATGAGAAGCATTGATCAGGTGAATTAAGTATAGTGATGAATGTTGGGTGAATGTTGGGTGAGTGTTGGGTGAATGTTGGGTGAATGTTGGATGAATGTTGGGTGAATGTTGGGTGAGTGTTGGGTGAATGTTGGGTGAATGTTGGGTGAGTGGATTTGCAGAGTTCTGAATAATACAACATTCTTTACGGATAAATCGCATTTTGAGCTTCAGAACATGATGGCAGGAATTCCTCAGGAAAGCGTCCTCAGCCCAACTATCTCCAGCTGTTTCATCAGCGATCCTTCCATCCATCATAAGGATTGGGACTGTTTGCTAACAATTCCACAGTGTTCAGCTTTATTAGCAACTCCTCTGATAATGGAACTGCTCATGCCAGATTGTAGTAGGGTCTGGATGATACCAAGCTTGGGCAGCCAAGTGTATGCCACATAAGTACGAGTAATGACTATCTTGAACAACAGAATGTCCAACCATTTACCCTTAACCTTCAAGATCACAACCATTGCCAAATTTTCCACTATTTTATGAGGGGGATCGCCACTGATCAAAAGCTAACTGGTCCAGCCAAGCCAACAAAATGGCTGCAACAGCAAGTCATAGATTTGACACTCATGGCAGCCCTCAAATGGCCAACGTTCCAGGGAAGGAAAAGAAAACCCTTCAAAGACACTCTGAAGTTCTGCTTAAAGCACGGCAGCATTGACATTAATAACTGGAAGCAGCTCGCTGCCAACTGTTCAGAATGGTGATAATTGTCCTTCAAGCTGCATCGCGCTTTGAGTCACGGCATCTTAACGATGAAGCAGAGAAGGAAAGAAAAGGAAGAAAATCCTGCGCTGTGGATCCCTCAGCTTGTGGAATGTCCTGCCCCCCGTGTGCCAGAGATCTGCAGGCCTGTTCAGCCACGTGAAGACCCGTGGCAGAAACTCGCGACCCGGAGTAACATCATCCCAGAATCAAGGGACAGCCGACGGTGACAACTCCATGATGAACGGCTTACCTCCTGATTCCCTCAACCTTTAGAAGGCTCTGGTTTGGAATATGATGGAATACTGACCACTTGCTTGGATAGGAACAGCTAAACAATACTTAACACAGAACATCATCCAGAATAGAGAAGTGACTCTGAAACTGAACAGCACACTGTAGCTGCAGTTTGTTTACATGGAGGAGACAGTGGCCGAGTGGTAACATCACTGGACTAGTAATCCAGAAGCCCAGACTGATGCCCTGGGGACAGGGGGTTCAAATCCCACCATGGCAGCTGGTGGAATTTAAATTTAATTAATAATATCTGGAATTGAAAGCTAGTCTCACTAATGGTGACCATGAAACTATCATCAGCAATTCTGAGGATTGGGAGCAGTTTAGAATTCAGCAAAAAGATTGATCAAGAAAGGGAAAATGGAGTATGAGAGTAAACTTGCAAGAAACATAAAAACTGACCGTAAAAGCTTATATAAATATGTGAAGAGAAAAAGGTCCCTTACAGTCAGAAATGGGGAAACGTTTTGGTTCTGTCTTCACAAAAGAGGACACAAATAATTTCCCAGAAATGTTAGGGAACCAAGGGTCTAGTGAGAGGGAGGAATTGAAGAAAATCAGTATTAGTAAAAAAAAAAGGTGCTAGAGAAATTAATGGGGTTAAAGGCTGAAAAATCTCCAGGGCCTGATAATCTACATCCCAGAGTACTAAAGGAAGTGGCCCTGTAAATATTAGATGCATTGGTAGTCATCTTCCAAAATTCTATAGACTCTGGAGCAGTTCCTACAGATTGAAGGGTGGCAAATGTAACCCCACTATTTAAAAAAGGAGGGAGAGAAAAAACAGAGAATTACAGACCAGTTAGACTAACATCAGTAGTGGGGAAATTGCTAGAGTCTATTATAAAAGACGTGGTAACAGAACATTTGGAAAGCATTAACGGGATTAGACAAAGTCAGCATGGGTTTATGAAAGGGAAACCATGCTTAACTAATCTACTGGAGTTTTTTGGGGTTGTAACTAATAGAATAGATAAGGGAAAACCAGTGGATGTGGTGTATTTGGAGTTCAAGAAGGCTTTTGATAAGGTCCCACATAAGAGGCTAGTGGGCAAAATTAAAGCACATGGGATTGGGGATAATATACTGGCGTGGATTGAGAATTGGTTGACAGGCTAGAAACAGAGAGTAGGAATAAATGGGTCTATTTCCGGGTGGCAGGCGTTGACTAGTGGTGTACCATAGGGATCAGTGCTTGGGCCCCAGCTATTCATGATATATATAAATAACTTAGATGAGGAAACCAAATGCAACATTTCCAAGTTTGCTGATGACACAAAACTGGGGGGGGTTGTGAGGAGGATGCAAGGAGGCTTCAGGGCGATTTAGACAAGTTGTGTGTGGGCAAACACATGGCAGATGCAGTATAACGTTGATAAATGTGAAGTTATACGCTTCGGTGTGAAAAACAGAAAGGCAGAGTATTATTTAAATGATGATATATTGGGAAATGTGGATGTACAAAGGGATCTGGGTGTCCTTGTACACCAGTCAATGAAAGTAAACAGGCAGGTGCAGCAAGCAATTAGGAGGGCAAATAGTATGTTGGCCTTCATTGCAAAAGGATTTGAGTTCAGGAGTAGGGATGTCTTACTGCAGTTATACAGGGGCTTGGTGAGACCACACCTGGAGTATTACGTGCAGTTTTGGTCTCCCTACCTAAGGAAGGATATACTTGTCAAAGAGGGAGTGCAGCGAAGGTTCACTAGGCTGATACCGGGCAGGGCTGTCGTATGAGGAGAGATTGGTTCGACTGGGCCTGTATTCACTAGAGTTTAGAAGAATGAGAGGGGATCTGATTGAAACCTATAAAATTCTAACAGGGCCAGACAGACTGGATGCAGGGAGGATGTTTCCCCTGGTTGGGGAGTCTAGAACCAGGGGCCACAATCTCAGGATAAGGGGCAGGCCATTTAGGACTGAGATGAGGAAAAATTTCTTCACTCAGAGGGTGGTGAACCAATGGAATTCTCTACCACAGAAGGCTGTGGAGACCAGGCCACTGAGTATATATTCAAGAAAGGAATTGATAATTTTTTGGATATTAGGGGCATCAAGGGGTATAGAGAGAAAGCGGGAGTATGGAGTTGAGATAGAGGATCAGCCATGATCATATTGAAGGGTGGAGCAGGCTCGAAGGGCCGAATGGCCTACTCCTGCTCTCTAGGTATCGATTGTCGTAAAAATCCATGTGGTTCACTAATGTCCTTTAGGGACGAAAACCTGCCACCCTTACCCAGTCTGGCCTACATTGTGATTCCAGACCCACAGCAATGTGGTTGACTCTTAACTGCCCCCTGAAATGGCCTAGCAAGCCTCTCAGTTCAAGGGCAGTTAGGGATGGGCAACAAATCCTATGAAAGGATGAAATGGCCCACATCCCATGAAAGAATACATTTTTTAAAATGTAATTCACTAAGGTGACTTTTACAACACCGTCTTTCCTAGTCGCCTCTACCATTGTGAACAAGAACACTTCCCTCCAAATATCCCTCCATACACCAATGTGACTTAGACATATTTTGCTGACCCTTTGTCATTTCTGGGTCGACATCCTAGTATTCTCTCTCTGACACCATTTTGGGAGTAGCTTCACCACAAGCATTAGGCTCACCACGTCAGGGAAAGTGGGGTGGGCAAGAAATTCAACCTCACCAATGTTGCCCATATCTCAAGAATTTATTTTTAAAATAAGTTTTAACATTTGCAGCAATAACATTGAACTCTGTTTATTTCCACTCTGCATGTATCTCCTCTTTTTATCAAGTTCACTTACTGAACAATGATTAGGATCATGATCTGAGTAAATCATAGAACATTGAAGCACGAATTACCAGAATTACAGTAAATTCTAGGCAGGAGGAGTCCCAAAGCATCTCTCACAATCGAGCTTCATTGAGTGGGGTGGATTGTTTGGGTAAGTGATGATATCAGCATAGCTGCCAATTCCGGTGTTTAGATGCTGCTCCTCTAGAAGGTTTAATCATGATCAAATGTAACTTGAACATTGTCAGCAATGATTTAATGAGGGAGTGTTTTATTGCATTACCAGAATAACCATTGGTCCAATTGTTCAGAGTTTAACATATCAAAATCCTGATCAGGACCAAAAAAGATAAACCTCCGACAAATAAATTTATCCATTATTCATCCCTTCTGGAGTTTAATATTTGAAATATATTTTATTAACTAACTAAACCTGCTGTTATGAGAAATTGTAGGTCATTCACTCAGGTTTTTGGAGAACACCTCAGTCGATTATTGTTCAGAGGGGATGGTGCAGTTATTTTGCTGCATCAGTTACGGATCCATTATGGGGTTTGCACAGAAAACGAGGAGACATTTTTGGTTTACACTCAACTCAATTCACAATAAAAAGTGCTTCCAGCAATAAACAGGAAAATGACTCAACAAGTGGTGGTGAGCACTGAAGTCATCCTGTCTAAAGATAGTCTATTGGAATCCTCTCAGTAATGACACAACTATGCAGTTTATTATTTTAATTTTCAGATTATCATCTAAAGAAACACTGTTATCATTGTTTATCAGGTTTATAATTTGTTTTGTGTTTCAAACAGGAAATTGGCGAGATTGTTCATATTTATCTGATTGGAAAGGAAGACACACGGACCCACTCCCTGGCAGTTTCCTTGCATTGTGATGATGATGCCATTAGTGTCAGTGGGCAAAATAGATTGCGTCAGCAAATCACAGCGGCATGCAAACATGGCAGTGACCTGTATGTTGTGGGTGGTCCCATCCCACGACGGATGTGGAAGTGTAACATGGGGACAATGGACTGGGAACAGTGCGCATCATTGCCAAGAGATCGCCTTCAGCACACGCTGGTATCGGTGCCAAGTGAGGATGCCATTTATTCACTTGGTGGGAAAACCTTACAGGATACACTTTCCAGCGCTGTCATTTATTATGTGGTCTATGATAATGTGTGGGTTGAAACCAATCAGCTGGACACTGCAGTATCTTGTGCTGCTGGTGTTAACCTGAACGGGACTATTTATCTTCTGGGTGGGGAGGAGAATGACCTGGATTTCTTTACCAAACCATCACGTCTGATCCAGTGTTTTGATACACACTCAAGAACATGCCACTTAAAGTCATACCTCCTCCCCTTTGCAGGCCGTATGCACGCTGCCATTCACAAGGATTTGATTTTTATTGTAGCTGAGGGGGATTCTTTGGTCTGTTACAATCCACTGCTTGACAGCTTCACCAGACTGCGCTTCCCAGAGGTTTGGAGTCGTGTACCTTCCCTCTGGAAGATTGCTAGTTGCAATGGGTGTATCTATGTTTTCAGAGATAAATGTAAGAAGGGTGATGCCAATACCTTGAAACTGAACCCAGCCACATCCGTAGTATCAGTAATAAGTGGAATTGAGATTCTACTGACAAATTGGCAATTTGTTTTGGCATGATTTCAAATCAATCCTGAAATTAAAACTTGCAGGACGCTTTTACATTGTGAACTTTTATAAAGGTTCATTGTCACAATTTAATTCAATGCCAATCCTTAATTGTATCATCTATTTTTCTGAAAACCAATAGTGATCAAATGCCTATTGCATATAACACAAAAATGAGGTTTAACGGCAGTTTTTAGGTATTTAGTTCATTAGCCATGGCAGATTTTTTTTTTAGATACATTTCAGAACAAAACTTAAATACAATAGTGTCTCAAATCCAGCTGTTCAAAAACCAGTTGTTTGAAAACCGGACATATTTAGAATGTACCATGCATCAAATTTAATTGAGTAAAATAAAAAAAACTTACCTAGCTCATTTGGCTAGGCTCTGCATTGGCACAGTGTGGCACCTCACTAGTCAACCCCCTTGCCGCTTGTACACCAGGCTCTTCCGCACGCTAAGCAGCCCTTGACCCCACCCCACCCGGTTTGACACCCATGGTTCGAACAGCTCAACCCGAAATCAGGCAAGATCTGAAATCCAGCACAGCCTGGGTCCCTAGGTTGCTGGTTTTGAGACACTGTACCTGTACTTCTGTTTTAATTTAATTTGGAATTGATGTAAACACAATTTAATAAATACTGCCTCACAAACTATGTCAGCCCATCTGAAATTGAGCCAGAACTAGGATAGAGAGACATAATTCTACATAAAGGTGAGAGTGATGTCCAAAAATAGTTTTCAGTGAAGTAGGTGGCAACATTTATTGTAAAATTATGATATCAATTCCTTTTGAAAGATTAACCACAGAGAAATAATGTACTTCTGCAATATATGCTTTAACAAATGTATTCTTCTTGTTTTAAATGTGATCAGGGAAGGTTTCCTTTGTGCCCCTGCATATGTATAATAAACTCGTTCTTAATAAATAGGCTTCCAGTTTCATTACACATAGTATACAGAGGAAATAGTCCACAGTATTTCACTGAGGTATGTTGCCCTATGGAACATTGAAATGGTGCATCAGTACATTATGACATTGACAGCTGGTTTGCATCTGTAACTCTTTTCGAGTCAAAACAATAAACTAAATTAACACAATAAGGGATAAATCAGGCACAGCCCCTAAGTCAGGTCAGCTGTAAAACCAAGGTCAAAGTTTAAAGGAAACTTACAAACATTAAACCAAAATGTGATTAAAGGGGTCAACAAACCACCCCAGTCCCCGCAGTGCCCACCGGCACGGAAGGCCTCGATGGTGCCGGCAGACACCGCGTGCTCCCTTTCCAGGGACACCCGGCCGCAAACGTAGCCGTGGAAGAGGGACAAACAATCGGGCGGGACTCCCCCCTCGATTGCCCACTGCCTGGACTTGTTAATGGCCAACCTGGCCAGGCCCAGGAGCAGGTTCACAAGGAGGTCCTCCTCCTTCCCGACCCCCTTCTGCACCGGGTGTCTGTAGATCAGGAGCGTGGGACTGAAGTGCAAGCAAAACAACAACAAAAGGTTTTTTAAATAACTAAAAAGGGAGTGCAGCCTAAGACACCCTATATATGCATGGTCCACGGACTCCACAACACCGCAAAAAGGGCAAGTGTCCTGGGAGTCCGTGAACCTAAACATCCTCCTATTATAGGGGACTGCTGCATGCAACACCCTCTAACCCAGGTCCCCGATAGAAAGAGGGAGAACACCTCCGTAGAGGGCCTCCCATCGGGGGCCTCCACCGCCAGACGGCAACAAGGCACGCCAGGGCGTGTCCGGGCGGCGGACCAGGGCAAGAAAATGGAAGGTGTGCAGCAGCAGTCCGTACAGAAAACCCCTCCGCACCGTGCCAAATGGCACGGAGGGCATGTCCCCAAGGCGGCTCATATTATTGCGGGGCACCGGCACCCGAGGGAGGGTTCGGGGCTTGGGGCCAATGTGAAATTCTGTCCAAACAGGGGAACATTCAGCCGGAAGATCACCGCGCACCTGGGCCACCTCGAGACCTAAAATGACTTCGGGTCCGAGCACAACCGTTCTTAGGTCTTGGATGGCATCGGCTGCGACCTGGACACTCACTGACGCGCGGCGCGCCAACTCCTGCGGGAGCATCCAGCCCAGTCCTCCGCCACCCAGCACGTCCCCGATCCTGGTCACCCCGGCAGCCACAGCCCTCCTCTCCGCCAGCCACTGAAAGGGACGGAGGGGCGGATTCCTGAGCAGCGGCTCTCTGACGATAGCCGCTACTCCTGATGGGGGAGAGCTGCATCGCAAGGCAACCACGTTCCGGACTTTGATCAGGTCCTGGTAAAAGACGGGCAACGCCTGGAAGGAGCCACCGAGGCCCCTCTGCTCTATAAACAGGAGCTGCACGTCATTGCATCTGTAAGAAGCACACTCCAAGGGCTGGATTTAATGGACACTGCAGTTCCCCCCCACCCCCCACTAAAAAGCTGGAGAGGGGGAACTGCAGCTTTCATTAAATCCAGGGAGGGGGGGTTCCGATGGGCCCAGAGGACCCATTAAGGAGGGACCCTGCCCACAAGGGAAACTTGTTAGGCTGCACATTCGTCTTGGGCCTCTCCTGGCACCAGTTGAACCCTAGCAGTGCTGGTGGGATGCGGCCCGTAAGTGGACATTAATTGCTCACTTTAGGGCCTCAATTGGCCAAAAGGTGGGTGGGCTGCTCAAAGTCACCCTTGCCACTGGTAAATTGCAGTTGGGGCAAGGGATGGGCAGGCAGGTCATCCATTGGATGTAATCTGCCTCTGCCCCACCTTCAAACCCGTCAGCGGGACAGCATTCAATGCAAACCCCGAGTTTCCAATTTTTACTGGGAACTCAAGAGAAAATCTCAGGACGATCACTTTTCACCAAGTTATATTAACAGACCTTAACGTGGGTAACCTCCCTCCTCCCCCCCCCCCCCCCCCTCTGACCACTAGGAGTGCATGCAGCACAGAACAAGGTGAAGAAGACAGTAAGTAACTAAAGAAATTGTGGAAGGAGAGAGATGTTAATTATCAACTTTGCTAAAGTTACAAGAGTTGGAAATTCTCATAACTGAAGATTTTGGCACAGTTTGGATAAACAAAGGAGCTCTCCCTGTGTTCTGGTCAACATCTATCCCTCAATTGACATCAGAAAAACAAATTATTTGGTCATTATCACATTGCTATTAATGTAACCTTGCTGTGTGCAAACTGGCTGCTGTGTTTCCTACACTATAACAGTGACTACACTGCAAAAGTGTTTCACTGGCTCTAAAATGCTTTGGGATGTCATGAGGTTGTGGAAGGTGTGATACAAATGCAAGTTTTTTTTTAAATCCTTCCCTCAAGTCCAGTCAATCTATTATGATATGTGATTCTGTGTATAATGCTTTTACATACAATGTTCCATCTTCATACTTTGTTGTGTGACACTACCATCGTGCTAAACCGGGTAGGTTTCAAACCGATCTAGCAACTCAAAACATGAAGCGCTGTGGGTTATCAGCAGAATTATACTCAACCACAACCTGTAACCTCATGGTCTGGCAGGGATGGGGTTGGAAGCTGGGCAGGTTTTTTTTTTTAAAGAGTGTGCTGAGGCCTGGGGAAGGATGGTTGGGGCACCTCATTCACAGGCAGCCCCACCAGAACTCAGCCGCTATTCTCCTCCATATCCCCCCTAGGACCTCCTGCACCAGCCCCACCAAAATAAACCCCTTCTGTCCAGATTCTGGCTCTTCTTCACTGGGACTGGATGTCGACCCTCTGGTGGCCACCATCCCGGTGGTGCTGCTGGGACTGGCAGCCAATCAGACTGGGCCGCAGCTCTCTCAGGTGGGATATCCTCCCCAGATGGGGCCAAAGTCCCACCTCCTACCAATTAACGCTCCAAGAAGCATTAAATGGCTGTCAGGCAGGGGTATGTTCCATGCCAACATTTTTGATGGGGTGGTAAATCTCATCATCCAAATAAATCCTGTTCAATAAAACAGTTCAAACCTACATGCAACAAACCAGCCCAGTTGACTAGCATCCAATCCACCACCATAGCTGCAGTGTCTACCATCTACTGAAACAACTCAGCAAGGCTTCTTCAACAACACCTTCCAAACCTGTGACCTCCACTGCCTAGAAGCACAAGGGCTGCACGCACATGGGAACACCATCACCTGCAAGTTTCCCTCCCAGTTACACACCATCCCAACTGGGAACGATATTGTCATTCCCCCATTGTCGCTGGGTAAATATCCTGGAACTCCCTACCTAACAGGAGCACCAAAAATACATGGACTGCATATGTTCAAGGCGACAGCTCACATCGCCTTCTCAAGGGCAATTAAGAATGGGCAATAAATGCTACTAGAAATGCCCACATCCTATGAACAAATAAAATAACAGCATATTAGCAGTGTTTGGTGGTGTTCGAATACTTCATGACTTTTATGCTACCCTTACATAACGGGCGTATAGACAGCAAAATAAAAACAAAGTGCTGGAAATACTCAGCAAGTCTGGCAGCACTGTGGGCAGAGGAACAATTAATGTTTTGAGCTGAATATGACTCTTCAGTTCTAACATATGTAAGTTGTTGAAAAAAATACATTTTTGTCAAAGTTTTTCGTCTTTCACTCATCAGAACAATGCACTCCAACACCAAATGTAAAGCGAACAACAGTTTATACTGTATGAGAAGAGAGTGCTGATTGGTTGGCAAGTAGATCCTGATTGGTAGAGGCATTGCCATAGAGAATACACTGCTTGATGGTGACTGACATTTGAAATTTAAACCAGGTAGCTTGACTCTGATTGGTTCATTCCTCAGGGCAAAGCCTTGAGCAATGAAAGGCTGTCACTTATTTTTTTGCTGCAACAAGTGCAACGTGTGTACATTCTCTCTGTCATGGTCCTGTGTATATGCCATATGTAGCTTCCAGTACACACAAATGCATCACACTGAGAGCCCAAACTGACAATCTTAAATTGGTTGTCAGCATAATTCTTAACACAGGATTATTTAGCAAATGTTGTCCAATCACAGAATCACATCTAATGTTGGATGCTGTTTTAAGTTTTGCAAGCACGGGTTGATTGGGTATAGTCTGTACCCTGCCCGTTGCAAACAGCGGAAGGGATATGCTGTTTAATACGATCCCGTAGTCTTTGGGATCTTCGGCCTACACACCTAGCATCGCACTGGCACTGAAATTCACAAAGCAGATTACTCGTTTGTGTGATAAAAAGAACATCTTTTTGGCTTGACGGCAGCATCATTAACGGCGAGTGCCACTTATGTTGCAACTGCATAGTAGCTGCCACTCTGTTTAAATTTCAAACAATGCTCAGCAGTTAACTGTCAGTCACCATCAACTGGTGCATTCTCCATGGCGATGCCTCTACCAATCACTGTCCATTTGCCAACCAATCAGCAATCTCTTCTCATACAGTATGAATTTTTGTTCCCTTTACATTTGGTATTCTTGCGAATTGTCTTGACGAGTGCATGAAAAGCTTTGACAAAAAAACTTTTTCAGCAATGCTCAAGTTCCATACCACCAAACAACTATATGTAATTTACGTAGAATTATATTGTAGCAGACTTTAAAGGTTCTACTATTTCATTTGAATGAAACATGTTCACTATTTGTGAGATAGTTCTACTGCAAAGCATTCTCTCCTACATTCATGTCTGCCCAGTCCAAAGGCAGGTACTTGGCTCACTTTCTGCTGATGCTTCACCCTAAACTATTTTCATGTCAGTTTTTGTCAGTGGTAGTTTGCCATTGCAGTATCATTAAATGGCTATTGATTAAAGTATCTGAAGTTATTAAATGGCTATTTATAAGTTTCATTCCCTCTGATCATTCACTACCTTCTCCATGATGGAAAATTGCCTTTTAACTAATTGAGTCACTTTTGAGTTATACCAGGTATAAGTTATTAAATATTGCAAAGCACTCTCCCAAATTTCTACATAGAAGTGCACAGTGCCAGTTACCAAAAGAAAAAATCAAAACTAGTGTTGCCTAAATCTACAAACAGGAAATAATTAATTTTACTAAATTCAATGAAATGATCTACAAATGTAAAACTGTTTAATTGCAATACAACAGTGAAATACATTTTATACATTATACATCATAACCCAATTTATCATGGGTATGTTTTAGGAGTGATCCTGCAATCCCATAGCCTCAGCAAGGAGCAAGTCAAAGTTCCCTGCAAGAAAAAAAGGCTGCTTCCTGGGAACCTGGGATTATGGAATTAACCCCATTCAGCTAACGCTTACAATCAGATAAGTAACAAAAGTACTGTTCTTTTACTGTTTTATTCAGGTGACAGGAGACGTCAAAGTGTTTCCGTTTAACAAATGATCTGAAAAAGTGAAATATCCTTTTACTGGCCCAAGTTAACTCCTCGAAAACACTGCAATACAGAATTTACTGTATAAGTGAGGGCTAGTTCAGAAAACTGATGTTACATTAAATTTCACTGAAATTATTAAAGGGCATTATCAATTTCCTAGTATCTCTGAAAATTTTTCAAAAATAAGAACTATGCTCCCTGGACTAAGTTGCTTTTACATTGTCTATAATTAGCAAACATCGCAACAAAAGTTCAAAATGAACTGATAGTTACAGTGCAACTGTACCACTGTCTACAATTCTACACAAACAGAAACAAACATATCAACTGGTGACTCTGAAAGCTATTACAGAAAGTTGATACTTCACTGTAATCATATTCTATCCAGTTACCACTCTCAAATCTAAACCATTTGAATCACTTACAAGGTTTAAGCATTTATATGTCCACAAATGTCATGCTTTACTACTTGAAAGCTGCAGTGCCTTTTGCTTCATACAGGGTGTCCGGTTCCTCTGAGAACAGTTCACTATAATAGCTCTTCAGAATTTTAAACTGGCCGCTGCGAATAAGAATGTGAGGTCTGATTGATGCAATATAATCACATGCCTTCTTTGGACTCCAGTGATGCAGCTGAAGGAAAGGATTTAGGAGTAAACAGTTAGAAAGGAATCTAATCACAAATCATTAGAAATAAAGACGTGAAGTTAGATGTGCTAATTAGAATGATCTCTCAGTTATATCTTTAATGGAAATTTGGTTACAGGCAGGACAGGAAATTATATATTTCTGGCTGTAACATTCTCAGGAAGTAAAAAGGAAGGGGTGCTTTAGTTAATTAGGAACATTTAACAATAAAAGAGTAAGCTTTTTTATAGTTAAGTCAATCACCAGAGATGATGCACATGGGGGAGTCAAGATCAAGTGCAGTATTCAGGTCAAGTAGGGGTATTGGGGTGGGAGCGCTGATAGGCAGATGAGGAAGAGACAGGAAAAGGAAAGGAATGGAAGTATACAACAACAAATGACAATAAAAAGCGGAATGGAGGGGAGAGGGTAAAAGCCAATCCATAAAGTTCCTATGACATTTTTATTCACCGTTAGCCCAATCAAATCAAACATCTAATGCAAAGTAGTTAAGACAAGTACACATTACTGTGGTTTAATTTCTCAACTTTAAAAGAATGCTGAAAGATAAAACTGTAAAATAGTCTTTTCCCTTGTTATGGCAGGTGGATGGTAAATGCCAAGCTGCCCAAATCCCAGAGGGAAACTTGAAGCAGCTGCCACAACTATTTGCAATTTTTACTTATTCCGAGATGCGTGTCTTGAATTCAGTAGTAATAAGAGCGAGTCTTATAGGTTTCTTACAAAACTAAATTAAACCTTCATTAATAAGAGAAATGATTTTAAGCACATGCATAGATCTACAAATTACTATAACTTCTAAATCCCCTAATTAATCTAAACCCCAGTTACACTTCCATTAAGACAACAGTGAGTCACATAGATTTTAAAAGACCCAGACAAAGTAACACACAATACCCTGAAGAGTCGAATTCAAAGTGAGTTTTTCTCAGCTTCAGTTCTTTGTAGACAGCAGCTTGAGGCTTAGATGGGAGACTTTACATACTTGTGTTAGATCTCAGAATGCCTACCTTTACACACAATCTTCGCTCCTTTATACATATTTTCCCCTTTGAATGCAAATTCCCATTGTTTCACTATGCCTTTGGATTTTACTTCTCTGATAATAAAATCTATCATAGTACCAAATTTACCAGTAATCTTTGGGAAAAATAAACACACTGTTTCCTAACTTCCCCTGGTTAAGTGTAACATTTCACCACCTCTTTTGAATTCAAGCTAGTCTGGTTTATTTAAAAATGCATCAAAGCCTTCAGACCAGTTGCCTTTAATTCAATTAAGTCACACACACACATAGACACAGATCCCACTATTACTCTACAATAAATTCCAATAACAGTGAAAATTATGATCTCTTCCTGACACCCTACAGGTGTGAATGTTGTTTTGGGATACACTGAACTTAAGAAAGCTTTGGAAGGGACAAATAAATTGCTCATCTTTGTCAATTCACAAATTTCACTGTTTACACTTAGCCAAACTTGGGCCATTGGGTCAATGTTAAGAGTTTCAAAATGCACAAATTATAACCATTCTTACTGAACTCATTTCAATATTCTAAAAAACACAAACACAGAAAATGCTGGAAATGCACAGCAGGTAAGGCAGGGAGGAAGAGAGTTAACATTTCTGACGAAAGGTCATCGACCTGAAACACTAACTCTTGTTTCTCTGTCCACAGATGCTGCCAGACCTGCTGAGTATTCCCAGCATTTTGTTATAATTTCAGATTTCCAGCATCCACAGTATTTTGTTTTAGTACCAAACAACACTGCTCTCAAAACCATTTAAAATAAATTTTACCAGTAGGTTTCTGAAGCAAGACTGGGATCACTACCATTGCTGCATTTACAAAACTAGCCTCTGCTCCCAGAACCCCTTCCTCCTACCACAGGTCAAAAGCAAGAATAGGGAAGGGCGCTTGGAGTGAAGATATATCTCTGCACTTGATCTTGCATTTGAAATGAAGTTTACGAGGCAAATACCCTGTGTTAGTATTTAACTTACCTCTCTTTCACTTTTTAAATTGTACTAATAAAAGGACATTTCAAATTACATAGAGATATATAACTTATTACAACTGTGATTTTGTAATTTGAAGTTTCTAAATTTTCAAAAACAAAATACCTACTCAAAGTTTACCTCACAGTAATCTTTCTTTGTAAATATGCTACTTATATTTATAGTAAAAGCTTTAGCACCAATCAACATACATGAATTAAATATGCTGCCACCATAGTGGCACTGCGAGATCGTCCAGCCTTACAGTGCACATACACACTGCTTCCATTTTTACCATGTTTCGTAACAAAATCAACACCCCTTTTCAGATCTTCTAATTTCGGTACTCCAAGTATATCGATCGTACTGAGACACAACTGCTCCACGCCAAATGATTCCCATTCCTGAAACACAACCTCAATTAGGGATTTAACTTGAAAGCATACAAATGCAGTGTAACACCTCAAAGAATGTTGTATTTCTCAATAAAATTTTCATTTCTTGTATTTAATCTTAGGATAGAATCAATGTGTCAAACAATCACACTTCTGGTCACAAGGCAAAGCCAAGCAACAGTGAACTTAGCGTGTAAGATTCGAATAACAACGCTCAGAACTGGTTGACAACCTAGATATTCAAAAAAAACTGGTTTGTTCAATCAAATGCATTACAGCACTTCAGATTTTTTGCAGCATGTGCATAATAATTCTGGAAAGGTCACATCATTTGATGTTCTCTAAATCTATTTACTTCAAATGATCATAGCAGAAATTCTGTGCATTTAATGATGATACCAAGAAATACAAAACTCAGAACCAAAACTGCTGTTACAACCACAGCTGATGTTAATGCTGAGCAAACCAGATCTCAGACTGAAGTCTATCTTGGCTGATTGTAATTTTTTCTTGTATGTAGAAACATGAAGGGATAGTTACAGAACACAGGTCTTCAGAGATAAGTTTTGAAATTCGAAGAATTAAAAAATGTTTATTAAAAGATAAAACTAAAACGCACAAGATAAAAGATACACAGTTAGAAAAGATCTTACAAAATAACCCCCAATGTTTTACCAAAGGTACACAATGAGACTATCTTTTCAGCAACAGCCCTTATAGATTCTTAACTGTAAAACCGGGAAATATTAACCAAATCAAGAAATTGCCTTTCACTGCAATCCACAACTTCCCAGAACCAAGACACTGATGTGGTTTTCCCAAAGGCAGATTCAAAGTAAACTGTTTCACAGGACAAATATTCTCCTGGCCTAAGACTGAGTTGCTTTCTTCAGTAAAAAATCTTCCACAGCCAAAAACACAGGAGCTGGCCTTCAGTGAGACATCCCCCACAGCAACTCACTCCAGCTGAAAATCTGTTCTCATAAATACTTTTTTCCCTTTCACCTTCGTTCTCCATAGTCTTCACAAGTCCCTTTAAATTTAGGTTCCCCAAATATTAAAACCTTTTAAGTTCCTATGCTTCCTCTACTTTGGATCAATATTTAAAATGTCTGCCCCTGTTTACGCATGAATCTCCTGTAAGATGAAAATGTTCGTTTATACCCTTGAATCTCTTTTGAAATGCAATAGCTACATATCAACTTCAACACTTAACCCCAAATGTAAATTTCAAATCTACTGTTTGCTTGTAAACTAAAACCCACCATAGGCCTCATTACAAATGCAAAGAGATAACACCTTTACTCTTTCATCCCTTAGACTCCACAGGCACAGCATATTTACCTACACATGTACATAAGAAAATAAAAATCTGCACATATTGCCACACTGCTTAGTAGCACTCCATACTTGTGCTGGGTTTTCTCTCTCATAAAAATAAACATACTTCTGCAGAATAAATAGAAGAAAGCATTCACATAAATACAAAATCTTCAAAAGGATGCACTTTGTGTTACTGTGTGCAAGTGGAAATTTCCAACTGCACCACAATGCTAACGGGTTCCTCCTCTAAAACATGGTCCTGTTTGTGCAACAAAGCCAGTAACATAAATCTCATCTTACTACAGGTTCTGCATTTGACATATATTTTTCATTTTCATTAGCTTGCAGATCACAAAAAGCAATGAAACAGATGCTAAGGAAATTCGAAGGGAGTAATAACAGCACCATCAAAACATAGCACCCAAGCCAAAGGAGGAAAGCGAATTGGCCAATGTTCAGTTTGTCCATTGCTGTAGAGTGAAACATGCTGGGCAGCAATGTTTAAAGGAGGCTGTTAACGGAGGCGCCCACCAGCCCACTTCCCACCCAAGACCTGAGCAGGGTCAATTTCTGGGCTTCCCATCCAAGATCAGGGTAGGGTCACTTTCTGGGCTTCCCCCTGCCCCTGAACTCCTCCCACCTGCCTAAATTGAGGCAGGGCAGAAAATGGCCCTTAAATAGTCATTCATTGGCCATTCAAGCGCCTCAATTGGCGCAATAGCAGCGCTGGCCTAGGCATTGCTCATCCCACCATAAAATTGCAGAGAGGTTGGGGTGTGTGGGAGCCCAGAGGGAAGGCCCCCTTCCCCTACTCCCCCACCTACCAACCTGCCGGGGGGAAACGTAAAATTCTGCCCCATGTCTGCTAATCACATGAATGAGCAGAACTGCAAAGCCTGGGCAGATTTTTTTTTTATTATTCATTCAAGGAATGTGGGCTTTGCTGGCTGGGCCAGCATTTATTGCCCATCCCTAATTGCCCTTGAGAAGGTGATGGTGAGCTGCCTTCTTGAACTGCTGCAGTCCCTGTGTTGTAGGTACACCACAGTGCAATTAGGGAGGGTGTTCCAGGATTTTGACCCAGTGACAGTGAAGGAACGGTGATATATTTCCAAGTCAGGATGGTGAGTGGCTTGGAGGGGAACTTGCAGGTGGTGGTCCTCCCATCTATCTGCTGCCCTTGTCCTTCTAGATGGTAATGGTCGTGGGTTTGGAAGGTGCTGTCGAATGAGCCTTGATAAATTCCTGCAGTGCATCTTGTAGATGGTACACACTGCTGCTACTGTGCGTCGGTAGTGGAGGGAGTGAATGTTTGTGGATGTGGTGCCAATCAAGTGGACTGCTTTGTCCTGGATGGTGTTAAGCTTCTTGAGTGTTGTGGGAGCTGCACTGATCCAGGCAAGTAGAGTATTCCATCACACTCCTGACTTGTGCCCTTGTAGTTGGTGGACATGCTCTGGGGAGTCAGGAGGTGAGTTACTCGCCATAGGATTCCTAGCCTCTGACCTGCTCTTGTAGCCACAATATTTACATGGCTAGTCCAGTTCAGTTTCTGGTCAATGGCAACCCCGAGGATGTTGATAGTGGAGGATTCAGTGATGGTAATGCCATTGCACATCAAAGGGCAATAGTTAGATTCTCTCTTGTTGGAGATTGTTATTGCCTGGCACTTGTGTGGCTCAAATGTTACTTGCCACTTCTCAACCCAAACCTGGATATTGTCCAGGTCTTGCTGCATTTGGGCATGGACTGCTTCAGTATCTGAGGAGTTGCGAATGGTGCTGAACAATGTGCAATCATCAGCAAACATCCCCACTTCTGACCTTATGATGGAAGGAAGGTCATTGATGAAGCAGCTGAAGATGGTTGGGCCGAGGGCACTACCCTGAGGAACTCCTGCAGTGATGTCCTGGAGCTGAGATTACTGACCTCCAACAACCACAATCATCTTCCTTCATGCTAGGTATAACTCCAACCAGATGAGAGTTTTCCCAGATTCCCCTTGACTCCAGTTTTTAAAGGGTTCCTTGATGCCAAACTCGGTCAAATGCAACCTTGATGTCAAGGACAGTCACTCTCACCTCACCTCTGGATTTCAGGTCTTTTGTCCATGTTTGAACCAAGGCTGTAATGAGGTCAGGAGCTGAGTGGCCCTGGCAGGACACAGTCTGAATATCTGAGCTGATTATTGCTGTAGGTAGATTGCACTGTTGATGACCCCCTCCATCACTTTACTGATGATTGAGAGTAGACTGATGGGACGGGGTGGAAATTGGCCGGGTTGTATTCGCCCGGCTTTTTGTGTACAGGATGTACCTGGGCAGTTTTCCACATTGCCAGGTAGATGCTAGTGCTGTAGCTGTACTGGAACAGCTTGGCTAGGGGTGCAGCAAGTTCTGGAGCACAAATCTTCAGTACTATTGCAGAAACATTGTCAGGGGCCCATAGCCTTTGCCGTATCCAATACCTTCAGCTGTTTCTTGATATCACGATTCTTACTAAAATCATTACCTTGCAATTCTCCTTATTTGATTTGACACATGATATTGTTCAGTCACATTTCTGAGTGTTTCATGGAAACAACACAGTGTAAGAGTGAAGTATGAAAACACCTGGTCACAATCAATGACACAGACTAGTATTACAGCATGTTTTTTCACAAATTACAAAAACCATAAAAATATTACTGCCTTATCTCAAAGCTGAGTTTTGTTTTGTATTTTTCCAGCACTACACCAGAGGAATGTGCTCCCCCAGCTCAGAGTTTCACTCTGAACGGTACATTAACTCCTGGGAAATCTCATTTTTTATGTTTCATTTCTACTCACCTTGGCTGTGTTTACAAAGAATTTGGTTTCATATGCTTCAGTCATGGTTATCACTCCTCGCACATTCTCTTTTCTCACTAACTGCAAGTCCAAACACATTAAGAATTACTGAAGGATAGAAAGCAGAGAGCAGAAGTAAATGGAAGCTTCTTGGATTTGTGTGCCAAGGGCAGAAGGAACAATCTGGATATTAGCATAGAGAAATCATCAAAACTTCCTGATAATACAAATCCGGGGTCTGATAAACTCAAGAACATGAAAGCAGACAGAAGGCCAGAGTTGGGTTAGGGGATTGTGCAGCAATATACCAAATATAGAGTTGAGAGAGAAAAATATGAAGTAGCACATATTGGGAAGTGAAAATACACACGGCTAAAATCTGAAATGGATCAGAGGAACATAGATCTGCAGGTACAGGCACATAGATGGTTAAAAACAGAACTGAACATCAGGTAAATGTGATGGTTTATTTTATATACATAGCATCATAACAAAAGGAAAGGAAGCAATGACATGAGTTAGCAGTTGGAGTGCTGTGTGTGGTTTTGGGCACTCTATTGTAGAAAGGACATTGGGACAATGGAATGAGTCCTCGTTCCCAGGGCTGGTCACACTGAGTACAGTGCAGGACGAGTAAATAGATACTGGGGACGGAAGGATATAATTATAATGACAGACTTGAGAAACATGTTATTCACTGAGTACAGAGTGAATTGGGGGCAATCCAAATACTT